>NC_085866.1:47826642-47899142 GCF_034702125.1 Engraulis encrasicolus | reverse complement strand
GGCTTTTATGGCTTTATTTGACAGGAGAGTCGAAGATGGTGAGAGGAAGCGAATGGGACAGGGAGACAGGGGAGGATCAGGAAATGACCCCGGCCGGACTCGAACCGGGGTCCCAGTGGGTGGGCATGCAAGCCCAAATGTGGGGGGCTTAGCGCGCCGCGGCACAGTGCACCTGAGTCCACTGTTGGAGCTTATGGCACAAACACACCAAACAGTGACTAGAGTGACAACGGCAACAGAAGCAATTGGATTTGCATGAAGGATCTGTGGACAGAAGAGACAAAAGTGATTTGGGCGACAAGAGGCCATTTGAGCGTCACGAGCAACTGTTTGTAGTTGCGTGTCAGCAGATATTGTGGTAATGAGTTATGGTGTGGTTCATTGACCGCTTTAGTCACTTCTGGTGTGTTCTTGTTAAAGGGATTGAAGGGCTGTCAAAGCCACTTCTGATGGCAAAACCCTGTCGTGTCTTGCATCCAGGTGCTGGTGGGGCTGCAGCTTTTCGTTCGTATCAATAAGTATCACTACTGCGTGCTGATAGACATCCTTTTCTGTGTTATTGTCAAAGGTCAACCAGTGTGTAGTGGTGACTCCCTTTTATTGACTTCCACTATTCTATCTCTTCCTGTACATGTAACTTAGGTAGATTTCACTAACTAGCCAGAAGATTGTTGTGTCTGTCAAATGTTGATTCAAAAATGTGTCGGGGCTTTCATTAATTTCTGAAGCTGTGATTGACACCTTTGCTACTTTGTTGAAAGGTTTGCAACGAAGATGAGTCCCCTTCTTCTGTGTGTGTGAGAGAGATGGTTAAGTGCTGATAGAATGGTTTAGTTCAGTAAAGGTGACTCTCTCTCTCTCTCTCTGTCCCTCTACCAGAGAGATGGCATGGTGCGATACCAAAAGGAGGAGCAGGAGAAGACCTTCAAGGCCATCACGCTCTTCTGCTTTCCTGAGGGCATCAACTGGGAACCCCTCACAGAGTATCGCAGGTGCGGACCCAGGCACACACACAGGCACACACACAGGCACACACACAGGCACAGGCACACACAGACACACACACACAGACACACACACACAGACACACACACACAGACACACACACACAGACACACACACACACACAGACACACACACACAGACACACACACACAGACACACACACACACAGACAGACACACACACAGACAGACACACACACAGACAGACACACACACAGACACACACACAGACAGACACACACACAGACAGACAGACACACACACACAGACACACACACACACACAGACACACACACACAGACAGACACACACACACACAGACAGACACACACACACACACAGACAGACAGACAGACAGACAGACAGACACACAGACACACAGACACACAGACACACAGACACACAGACACACAGACACACAGACACACAGACACACAGACACACAGACACACACACACACACACACACAGACAGACACACACAGACAGACACACACACACACACACACACACACACACACACACACACACACACACACACACACACACACACACACTAGTGGCAGTGTAATTGCTCATTTTCTAATCATTTTCTGCTCTTCCATATCCTGATCAGTGAGACTTTCTCCTTCGTCTTGACTGAAATTGATGGCAGTCGGAGGAATGGCTACTGCAGAAGGCTGCTGGTAATGATCAGTTTTTGTTTGCACTTATATCGACTAAATATACTCATTAACAATAATGAAACAATATTTGGACAATTATTAAACTGTCATGTTCTCTCTGTACTTTTTTGTCACTGATTTGCTCTGCCTCACCCATTCTCTTTCTCTCTCCCACTTTCTCATTCACTTTCACTCTGTCTCTCTTTCTCTTTCTCTCCCTCTTTCGTTTTCTCATTCACTTCACTCTTCTCTATTTCTAATTTCACTTCTCTCTCTCTGCCCCCCTCAGCCCCATGGTAACGGTGCACGACCTCCTGAAGCGTACTGCATCATCAGCTCTGTGGCCTGCTTTGGCCTATTCTCCAAGGTGAGTCTCTCTCTCTCTCTCCCTCTCTCTCTCTCTCTCTCTCTCTCTCTCTCTCTCTCTCTCTCTCTCTCTCTCTCTCTCTCTCAGCGATCTGCTTTGGCCTCTTATCCGAGGTGAGAAGAACAGGGTCAAAGGTTGTCTGCTGCAATTTCGACTGGAGTCAGTTATGAGTGCAGAGAGGCAACGTTAAGCCCAAGTGATGAAGTCTTGTGTTTTGAATAGGTCCACAGAGATTACCAGAAATATGCCAATATGCTAGTGACTCAAACACAAACAAGCTTGGATGGATTTCGGGTCCACATAACAATGACGTTGCGAGCGAAAGGAAAAAATTGTTGGTTGTTACTGGATTACTGATATGGCTTGATGCACTTGATTTTAAAATGTATCTGTTGAAATAGATAAAATACAGTAGAGTTTCTTCATTCATCCCGAAGTAATCTAATGCGCCCTCTGCGTTCTGGGAGGAGAAGAGGTTTCCAGCTGTATGGGTTTACAAGGATACAGACGCGAAGCAGAATTGGGCTGTTTTCTCGACAGCTTTAGGAGTCAGTTGACTCAAGTTTACTAATTTACTCTCCTCAATACTCTCTTGTTCCTCCACACCCCTCCCTTGTTTCTCTCTCTCTCTTTCTGTGTGTCTATCTCTATGTTTATCACGTTTTCCTCTGTCACACGTCCTCCGGTGTCTCCTCTCTCTCTCTCTCTCTCTCTCTCTCTCTCTCTCTCTCTCTCTCTCTCTCTCTCTCTCTCTCTCTCTTCTTTCTCTCTCTCTCTCTCTCCTCTCTCTCTCTCTCTCTCTCTCTCTCTCTCTCTCTCTCTCTCTCTCTCTCTCTCTCTCTCTCTCTCTCGGGGAGAATGGGGAGCTGAGTATGATTATATAGGGGGGGTGTAATGGATGTATTGTGATAATGTACGATGAGTAAGCGGTGTTAAAATAAAGGCATTTTTAAATCTCTCTCTCTCTCTCTCTCTCTCCCTCTCCAACCCCCCCCCCCCTCCCCCGATACAACAGATCTTTGATGAAGTAGAGAAGCGTCGGCAGATATCTATGGCGATGATCTACCCCTTCATGCAGAGTCTGCGAGAAGCCCCTTTTCCTGCCCCCGGCAACACTGTCAAGATCAAGAGCTTCATCCCCGATGCTGGCACTGAGGTATAGGCTGATACCCATGCATATATACTCACTCTCTTATTCATTCACACACACACACACACACACACACACACACACACACACACACACACACACACACACACACACACACACACACACACACACACACACACACACACACACACACACACACACACACACTTACAATGAACATGTAACACTGAGAGACTGACTTATACAGATGTGAGTTGTAGTGTGTGTGTGGGGTGGGGGTTAAAGGAACAATAGCAGAAAGAGCATTGGGGATATGTTTGGGCAGAATATTAATCATTTTATTGTATCTTACAGAAATGTCACACCAATGATGTCACACCCATTTTCCCAAAAATGGCAAAAATTAAGCGAAATTCCACGAACCACTGAGTGCTTTACTTTTTCCATTTTTCCACCCAAACGTCAACCACACACACACACACACACACACACACACACACACACACACACACACACACACACACACACACACACACACACACACACACACACCTAGAGTAAACCAGTAAACCAGAAAACTCTCTTGCACAAATTTGTACCACCCTAAGGGCCGTACACACACACGTCGCTGCTAGTTACTCGCTCAGCGAATGAACTCAATAGAATGTCAATATGTTCCATCGAGACTAGCAGGCGAGTAGGCGAGTACTGTACAAGCGATGCGATGTGGGCGGATCCCGAGTTGAAAATATTTTATCTTCGAGCGAGGCGAGTAAGCGAGTAACCAATTGGAAGGCAGAGTTCGGTACTTCTCGCCTGTGCATTGGCGGTTAAAGCCACGGGAACTTTCAGCGAACGTTCCATGAAAGACAGGCGAATAAGCGAGCAAGCGAGAAGCTAGTAAATAGCAGCGATGTGTGTGTACGGCCCTTAACAACCCTTGCAAGTACTGGTATGAAGGTAACATGCTGTATAGAGACATGATCTAGACAGAGATATCAGTGTTGTCAATAAAATGCTTTGTGACCTTAAAAGGAATGTGCAGTAATAGAGCTTCTAGAACAGCTTAGCATTGACCACGACCAAGTGCTAACCCACACGCCCCAAAACGCATGGCCTGGTTATTTATGTTGATGACTTCCTTCTTCGTATATCCAGACATGGCCTCTTGCACACAAATATGTGTTAACTCGAGTTCAAAATGACCTCGTGTTCAGTTATAAACAAGGGACCACACAGCATTAAGGGGCATAACAGAGTTGACCGTTACACCGTTACACATTCGGGGCAGTAAGGTTGTGCTTTGCTCTCCATTATACACTCGCGGAGCGTCTTTATTCTCTTTATCCTCTTGTTGGACCCCCTTTTGCCTTCAGAACCTCCTTAAATGCTTTCAGCAATATTCAGGTAGGCTGTGGCGTAATGGCGTTGCAACGATTCTCTAAGGGGCGTGCGCAGCCAGGGGTCCCTCTTCAACCTCTGATTGTCGGAAACCACAATGGAAATAAGCTTTCGAGCTGTATTGTGCTATCCTGACTCTCTGTTTTTTTAATTTAAGTATGTGGTGCGGTTTTTATGAAACTCAATCATGTATTTATTTCATTTATATGAACTGAAGATGTCAAATAAAATCATTCATTCATTCATTCATGCTGTCACTCAGAAAAATGAGCTCATGTGGTTGGCTGTTAAGCATCTTCCCCCCCCCTCACATGGCGAATGGATACGCTATGTTAAGTCAAGTGGTGTCCAAAATACATTGAAATGAATATGCTTTTTTGTGTCTGGTGTAGCCAGTTTCATGGATTTATAGTGGAAGCTAATTGTTAAAGGCACACGTAGTTGCCAGGTAGTAACTGTGACTGTGTGTGCAGATGATCAGTCTGACGCGGCCCCTTAAATCGTGGTTGGAGCATGTGGACTTTAGGACTCTGCACTACTTCAGTGATTTAAAGCTATGGCTTATAGCTTATAGCTATGGGTACCAGCTAGTACATGTGTGTGTGTGTGTGTGTGTGTGTGTGTGTGTGTGTGTGTGTGTGTGTGTGTGTGTGTGTGTGTGTATGTGTGTGTGTGTGTGTGTGTGTGTGTGTGTGTGTGTGTGTGTGTGTGTGTGTGTGTGTGTGTAGATGATCAGCCTGACGCGGCCTCTTGAGTCGTGGCTGGAGCATGTGGACTTCCGGACTCTGTTCCGCTGCCTCAGTGATGACGAGGTGCTCCAGGTGTTCGCCTCCACCGTGCTGGAGAGACGGATCGTCTTCATCGCAGAGGAGCTCAGGTACTGTACACACTTGCACAAGCAAGCGTACATACACACACACACAGTCCTGCAAGCACGGACACACACACACACAGTCCCGCAAGCACGGACACACGTACACATACCCTTGTCACTCGTCACTGACTCACACATTCAGTCATAACACAATCACACTCACACTCACACTCGCACTCGCACTCGCACTCGCACTCACACTCTCACTCTCACTCTCTCTCTGTCTCTGTCTCTGTCTCTCTCTCTCTCTCTCTCTCTCTCTCTCTCTCTCTCTCTCTCTCTCTCTCTCTCTCTCTCTCTCTCTCTCTCTCTCTCTCTCTCTCTCTCTCTCTCTCTCTCTCTCTCTCTCACACACACACCACGCAACCGGACACGCATGCATGTACAGTACACGCACACAGACACAAACATCTGTTGGATGTGTGCACAAGCAGATGCATGGTCTAGGGCAGGCTTGCCTGGAGCTAATGACTCATTCTTTAGTCAATAAAAGTCACAAGCTGTCAGCTTACCTTCCCACTCTGACAACACTTCCATAACCCCTCAGCAAGCTCTGTGCAGCGCCAGGAATGCATCGACCTATGGTGAAAGGAATGTGCCTCACTTTCCATAATTTGACCCCTCCAGCAACAATTCATATTAGGATCAGAAGTGACCTAAACATGTAATGCTTGTGGCTATGCATTGTTTGGTCATTTAGTTTACTTGTACATGTTATGCACATAGGAGAATTGTGTTTTTATATATCTTTGATTGCTCATTCTGCTTATGATGTGTTTGTATTCTGGCATTATGAAGAGCACTTGCTTGACATAATAATGTCATAAAGTCAAAGTGATCATAAAGACATAACTTTAGTGCATTTCTCTGGTGCTCTGGGTTTTGGTAAAGAGGCAAGGATGATCCATACACTGGCTATCACATTAATACATTTCTTATAGTGATATTTCAGTGAGAATTAGTGTATAATTAATGGAACTTGACGGTGTGCAGCATTTCATTGCCTCTTTACTTGAACAGATGTCTTGACCCTTCACTCATTTTAACTTGATGGGTGTGGGTGAAAGTTGACTGTGCGAGACTGTGTGGGTTTTGACCAACTTTTTCCTGTCTGGCTTGTCACGTCCCCAGCACCCTGTCTCAGGTCATTCACGCCGTGACGGTACTGCTCACCCCGTTCACATGGCAACACACCCTCATCCCCATCGTCCCGGAGATCCTCATTGACTTTGTGGATTCGCCCACGCCATACCTGCTGGGCGTGCAGAAGCGACTCTTGCACCTGTTGGATTTGAGTCAAAGTGACGTAAGTATTGCTGTTCGACATACCAATTTCGGTCACTGGCCTCTTTTACAAGAGACATTTAAAAAAATTAACTCAATTTAATTCTGAATAAATCTTAATTCCGCTTCGAAAATAATCATGTAAACACTTCACAGTGCGGAAATAAATGAAAGTTCAATGTAAACTCGACGGAACTATTTCATTCTGAATTATTAATCAGGATTAAAAACGTCATGTAAACATCGCCATTGGCCTAAATGTTTTAAATGTTATGTATTAGAAGAGATCACTTGACTGCAAATCAGATCTACCGTTGGGTACTAAAAAAGTTATTTAATCTAATCTTAATGGCCTAGTTTTTACAGATTCTCATGTTGAAATCTGCCTGAAGAGCTGCAGTGTTTCATTTAAGTCGCTTGAAGATTTCTTTCACACCTTACTCTCCTCTTTATCACTCATCTTTTTCACATCTTTTTTTCAGCTGCTGGTAGTCGACTTATCAGAGAACAGGGAGGAAACATTTATCGCAAAAGTAAGTTGTGAACAGGTTGTCTTCTATTTTAATGCCTGTGAGAATTTTCTTGCTGACTTTTGAGAGTTTGACCACACTTCTATTTACATGTGGTGGGTTGGTCTAATGTGTGTTTTTGTGTATGATGTCATTTTTTTTTCTTAGATTGGAGATGAGAAGACTCTTCTTCCCCACAAGCTTCGAGATGAAATCCTCCAGGCGCTAAAGGCCAGGCCGGAGAAAGCCAGTGAGTTCCAGCCTCAATGTCTGTGCAGCCCTGTGGCTCCCAAACTTTTTCTGCTGCGACCCCACCATTTTAGACTTAGCAGCATTTTCATGACCCCCTCTCTCCCATTTTCCAAAAGGCAAACATTTTTTTCCCTTTAATATATTTACCTCGTCTTAATTTCAAATAAGAATTAAGTAATATTATCAACCATACAACTCTATACTGTTCCAAACAAATTGATGGGAATGGTTATATCCTATGTTTTATGCCCTCAAATCTCTTCACTCCATGATCTCCACAAACCCCCTAGGGCCCCCGGCCCCCTGTTTGGGAACCACTAAATTACCCAACATTATAACTTCAGCTGCACTGTTCAAACATGCATACAGAGCTATATTGCAGAGGCTGTTCACACACGCAAGAAGCCGGCCTATATGCCTCAGGCAGCAGACACATGCAAACAGATCTATCTACTGTATATACACCTGAGGCTGTACATGCACACAGAACCTGATACCACAGATTATTATCTAGAAATTATGGACTAGCACCCTAAAATGACAGTAAGGAGGATAATGCAAAAAAAATGTTGGGAAAAAAAGATACATACACATACAGCCCCTACATCTGATCTCTGGAGGTTTTCCGTTTCACAGTGCAAATATGTAAGAATCTTGTGACTTGTGAAGGCAGACAAGCTCCTTACTCACATCTCAGAGGAAATGACTTGTGTTTGGCAAGGTCTTTGCACAACTATGTTGTTTATCTTAATAGAACTACATTGTTGACGCATTGCTGCACAAAACTCTCCAAGTAGCCTAGAACTGAGAACACAAAAATGTATATGATCCTATAACTTGTCATACTAAGCTTCCACGCTGTTAGGTAGTCTGACTTTTTAAGTAATGTTTATCTTGTAGACAAACGAATGGATAATATTGTAGATAGATTAAGTCTTATGAATTAGTTCATTGAAGAAGTGTGTTTTCTGTTGCATCCTGTGTATTGTCTACCACCTCCTCTGCTAAATGTTACACTACACTAATACAGTTTTACCCAAAGCACTTGGTCATTTTAGGTACAGGATATTGCAGTCCCTGGACCAATATGCACTTAGGCGTCTTACTCAATGTTCATTACTAGTCCAGCCTTGACTGGTTAGGGTGGTGGTCTTTTGATCAGAGGATTGTATATTTGAATCTCTGTAATCGACTGTAATCTGTACCCTGTGATAACTAAGTTGCTTTGGATAAAAACGTCAGTTTGAATGAAGGCTCTAGTAGGTAATCAAGTAAAGGTTGCAGTTGAAGGGAACTGGCTCACAATTTATGCTGATGCAATAATAAACTTTTATTGCATATTAATGCCATAAAATAGACTTTAATTGCACATTCCTATACTATGCAGTACATGTTCATTGCACCTGCATAAGGTGTGCAAGTTCCCTCCGACTGTCCAGGAAAGTGACATGCTGATGTGTTGTTCTTGATAGCTGTGGAGGAGCTGAACAAAGTGGTGCCGGCGGCCTTCTTCCCCTTCTTCATCAAGACGGTGGGCCACTTCAACCACCACGTAACGCGCAAGCCAGGCGAGCCCGCCGTCTTCCAGCGGAGGAACTTCTACAAAGCACTGGAATCAAAAAGCACTCGCCACTTCGTCAAGAAGTTTGTCATGACGCAGATGTTTGACCTCTTCATCCAGGAGGTGGAGCAGCAACCGGCCTCTCAGGAAGGTAGGTTATGCTGCATCAGAGGGGGTTCATTCACCGGTGATTCTGTAGCCTAGTTGGCGTTCGCAAGCAATTGAATGTCAATGGGGGGTTTCACTTGCCTGCGTTCGCCCCCTAGTGTGCACACAAGAGGAACTGCAGCTAGTTGGCGTTCGCAGGCAAGTGAATGGATGACAAAGGGGTTTTCACTTGTCCGCGTTCGCCCCCTAGTGGGCTTCCAACAGGAATGGCAAAATCTTACTGGCTACGGGAACCAATGAGAGTGAAGCTTCTCTATTCTAATTTCTCTGGCTGCATGATCACCTGGGGTGCAAGTTAATATTTGTGCATGTCCAACATAAAACTTGGGGCACAAGGTCTGAGGACAGTGTGAAGTAGAGGTTGGGCAATTGATCTGCACCCTGCAATCTGTCGTACAGGGAAATGGTCACAAATGGCAAAGTTTATCTGGCCCACTGTTGGGCCAATTCTTTTTCGCGAGTGCTGATCAGTCGGCCCAATTCTGGCTTTGTCCGCGGCCCAACAGTGCCAACATTCAGCCAAGATCGGGCCGACTGTGCTTGCTACCCACTATGAAAATGCTTTCCTTTGTTTTCCTCAGGGTTTTTCCAGAAAAAGGTTGCTGAATACCACGAGAGGATGAAAAAGGAGAAGAGTAAAAAGACTAAACACTAAGAGGGGTTTTGTACTCTCAAAGACTGTATAAAGAAAATGTGTACGTCTGGGGTCTTTTTAAATTTCTATGAATGTAAATTTGTATTTGTAGATTATTTAAATGGTCGTTCATCATCGGATTATAATGTGACTGAGACTGGATTACAGGTTGGTAGTGTGACTGAAATCTCTTACTTTTTCCTTGTGAGTGTTTGTAATGTTTTTATTGTATGTGCTGCGTGTAGATCTCTGTTTTGGGCTTCTGTCATACTGATGCTGAAGCTCCAGAGTCCTGTGGACTGTATCTTGTAATATACGTTGTCTGAACAATTCCAATGGTACCAGAAACTGAGCCATTCTCATGAACACAGGGCACAGGGGAGGGTTTTTTAAAATATGCTGTCGGTACTGTTTTCCAATAATGATTTTTTTTTTAAATAATAAAAAGTATGTATTGAAAACCCAAACCCTTTTGCTTCCTGTGTATTTGGTGGTGTCAAGAGTCATGGATTACTTTGGGTATTTGCTGTGTTGATCTGCCACCTGCTGGCCATTTGAGGTACAGTAAGGCCCATGAAAGATTATGGAAAAAAGTATATCGATGCCACAGTCATACACAATCAGGACTGTAATCAAGTCAAGTCCACCTTTGTAGAGTGCAAGACCAGGAGTAGTCCGAGAACAAAAAGGTTCAAGCCCACAACGATTAGAGTCCAAGTCTAAGTCACATGTCAGTGTAAAGCAATTAAAATAATGGATGACAATAATATGAATGATGTTAACCTGCCATGAATGAAGATTAACTAGTATGTTCTTTGCATTAAACCTCCAATTTAGTATATGGCCAGTGTCCTAAAAGAAATTAATAAAGACTTGGGCGAGTCCAAAAGCTATGCTTGGCAAGACCATTGTCCGAATCTGAGTCTAAAGTCAAGTTCAAGTCCATTGATGAAAGGATTTGACCTGGTCTCAAGTCCAAGTCAGGCCTGGAGAGTACTACAGCCCTGTTCACAACCGCCATTTAAACTGTGGAGGATGGTGGCCAGATTAGGTATTCCAACTATGCATCTCATCAAAACTGTGCTGCCTGTTGCCAAATTTGATCTTTCTTGAATATTTACTCATTAATAAACTAATATTTACTAGTGTGACCAAAGGACAGTAAGTTTTGCAGCTAAAAATGTATTTCTAAAAATACAAAACGGTGGACATGGAGAAGATCCCCTTTCTCATGCATGAAACACGTAATTTTCCCAGTCATAATGAATACTAAAAAAGGTAACATTTGTGAATGGGCAGCATGAATTCTGGAAATAAACCCCTACACATTTTACACAGTGCACTTTTAAAGGAGCAAACCAACATCGAAGATGTACAGTACAAATTGTACAAAAATATACATGTACACAATATACAAAACAATATACATATATTTGTCGTTAGCATCTATTGATATGAGGATTGAATGACAATGATCATCGAATTAAAAAAATTGAAGATTTGTGTTTTTATGCTATAGAAGCTAGTTAGAAGAAAGTTATAACACTCATACCCCTTGTGTTTTCGTACCATAGTTTGGGTAAGGTCACTTTTCAAAATGTGGTCAAATGTGGCACATTTATTTTCTTGGTGCAATTGAGGTCATGTTCATATTTTATTCCAATTCACTTTGAGTCACCCCTCTCTCCCTTGTTGCTTTAGTCCTCAAACCTGTCATTGTCCACGTTTTGTCCTTGCCTTCACCACAAAAGGTAATGATTAACAGGAAATCTTATCTGCCTTGAAGGCATAGATGGCTAAAATAGCGACAGGGTGTCCAGACTGTGCTTTCGCGCCAATGTACATTATTCTAGGAGGAAGAACTGACTCACGTTAAGCAGTAATTCAAAGAAAACATTTATTTCAAAATTGTTTTGTAAGTATGGCATCAGGCTTGGAAAGAAAACATTTCATCAATGTTCTGCTTTAGTTCTCCTTTCTCTCAGAATGTCCTCAGGCCAGCATCGCTTATAAAGCATCAAAGAATAGCAACAACAGATGTGTGACTGAAAAGTATTTCAGATCAAAACAAATTTGGAAAAGATATACAAAGGGGACCCGGGTTCGATTCAGACCTGAGGTCTTTTCCCAATCCTTCCCTCTCTCTCCCCCATACTCATTTCCTGTCACACTATCCTAAATAAAGGCATAAAACCTCAAAAAAGAAAAGGTATATAAGGCCTACTATATCTGCAACTGAAATGCATTTCAGAGCATAATAATATGAAGGTACAAGAATGTAGAAAAGCTAGATATGCACAGCCTAAAATAATTATACAGACTACAGCAGCTATACTATACATATGACACTATTTTTTTACTAATACAAAACACTGGAGCTTAACTAAGTAACCTTAGTGCCCCACCTTCATGTGTTTATGTGCGCTTTGTTGGCCTCAGAAGAATAACCTTGTAGTTCTCTTGTAGGTTTCTTAGGCCCTCAGGGCACATAACTCTACACAGTAAGTCAGCCACATTTCAAGAAGGTTCTTTCACGACAAGGTGAAAGCATTCATTCATGAAAGGAATGTCTACTAATATGTGTCAAGTGTAAACACACAGTAGTGCTGTAGGATCCAGGAAAATGACACACAAGATTCCAGGTCAAAACAGCTGTTCCTACTCCGCAACAGCAGGGGGAGACTTGTCAGGATCTGAAGCTTATATGCTACCTGCCAGAAGAGGCGATCGCTCTCCACGGTGAACGTGCACCCGGCCGTCATAGTGGGCGTAGTTGTAGAGGTGGTTACACTGCAGGATGGCCTGGACTCGAAGGCGCAGTTTCTGAAATCAGAGAATACTTCAAGGTTAAACTCTTGAGAGCATTTCCATTAGAATTATTAAGGGTGCTATACTGGAAGTGTGGAATTGTGACTGACTGTATGAGACCCTGCAGTTTAATGGTTAGTGTTGGATCTGAGGATCACAGGTTGGAATCCTGACAGATAGGAAGAAGGTGTGCCCCTAGGGCATTCAGAACATAATTTCAACTGTAGGCCTGAGGATGCTATGGGGCACCTAAGTCTCCACCCCTTCCGGACGGCTTGTGGGGCTGGCAACGCAAAAACTTTTGACTGGGCTGTAATGGACTGATCAAAACTATTTTCCGACCCACCTCGCATTTCCCCGTCGATCACACATATGCTGTGCCTCAGAATTAATAACAACCAATGGTGTGCTTGTTGACTTCACTTGGCAAGCGATTTTTGAGTTATGCGTGTGCAAAAATATGCAATTATTTGGACTACACACTGATGTCGCATGTCTGACGTGCAGCCACTTAAGCCACGGTGCAGCGGTAGGGTTGGCTGTGCCTCGGTTCACGTCAGATATGCGAGGCGCACGTGTAGTCTCCGACACAGTTTTGCACAAAAGCTAAAATAACGTTTCTTGCGTGCCGAAAATGAGTGGTCTTACGACGCAAATCCAAACCTTTCAAATTCACTGTCATCATATGTGAAATCCGGAGCACATGCCAAACGGGATGAGGATTTAGCTTGACTCGCTCCATTTACTCCCATTCAAAATTTTGAGAGCTCCAGCCCCATGGATCGGAAGTAGAAGGGCGTGACTTAGGTGCCCCATTCCATTACACTGGTTTTTCATTCAAAAAGCACATATGATTACGTCTCCCACTTTTCCCACAATACTTCTCCCATCCAGGGTGCCCTCCATTCTCATCAATGGGGTCACCACTGTTGACCTGGCAGTACCCTTCATGTGGCCCACATAGCAAGTGCTAGCAAAAACATAAACTTAAGGGGAAAATGCATCATATAAATCTCTTCGAGGAAGATCTATGTGGATCAAACCATTGAATGCTTTTTTATTACATAAAATGTTTATTTTCGTTCAAACCAAACATGTCCTACTGTCTGCTACTATTTCCTAATACCTGGAAAGTACTGTCGTGTGGGTGCACACATCCAAATGAAATCACATGGCAGGTGCACCTGTGATAGCTTTAGAAGTGGGGTACCTTGATATGAGGCTATTTTGACGAAGGCTGGAGATTTGAAGCGGGTTAGAAACTGGGTAGGGTAACTGCATTCCCACTTCTGCTACCAAATCATCGGTCAGATTTGTAAAATACCACTGTTACCAATAAAATCACTTTCAAATTCTTGTCTTCACTGATATCTGGGGAGATTTGTCCACTACTTCCCATTCATTTCTTACATACAGCATCTTCAAAACAAAGACAAGACATTTCTCCCTTTACTTCTGCAGCGATACAAGCCAAAAATGTTGTCTATTTGGGCATCCAACTTCAGGTCCCGCGTGCCCGACCCAAACCAAGCCCTGCCTCCTTGAGCTCAGAGCCAAGGCATTCATTTCTAATAGTACCTTCAAAACAAAGACAAGTCATTTCTCCCTTCTGCAGTGATCTAGGCCAAGAATGCATTGGGCATATTTGGGCATCTGTCTTAAGTTCCCGCCCAGCAGGGAAAGCAGACAGGGGTAGACAAAGGGGTCCTCATTACATTTTATGTATTGGGTGGGTGCGGTGGTGGGGCCTTCCATATGACATTGGGTATTTCCCAAAGGCTAGTGTATAAGCCTTGAAAGTGTGTCAGCCTAATTAGTCATACCCAATCATTGGATACTTCGCAGAGTTCACCAAAGAGTATCCAATCACTGGCCTTGATTGCGAAGGCTGATACACTTCGAAGGACTCATACTACACTTTGAGAAATACCCTTTGTCTTTGGTCCGGGCCAAAGCGGTCAGCGGCCTGTCTGCTCAACCCAAGCCCTGACTCCTTGAGTCCAGAGCCAGAGCCAGAGCCGGGGCCAATGCGACCTGCCGCCGCTCACGAGAGTCTCATGAGTCTCAATCACATCAGGTCCTAATCTAATGAGGGCAGCTACGTCCAGAGTCGGACAGGCCTGTGGCAGCACAGCACAGCACCTCCAGCCTGAGGCACTCACTGCCTTGCCTTGCCTTGGGAGACTGGTGTCCTGACTGTCTATATGGCCAACCTGCCAAACTCAGCTTTAAAGAGTCACTGGGTTATGGTTAGAGATAGTGTGTTGTTAACAGGTGGCTGCTGGTGTCTTATTTCAGAGCAGCACATTCCGACTTGCCTAATAAGCTAGACGGATCCACCTAGTGGACAAAAATATTTGTACATCACAAGTAAGTCTTAACCCTGGTCCTTGCAAGATCGCCTCCACAGGCACCAGCCTGAAACCAATTTGAATTTGAATCTTTGGGGTGGGCTTTGGCAGGACAGTGGAGACATCGGAAGGACTATAGTTAATGTTTGATTGGTCATCGTTGGCCAAGGCAGTGCAGAGGCCATTTGAACCTCGACAACAGTTTAGTCTCATCCACAGCCTTCAGCTATCTGAACTGAGCAATTCCAGACTCATTTTTTTAAAGGTTTTAGTCTGGCTCGTCAGGCTACATTTTAACAGAACACCAGACAATAAGGCTATAGGGCTACAGTATATCCATTTGGAAGTTCCATATGTACTAGATGAAGAAACAAAGGCCATAGGCTATACCCACCTGGAAGTCCCGTATGTAGGTGAGGAAGAAGGCGATGAAGGAGAAGGCCAGGGACCACTCAGCTGCAGCGCTCACCAGATGAGCTATGTAGCCCTGAGAGAGAGAGAGAGATGGAGGAAAAGTGAATTGAAGCTCTTGGTTTCTTACCAATGATTCTCTAATGCAGCTCTACATCCCTCTATCAGAGCAGCTATTGCACGTTGTGAGCAACTGGGCTTCTTTTTGAAGTTTGAGGATGTTTCCGATTTTTTTTTATCCAAAAAGGTGTGAAAGGCGACAGGTCTTCAGGCTCCAAATAGAGGTTCAGCTGCTTAATACTAAGTTACTTTAAAGGACCAGGTCAGTCAGTACCTGAGTTTTTTTTCTTCTTTTTCAGCCTTTTCCGAGATCTTGGTCATTGTGATGGGGACAGCGCTTTGTTTACATTTCAAAAAAACATTTTTATTTATTCCCAAAAACATCCGAAAGGTTATACAACATCAGCAGACAACTAGCAAACAGCGTTACCTTTTGGGAAAATATTTGGAGTAGGCTTATGTTAATTAAAAAAAAAAATGTAAACAAACGCTGCCCCCATTAGAATAGCTCATATCTCGGCAAGGGCTTAGCCGAAAAATGTGGCATCACCGGGTACTGACAAGTCAAGGGTAGTGTGAGCAATATAACAGCATATTGAAATTGACTGAACTGGTCCTTTAACAACTGTGACCTTGAAGAATCCTCAGAGAAATATTAAGTGTGTTTTAGGTGTTTGATGGTGGCTTGCATAAGATGTGTGCTACCATCATTCACAGCACTGAGGGAACATTTATTCTCAACCTAAAGTTTTCAAAGGTGTCCTAACCAAAGGTCTCCTAAAGGGGCGTTCACCTGACATCACATGTATCCATGAAAACTATGGGCTTGATGCATCTTACTGTACTACATGATTCAAGTTTCAAGTCTTTTTTACTTAGGCCTTCCTGTTATCACTTTGGTCAGCTGCTTTTGTTGTGTTAAAAGTGCATTACAAATAAACTTTGACTTGACGAGTCCTTGACCACAACATTACTCACCGATTCTGTAGCTGTCCAGCGCACCTTGGCGGCTGTGAACACCTCAGGCTCCTCATCGTACATGATGACAGACGACACGAACACTGTCAGCAGTTCAGAACTTATGTCACCACATCACAGATATTTGATAAACAAAGTGCTCTTTTGTCCTTTTAGCACAACCCCCAATGACTGGCAATAAAGTGGTTCTCAGAAAGAAGCTTTAGTCATCTACATACAGTACCTCAACAGCTGTTTGTGTAGCTACAGGTTATGCGTCACTTACAACAGGGAACGTTGCTGAGTCTGCTAAAAACATGCATGTCAGACAGCCATTGTTTTTTTATGCATCCTGCATTCCTTATAATTGCTCCTTCACATTTCCATCAGCAATGCTCCATTCCCATCAGCAATACTTAACATGTGTAATTATACTGTAAATTACATCCTCAACCCCATTCTGTGATTCACCATATCATGAACCCTTTAATCCACTGCGGAAGGGCTGTGGTGGCCTGAAACGTCCAATTTTAATGAAATGGATGAGAGGGAGCAACAATATACACTTCATCATTACTATTTGAACGTACATCTCGATCATGCACCTGTCACAACCTGGATGTGTGTGTCGTGATACTCTGTGAGAAACTTGTGATCACCATGTAGCGTTCGTGTTCTCCCCATATTACCTATTACACCCCTTCTTAGTTTTTAGTGCCAGCTATAGCGACAATGTCTGCCACATCACAGTTATAACTCATAACAGCAATTGATTTATCCAATCAGAACAGTGTCACTGAAGATTGTGCAAGCAGTCCATACAGGTGTTGAAACGGAGAACAGGGAACAAGGCTTATCCACTCAACTGTAAAATGTTGACAGACACCCTTCGGCATCACCAAGCAAATTGCCCCCTGCTACCACTCCCCAGCTGCAAGTGACTTTATGAAATTGTATTAAGAAGGATGCCGTAAACATCAGCCTTCGACAACATATGACTGTCAACATTTCAGTTGAAGCCAATGATTATTGACTGACACCACATCCCCTTGGCTTTAACAAACAAGCCCCCCCCCCCTTCTACCCCTCTTCAGCTGCAAGTGATGACATCTTTATGATGCACTATGAAGGATACAAGTGAGGATGCTGATGAGGGACCACAGCCCCACCAGCGTGCGGCCAAACAGGATGCCCTTCCCATGGAAACGGGGCTGCATGCGGTACGACACGCCCGTCTGCACCAGGATGTAGAGTGACCCGGCTGCGAAGGTCAACCCTGCTCCAAACAGGTGCACGCCTATCACGTCTGTTTTCTGTGGTGGTGGTGGTGGTGGAAGGATAAATCATCAGACAAAAGTTATCCAAGTAAGGATTTCAGCTCCTTTTTGAAGCATTTATTAGTTTATTTTGGGTGCTTTTAAACATTAAGCAAAGGTGCACACCTATTACATTTCTTTTCTGAGGTGGTGGTGGAAGGATACAATAAAAAAAATACATATACATGTACAGTGCCCTCCATAATTATTGGCACCCCTGGTTGAGATGTGTTTTTTAGCTTCCAATTATTATTATTTTTTTCTAAATAATATGGGACCTTAATGGAAAAAAAGAGAAAAATCCAACCTTCAATACAAGTGCATTTATTCAGTGGGGAAAAAATCCCACATAAAGAAATAATTATTTGACATCAAATAAGGTGTGTCACAATTATTAGCACCCCTGGTGTTAATATTTTGTACAAACCCCTTTTGCCAACAAAACAGCACCTAATCTTCTCCTATAATGTTTCACAAGATGGGAAAAGACAGAAAGAGGGATCTTCAGCCATTCCTCTTTGCAGAATCTCTCTAAATCATCCAGAGACCTGGGTCCTCTCCTCTGTACTCTCCTCTTCAGCTCACCCCACAGGTTCTCAATGGGGTTGAGGTCTGGGGACTGAGATGGCCATGGGAGGAGCTTGATTTTGTGTCTGGTGAACCATTTCTGTGTAGATTTGGCCATATGTTTAGGGTCATTGTCTTGCTGAAAGACCCAGTGACGACCCATCTTCAGCTTTCGGGCAGAGGGCAACAGATTTTGATTTAAAATGTCCTGGTATTTCAAAGCATTCATGATGCCATGCACTCTAACAAGGTTCCCAGGGCCTTTGGAAGCGAAACAGCCCCACAGCATCACTGACCCACCCCCATACTTCACAGTGGGTATGAGGTGCTTTTCAGCATGCGCATCTTTCGTGGCACGCCAGACCCACTTAGAGTGTTTGTTGCCAAAAAGCTCAATCTTGGTCTCATCTGACCAAAGCACACGGTCCCAGTTGAGGCCCCAATACCGCTTGGCGAACTCCAGACATTTGCGTTTATGATTGTGAGTGAGGAAAGGTTTTCTCCGTGCATGCCTTCCAAACAGCTTGTTGGTGTGTAGACAGCGCCTGATGGTTGATTTGGAGACTTTGTGACCCCAGGATGCTACCATTTGTTGTAATTCTGTAACAGTGAGCTTTGGAGATCTTTTGATTTCTCTTACCATCCTCCTCACTGTGCGTGGTGGCAAAAGAAACTTGGGTCCTCGTCTAGGCTTGTTTACTACAATTTTCAGTGTGACAGTATTCTTCTGCAATAAACACTGAATTTATTTTAAGGCTTTTAACACATCTCAACCAGGGGTGCCAATAATTATGGAGGGCACTGTATAATAGAACAGTTATCCAAGTTAGAACTTTACAATGTACATAAATCTTGAGATCTGCCCATCTTGAGGGAGTCAAGAGTGGACAGAGCGCAGACCTCTAAACAGAGGTGACCTGGGATCCTTTGCCTGCTTTCGGGTGGAATTGAATGGGACAAACATCTATTTTTTTGCATTTCTGAACTCGTAGTAGTTAACGCTGTATTATTTGCCAACCATGGTGAAAAGGTTATATTTCAGGCAACATAATTTTTCTGTAGCTTGAAGATGTTCTGTCTGCTCAATTGTTCTATGTCCTCCAGTCTGTTCTTCAGGTCTGAGGTGGGATCCAGAAGGTGAACCTGTCACTGTCAGACCAACCCCTGTCCACATGACAAGGTCACATGTGCAGGTGTGATTTGGTCTGACTCAGAGTCATTGAGGTGGTCACCCATTCCAGAGCAGTATCTATAAAATTGTTCTGGTGGTTGCGAACCATGGTTTTCATGCCATTTCTATAGCCTACCAGACATCTTAAGACAGACAGCTGTGTGGATGTTGGTTGGCTTACAGCCCAAAAATATTGTATATTTGATTGGCTTTAGGCCTTATGACCTCTAACTCTCAGCCTGATATCCCATCTCCTTATCTGTCTGCTTTACTTTACTGATACATGTGTGGATACTGTATACAGTATTAATTCAGTAGATGTTTACTCCTGAGAAGTTGAGCAATTGAAGAGGTTACCAAATATTGATAACCAATGGTTGAAGTGATAGTTCAAAATAAATGCTTATTGAGGACGTTTATCTGAAATTGACCAATTATCTAATTCTGTCCAAGGGCAATCAGGGTCATATTAAATAGTTTAATCAATGTCAAAGAGGAATGTGGTTACGACCATCAATGCGAAATGACCCTGTAAGCCGCTTAGGACTCCAACTCATGAGTTTAAAAGGTTAACAGAGTCAACTTCACTGACCTGGAAGTTGGCAATGACACACATGCCCAGGCAACTGAGCATGCCCAGTAAGACGCCGAGGGCATTCAGGAGGTGTAGGAGATGCTCACTGGGGGAGGTCAACGTCTGGACTTGCTTGTACCGCACATAGACTGTGGCTGCACCTGCAACATAGTAAAACTGTCATAGGTGTGTCCAGGGCTACAGATCGGGGATGGAATGGGGGATGGGGCAGGAGCATATCCCCCCGAATTCTTGAAAAACATGAATTGCCCTTCAACCTCCATCTTTAATAAAAAAAAAAATTGAATGCTCAACATTTTGAACAAATGTATTTCCAAACGGCATACTGACAAAAAAATGACATGTCAACACCAATGGTCATGTCCCAGAAGTGTGTTCTATTCCATAAATAGCACAAAGATTCAACACGTGGTATTTAGTGAAAGTACAAACAGCAGACAATATGCACACATCAGTCTTTCTACATCAGTCTGTATTCTTGATTATTTGGCTGGACGTCAAAAGCACATTTTCAACTTCACAAATGTAAATTGTTTCATATATACGTACTTACAGAATATTTCTCTTGTGATACAATCACCCATTATTTTGCTTATATTTTGCCAACTGCAGCAAATTACATGCAAGCACATACCAATTAAAAATATATACAGTATATGCGTGTATCTGTATATTACAATGTTTTAGGATGAATGTCCATGTGAAATATAACATTTAGGTGGTTTAAGTAAGTAAATTCAGTCTGCATCATAAACTAGCCATTACATAACATTAGCAGAGTGAGATTCTGCATATGGGTGAGTCAACACATAATCATGAGTACAATCCCTCTGTGGTATGGAGAGATTTTCATTGTTTCATTGATGCAGTTTGACAACATTGGTGCGCTTTGAGACATCTTCATTGTTGTGATACTGTGCTATATAAATAGATGTTGTATTATATTGTATTTCCAACTTTTTTAGGAGGAAAAAAACAAGCCAAAGTACACATGCAATTGTCTCAAAGCATCCATCCATATGTCTCCAAGCCCTGAACAGCTTACCTAAGAATGAGGTGATGCAGAGCATGAAGCCATACACACAGCGCTCTGGGACTTGGGTGCCCGTGTCACTGCAAGCACAAGAAGCAGATTCAAAGTGTACTGTACATACAGTACAGCATATGGGGTAATCTCCACACACTCCACATCCACAGGTCTACAGCCAATTGCTCAACATTGATTTCGGGCTTTTTTATTAGTTCCTAAGTTAACTGAGTATACATCATAATAGGGAACTCATACTTAAATTAATTGAAATTAAGAACATATTCTGTTTCAGAACCTCTAACATTATTATCATTGTTTTAATAGTTCCTTCCCAATCTGAGTGTGGAGTGACTTTAGTGTAGCATGAATACACTTGAAGTAAAAAAAAATCAGAACCCAGATTCTGGTTCAGATTCCGGGCTTCTGTGAGATACCTTACATTCACACATACAGTACATCACAAGAGACAACTACAGCACTAACTGGGTCGGCTAAATTAGGTCAAATTGCAAAGCAACCACAGCCAACATGGACATGTAAACACAGAGACACAGCAGAGCCACTCACCTGATATACGGCAGTATGGGTTCGGTGTGACCCAGCAGCACAGCGATGCAGTAGGACAGCACGAAGGTGGTGGTGGACCAGACTACCAGCACCGCAGGCAGCCAGCAGAACCCCTGCTGAAACCACCACATCACCCCTCCACACGCTCACATCCACATCCACACGCACGCACACATCCAACTGCCTCAGCACCAACGCCCGACTACTCTAAACAGCTACGAATATAATGCAAGCACATCTTTGAAGATGTTACTTTAACTTAAACCTCATACAACATCTGAGCTGAGACGTGAGGCGACATGAACACAGGCAGTCACGTACACACCCATACAGACCAACACACAATGCGGCCAGCGTAAAGAGGTTCTCGAGATCAAGAGTCACATCCAAGCTTTGACACACATTCCAAAGTTGGGGGAAGGAAATACAGCCCTGTGTGTGTGTGTGTGTGTGTGTGTAAGGGAGCAGAGCCTGCACTTGTGACCGAGTCAGCTGACTCTCATTCAGTGTGAATTTACTTTTGGATCTCTGAAGAATCAGAGGCTTTATCCACAAACACAGTCTCCTTCTCAAAACACACACACACACACACGCGCACACACACACACACGCACGCACACACACACACACACACACACACACACACACACACACACACACACACACACACACACACACACACACACACACACACACACACACACACACACACACACACACACACACACACACAAAACATTGGCGCCGAGACAAGATATTCTGTTAGCATAAATATAGCAAAATTTATTTCACATTGGCATCTCATTTTAAAAAGATATTTTTTCACATAAACTCAACAATAATGCGACATTAAAAAAAAAACAAATTTCTACCTCAATTAAACGTTTAAGAAATCAGGTACAAGCGAAATCAAAAGACAGAAACTGATATCAATCAGTAAGGTGGTTAAAAACACAAAAAAGTACTTGGTGTGTATAAGTGTGTGTAAATATGTGTGAGACTGTATACGACATGTGTGTGTGTACACTTTGTGTGTGTCTGGTTGAATGGCAGCTATCTTGCCCTAATTAATTAAATTTGAGTGGCTGGTTTCTCTCACAGATCACGTGGGTCCCAACAATGCAATATAATCCCTTTAACACTTAGAGAATAGCATACAACTTTCAACCATGCAAGACCTCACAAAGTCATTCTGACAGCCAATATAAATGCCAAACATTTCATAACCGTACAACAGATTAACAGATTTCCCTTTTAGATTACACTGTATGCTGGGGTCGTTTTAAAAAATAGAGACAACAAAAAGAAAAGAAAAGAAAATGCAGTGATGACAATGCATGAGGGCACGCATTGCTACTGGTCATTAAATTAAATTATATTAAGCCGTTTGGATCTGTAACGAAGACTCGGAAGGGTCAAGTCAAGTGAGGTAAAGTAAAAAAAAACAAGAACACGCAGCCAAACGGACCCACCAAAGACACTCTTGGTCTGGGACTGGGAGAACAGCAAGACATGTGACTTGACTAGAAACATTCCTAGAGCTGTAACAGAGGCCTGCGGGATGGCTTCGCAAAACCAACAAGTACACAACAAACTGCATGGGGAAACCAGATAATAAGACACAAGCTTGGGAGCGGAAGGCTAGGAGATGGAAGAAGCACAGTATACTGGAGTTAAAGTGATACTGTCCCATTTTTAGAAATAAGCTCATATTACACCTCCCCTTGAGTTTAATAATTGAGCTTTACCTTTCTCCTGTACTTTCAACCGTTCTCTGAGTACGGCAGTGCAAATTTTACCTCCAAGCTAGCAGTTAACATTGACTCCTATGAGACCAGTTAGCCGCCAGCTGGTCTCATAGGACTCAATGTTAACTGTTAGCATGGAGGTAAAATTTGCACGGCCATACTTAGAAAATGGTTGAAAGTATAGGAGAAGGGTAAAACTAAATTATTTAACTCAAGGGGAGGTGTAATATGAGCTTATTTCCAAAAATGGGACAGTATCACTTTAAGTAAGACACTAAGGAGTGTGGGGTGGAATAAACCCAGTGTACTTTAAAACTTTAGAGCCTGGCGTCATTACATCCATAGTCCTATTGTTTTGGGTCACAGCATAATAATAATGATGGTAGTTAAAAGAACAGAAAGACAGTATGATGCACAAAATATGGAATAACAAATAATACAGCCAACATGAGGAAATTAAATGAATGGCAGTTTGTATTAGCCTGATAGGCCAGACCATTTGAACGACTTCCTAAAAGCTCATGGGCATCCAGGATCCAGACCATTAATGAATTACGAAGTAATTCAAATGGTCAGGCATGTCAAGCTAAGTTTGTATGCCCTATTGCATTCGTAAAAAAAATCTGTTCCCTGGTCTAAAAGTTTCATCCTGAATTCCGACCAACACCACTTCATGATGTCACACAACAGGGCTATGGACTGAGTCACACCAACCATCCCCAGTAGTAACAGATTTAAGTATGAGGTTAGGACACTATGGAGTGTGAAGATGAATTAAGCCCAGTGAGTGTACTGTAACAAAGATATACGTAGCTGTAACTGTATTCACATTCAACAACGGCGGCTGGTGGGAGTTATGTGAAGTGTTGACATAACTCAAGCGGTCAACACGACCCTAATGTTTACCAAATATTAAATAAACCTCAAAACAACACTGGAAATAACAAAAAAATAGAAGGTGAGGAACGTTAGAGGTAGAGGAAACAGAAGTAAGGGGAACTTTGCCTTGGTGGAGTGCTTTACGTCCAGTATGCCCATGTCTGTCCGCGTGTGCGTGCATGCGTGTGTGTGCGCGTGCATGTGAGCGTGTGCATGTGTGTGTGGAGTTTGTTCAAGTTTACTAACACAGGATCCAACAGCTTTAAACCTGCATTTAAACAAAAGCAAAAAACAAACTAACGAAAAAAAAACAACACAGCCGCAGAGGAAAACTACTTATAACAGAGCAACAGGTCAAAGGCACAACATTAAATCCACAATTTAAATAGCCACCATCGTGAACAATTCTTTTCTTGCCTTAGGAACTAATCAATGACAGTTCAGTTGAACTTCCAAAGCAGGGAAACTAGTTTACTGCCTCCAGGTTTCATAACAGTGGTCTGTGTGTGTTTGTGAGTGTGTGTGTGTGTGTTAATGTTTCGCGAATGGTCACTTAACCGGGTGAAATGACTTGAGTGTGTGTGCAAAATTATTGTAAGCAAAGGAATGAGCAGAATGGAAGTGTGTGTGCATGTAGCTGTGTGAGCAATGGAAGGATCTAAAGGAGATTGTGTGTGGCCTGGAATGCAAGACGGAGTGTGTGTCTACTCATGTGCGCATGTGTAACAAGTACAAAGAGGACAGAAGAAAAGAAGAGAGAAGAAAAGAGAGAGAGAAAGAGAAGAAAATGTGCCGTGATGCGAGATGCATCAGTGACTGTGAATCTGTGCCTATGAAGGTTGTAGAACTGAAAGCAATTAAAAGCATAGGGAGAGAGTGTAAAAGGGAATGTGCATGGGGCAATTTGATTGTTTTGGTTAAGTACGTTGAGCTTAAGTACGTTAAGTTGAGCTAACATAGAGGTTTCAATAACATTTTCCCTTGTCCAACATACAGTATAAAATCCTACATACATTACATACATACATCCCTACATTAATACCATAGGATTTCCTTTCCTTTGTTTAGAATAGATATTTGAGAATTAAAAGGAGGAAAACAAAACATTATGAAGCGTTGACATTCTTATGGTAAAACTGAAGTGGACTTCACAGTGAAGTAATATAACTTTTCCTTTCCTTGGCATTCTCGGCAGCTCCACAGAAGCTTACCGTCCCTCATGAAATCTCCCTTGACCACAAGCACAAGAGATTGACAACAACAACAAAAAAAAGAAAACCCACCCATTTCTGTCCAAGGGCCTCTTTTTGCCGTTCAAATAGCAGCACATGTAACAATGAAACACTGCTCAAAATATGTGTGAGTGGATGATCACAGCCTTCCTCTAGCTTTGCCACCGATTCAACTGGTTGTCGTTGTTGTGACTCTTTACCACCCTCTGCAGGACAAAAAGAGGATCTCTCCTTGTTGTGAGGCATAAGGGAGTGTGGCAGCCACCTTTTCCCTTAAGAGGAGCACATAACATCAGCAGCTGCTATGGCTACGTTACCAATAGTACCTAACTTTGGATTATTTTGCCTAGAGAACGCTTGACATGCGTGCCATCATGGGGGTCTTCTGTTAAAATTCATGAGAGTGGTTATGGCAAAAGAAGTCAGTGCAGTTAGTGCGGTGGGGATTACGGCAACTGTGGCGGGCGGGCGGGCGGGCAGGGGTGGCTAGCAACAAGCACGTCGGTTGTCGTGACAACTATGAATGAAGCTACAGTTGACGTGGCAACCACTGTCGCCACAATTACGTTAATAATAACAAGGTGGTGTGACTCATTCTGGACACTCTTGAACGCATTTCATGATCTTCTGCAACTGTCATCTACAAATGCTGAGCTGTTCCAAATGGGGAAAAAAGGGTAAAGGAGTGGCAGCCAATCCCTACTACTTGCTGGTGGGCGGAGTTGGGTAACTGAGGAATTACAATCCGGCACTAGTCGCACCTGGGGCTTTGATTGGCTGCTCGTACATTCCTTGGAAGACAAGGGGGACTGGCGAGGGAGAGGGAGAGGAAGAGGGAGAGGGAGAGGAAGAGGGTGGGGTGGGACTCCGCTGGTTAGTGGTGGTTCTCTTTGCCATTGCGACTGGTCGTGATGCTAAAGACGCAAATGTTGAGGTGGGTGGCAATCTGGTTGCAGACGTTGACACAATACCGCACCAGATCCACAGCTGACAAGATCTAGAGAGAGAGAGAGAGAGAGAGAGAGAGAGAGAGAGAGAGAGCGAGAGAGAGAGAGAGAGAGAGAGAGAGAGAGAGAGAGAGAGAGAGAGAGAGAGAGAAAGAAAGAAAGAAAGAAAGAAAGAAAGAAAGAAAGAAAGAAAGAAAGAAAGAAAGAAAGAAAGAAAGAAAGAAAGAAAGAAAGAAAGAAAGAAAGAAAGAAAGAGAGAAAGAAAGAAAGAAAGAAAGAGAGAAATGAAAGCGGGAAAAATGAATAAAATGGTACAGATAGCAGTGGAATGCAGCATAAAATGGGCAAAGCTATATTCCCTCCAGTAACACATACAGCACGAGTGTGAATTTGGACAGCTGTGGCTGAGGAGCGCTTACAACCCCCCACAGTCAGTGTGTGTGTGTGTGTGTGTGTGTGTGTGTGTGTGTGTGTGTGTGTGTGTGTGTGTGTGTGTGTGTGTGTGTGTAACCAACCACAGTCACTTTGTGAATGCGTATGTATCAAAGAGGGAGAGCGAGGGTGTATGTGTGCATGTTCATGTCAGTATGGTGTGTGTGTGTGTGTATTTTTACTCTGTGCGTGCGCGCAAGTGTAACCTGCCACAGTCACTATGTGTGAGGGAGAGGAGGGAGAGGGAGAGCAATAGTGTATGTGTGCATGTTCGTCAGTATGGTGTCCGAGTGTGTGTGTATTTTTACTCTGTGTGTGTGTGTGTGTGTGTGTGTGTGTGTGTGTGTGTGTGTGTGTGTGTGTGTGTGTGTCTGTGTCTGTGTGTCTGTGTCTGTGTGTCTGTGTCTGTGTCTGTACGTACGATGGTGATCCACAGCATGAGGTACTGATCCAGCACACTGCTCACACACTGGTTGAGGCACAGCAGGACGGGCCCCAGGAAGGCCAGGTCATACAGGTGCATCTCACTCTTCGTCATGTGGGCCACCTGCATGTCAACAAACACGTCGTCACTAAACACACAAACATCTCACCGTCAGCCTTCGTGTCTGAGAGTGTGAGAAAGTGCAAATGAAAGAGGGAGTACAACAAGCACTAAACCACACTAAAAGCGACAGAAAGTAGGAACAAGAGTGTGAAAGAGAACAAGAAAGGAGAGGAAGTGAGCAAGACAGCAAGCTGTGTGCTGTCCTGTTATGGTTTGCCTGTGAATTTGTTCTATGACTTAAGGGCGAATACACCGGCCGCGACGAGATTCAAGCGACAAAGAATCGCTTCTGTGCAGCAAGAGCGAAGCGAGCGATTGAAGCGACTAGAGTATGTCCGTTAAAAGCAGAACGCAAGCATTCCAACATTCCCATTGGCTGTGGTTACTGACCTCTATACAGTCATTGGCTGTGGTGGCTTGTCGCCGAACTGCGTCATAGCTCATTTGCATAACATTCCCAGGAGTTTAACTACAAACTGGCGCTCTCGTCGCGCGAATCGCCTGTAGTCTCCAGAATCGCTTTTGTCGTGCGACTCAATACAAAGTCACTTACTTCCGTCGCTCGCCTCACTCATGTTGCGGACGGTGTATTCGCCCGGTTATACTTTCTGACCATTCCATCTATGAACTGTATCAATGTAAAACTAGAAAAACACTCAGAGAGTGCAGGCCTGACAATGTAGACAATGTAGCTGTTTGATAGAACATTTGACAATGTTACACCCTAATTTTTTTCAAGTCTTTCTGCCTTGTTTTTGTGGAGTTAGAAACTGGAAGGTCAAAATTCGCCCTCTCACACAATGGTGAAGAATCTTTTTTTTGTTTTTTAATCCTCGATCCGGATCAACGCCAACATTTAATCACTTGTTCCTTTTGTCATTTCCAACAACTTCACAAAATTTCATCAAAATCCCTTCATAACTTTTTGAGTTATCCTACTGACAGACAAAACAAACCACCACAAATGAAAACATAACCTCCTTGGCATATGCAGAAAACGTCAATAACAAGGAAAGGCAGTGAGAAAGAAAGCAAAACACAAGCAAACTAAACAAAACAAAAAGTAAGAGAAACAAGAGAGAAAGAAAAATATTTTTTAAAGAAAATTCTGACCACTAATTTGTTGGTGATCTTGGCTGACACGAAGCCAAAGGCGAGGATGAAGAGGCAGGGGTGCGTCTGAAAGAGTTGCCCGGTGGACTTGTGGTATATGAGGAAGGCTAGGGTGATGACTGTTCCTATGTGGACGCCTGGAGACAACACACTGGTGCCCTGCAAGAAGCACAACAGCATTAGACACAAAACTTTCAAATTTGGGCTTAGGTGACAAAATTCTTTGAATACTCTATGCACGACAAGAGCCACTTGGGAAAATGACTTACCTTCAAACCAGACAGAAAAATAAAACAAGCCATGAAAATAATGTGGCTCAATGGCTTCGATGAACAGCAATCACTAGCTAAACTAACATATTGTCCAGAGAACATACAGTATGTACAGTAGGACATGCAATATTCCAGAGAGATTGATATTCCAGAGGCAGCAAACTCACAGCAATGGTGGAGCCGTTCTTGCCGCCACCGCCCCCTAGAATGACCCGGAAGTAGTTGGTGCAGGAAAAGATGGCCCCCAGCACTGTCAGTATGGCAGGAATGATCTTAACAGGCATCTGGAGCACGGGCAGCTGCAAGGCAATCAGATGAGATTATTGCTTACACTTTTTATTCTATGGTTTCTTTTTTAGTGTATCCATCAACAGGTAACGTTATCCAGTTCCACTGCACATACCAAACCTCAGGCGCGGAGTGGCCATCGTGAAATCGGGGACTTGTCCCGGTGGGCCGCGGCCACGAATTGTATTATAGCGGCCGTATTATGTTCTCAGACGGCCCCAAAGTGTTACATGTGTTCATGCAATGGCAAACTAACTATGTTTCACTTCTTTTCAGTGAGGAGAGATTGACTCACCAGTATATATACCGTCTACCCGACCGCAATACCTCAGTGACGGTGTCAAACAGTAAATTGGCCACACCCCTTCTCTACTGATAATGTTCATACACCGTAGATAGCGGAAGTTTACTAGATCTTAGTAACATTGTTTCGTTTTCAGTATTTCAAGAACCTGTGATATTTAGATTGGTTACCAAGGGATGGAAATATTAGTAAGTTGTGATTTATTTTCCGATTTCCACATGACTGTTACAGTTTACAGTCTGCCACTCCAGATTCACTTGTTCTGTGGTTATTGACTTGGGTTACGAACAGACTCCACCAAGTGGAAAGGAAGTGAACTGCAGTTGAGCAGGGAAAACACGTTGTACATGTTTTAATGGCATTGGTTTGTTAGAACTAGCGGTATAGCGTGGGTAAAATGGGCCGCTAAGGGGAAAATTCTCCTGGTGGGAAAAGTCTTCCCACTCCGGCCCTGCCAAACCCTAACCCTCTGGCACAATGCAAGGGCATAATGTTATGAGATTTTAATTTACATAATTTGTTAAATTCTACATAACTAATCATTATCTTAAAGTATAACCAGACAATTATCATCCAACTGTTCCTCTGATATTATTATTTGCATTTAGATACAGATTTCATGTGCATTCCAATGGCAATCGACACTAAATATTTCAAGAAAGAGTTTCTTTTCAACTTCAAAGCATGCATATCTCCTTTTCCACAGGGTGGTGGTTAACCAGGTACACAAAGAAATGGAAAAAAGGAAGAATGACATCTATTGAATACTTGAACAAACTATTGTGCCACTGATAATAGTCTGGATCTCAAACCACCCACTTCCTTCACTTATTAATGATTAACTTTGTCAGTATGAGCAAGTGGGGTCATTCACTGTGCTTCGATTCTGAGCCCCCTGGTTCATAACTAGTGGGCATAAACTTCCTTTGCCAATGTCCTTTGAGTGACATTGTAAATGCAAAATAGTTGTGAAAGGTCCATAGGCTACTTGTTTTCTTTTTTCCCCAACAGAAAATCCAAGGCTCTTACATGGTTTTAAATTTGATTTGTACTGGGCATTTCCCAAACACACACAAATAGCCAATGTTTCATTAAAAACTCATAATAATAAAAAATCATAATAATAATTAGCTATAATTGACAAAACCGGATTAGAGTCTCAAGCCACTTTATATGCTGAAAGTCAGGTCATTTGGAAAATATAGCTTAACTTCAATAATCAACGCTTGTTTTGGTGAAAGCACAAGCCCAAAATGTCTTGACAATTTATTAGATTAAAGCTAGAGTGCACCTTATTCAGTGAAGGCATTTTGTTTGGAAATAGAAGGTCTCTTGAGAGTCAATGAGGCATTACCTGATGCTGCCAGAAAGGCGTTCCTCCCACGGCCCCCAGCAGATACATGGCTATGATGAAGATCTGAACTTCAGTCACATCAATGCTAAGGGGGACAAAATGAATAGGAGTAAATACACTATAAAACAGAATAGCACATCAATAGAAAATCAAAAAGGTAAGCTGAGCGCAGACATATTTCCATTTCCTCATTTCTCACTTTATCCCTAATTGAAAATAGTAATTGAAAAAAAACTAAAGTTTACTGTACATAAGTGAAATTGACCTAATCTGCTTAAATGCTGCACAACTACAAAAAAAGTGCATTAACCCAAAAGGCATGAAGTGCACGTGACAAATGGGAAGTCTTTGCAATACAAACAGTCGAGGAGGAAACTGGGACAGCAAACACAATATGTGAAGGGTGACGGCAGGTGCAATCTTGTAGCCGTGTTCAGTGCACTTACATGCCGAAGCGCAGTGTGCCGGAGACGTACGTCTGCCAGTGGGCACAGTAGAACATGAACATGCCTGCGAAGCAGCAGAAGAACATCCAGCCGGGGTGTGTGCCCAGCTGCACGGCAATACATGTGCCCAGTACCACAAACACTGGGGAGAGGAGGGGGGGAGAGGAAGAATAAATTAGAAGAGACAAACACAAGGAGAGAGGGGGGAGAGAGAGGGGGGGGGTAGATAGATAGATAGATAGAGAGAGAGAGAGAGAGAGAGAGAGAGAGAGAGAGAGAGAGAGAGAGAGAGAGAGAGAGAGAGAGAGAGAGAGAGAGAGAGAGAGAGAGAGATTACAAAAATGGCAGGGAGTGAGAACAAGAGAGATGTAAGGCAAGAGGCCAGGGGAGAGAAAGAGAGAGTGCTCAGGCTTCAATCATAGTAATGTCAGAGGTCTCCTGCTGGGAAAGTGGTAGAGGTGGTAGTGCATTGTTGGATCAAAGCCAAAATACAGTCCTTCCAGATTCCACAGTCAGACATCCCCTCTGTGTGGTGCAGCAAACACTGCAGATCCCCAAAGGGGCCACAGAGGACGCATGGTGGATAACTTGTGTCAATATGAGCTACTCATCGAGCTGAGCTACCAAGCAGAGGCAGAAAGTGGATTGCAAAAGCAAAAGTCCTGCCAGACATTCCCTCTGCCTGTGCTGCCAACACAGGTGATTTCACTAAGCTCATCAACCTAGCTGAAGGATCAGCTGGTTCATTGGTCGGGCTGGAGCGAATGGGTCAGGGGTTTTTACTTTCTGAACCGTGATGTCTGCCCCTGGCTGCTATCAAGCCTCTCAACACGCTACAGCAGCACCCCTAGGGGTAAGGGTTGGTTTGGGTAACCTTAGCAGTTGCCCATAATGATGATAATAATAATAATAATAATAATAATAATAATAATAATAATAATAATAATAATACATTGTTTTTATAAAGCGCTTTTCAAGACACTCAAAGACGCTTTACAGACCATATATAAAAACAAAACACATTATGAACACAAAGGCATACAGGGACTCAACAAAAGTACAACAACAAAAAGTAAACAGAGTGGATGGTTTTAGGTCCATTATAGTGGTATGGAGCTGCACGTGTTGTGGAGAGGTTAGCAGACAATGGGGGCAGAGATGGAATGGGGATACGATCCAGAGACCCCTATCGCGACAGCGAGTTTGGCTGAGGGAGGTAGCCGAACAAGCATGTTAAGTCAAAACTGAGAAATGCCATAGATCCTGCAGGCACGTCTGGCCCGCCAGAGCGAAGCTGGTTGTTTCCCTCTCCGTTTCTTCCATGCGCTGGTCGGGCCAGACGTGCAGACCGATTGGCACTGTACGACCAGCGGGTGAAGTATAAGGAGGGGAAAACGTCTGGCACGCCCAGCGGGGGTACAATGTAGGGGGAAACAGGCAGCTTCACTGGACGGGCCAGAGGGGCCGAGTGGATCTATTGGTCTCTCATCATCTCAACAAATCAGCCCCCTCTTGACAGAACATGAATGACAATGATACACTCACCGGTGGAGAGCGAGTCGCAGCCGTGGTCGAAAAGCTCCCCCAGTGGCGTGCTGCTGTTGGTGCGGCGGGCCTGCTTGCCGTCGATGGCGTCCAGGGACTGGTAGATGAAGAGCCCCACAGCGCAGGCACAGTACACCCACGTCGGAGCCTGCGGAAAGAGCAACGGGAAAGGGTGTGTGTGAGGGGTCGTTTGTCGTGTGGTTGGTCTTCTGACTTTTCTTCATTACCTATGGACTTAACTTTTTTGAACCTGCACCCGAAACAAGTCTTATTTGGATGTGCGCGAGATTTGATTTGGTCTTGTGACTAGGGCTGGTCGACATGGCCAAAATCGTGATCGCGATGCTTTGTTTTGTCATACATGACTGATATGAATTTTTATCACAAGTAAGTAGTGGGCAAGAAAAATGGAATTGAAAATGCAAATGATCTTTCACTTCGTTGACTGGGCAGGGCAAAATTCCCATCATGTGGTGGTGTGCTTTGAAGCAGCAGTACATGAACACACAGTGGAATGCTCAGAATATAAATAAAACCTACCGATTAGTAACCATGTGCCTAATTATGAAAAATTTGCGAGTACAATTGTCGATTTCACTTCAATGTATTACCCAACCACAGTTACAAAAGCTTTAATGGAGATAGATGTAGGCCTACACCCACACAGCAGTCTGGGAGAGAGCAGTGCCAATGGTGAGGACTGTTTATGCTAGGAGAGCTGTAATGGAGGATGGAAACAATTAAGTGTGCACTGAGAACACTGAAGCCAGGCAACCATAACCTGGTAAACTGCTAGTCTCTTCGACAGAGATGGTTGCTAAACTGGAGGTAGTATAACACCTGGAGAGAGTGAATAAGTCCCATAAGTTTCATGGAGCTCATTTCCGGGACCAGTTTACTCAGTCAATTACGTGCCACATTACTGACTGACGTAAGGTTGACCAGAAAGCTATATGGAAGACGGGCATTGGATGCATGGAGGTATTATATGGTGCCCAACCACAGACCTATATACTGTATGTGCCCAACCCTAAACTTGTGCATGCGCTGAGAGCAATGGCGCACCCACCAATCATCATGAGCAAAGTGGTCCCGGATATGGTGTGAATTTGTGAAAATGGCGACGAGGAAAATCGGCAAAGCTAACCAGCCAAATCCTAACCCCCTGGTTGCTACGGGTACTTGTTAGAAACCATCTCTGTCTTCGAGACTATACTCTGGTTTTTGAACAAGCGCCCCCTGGACCTCCTCCTAAGCCTCCCAACGCCCCCCTTACTATATAAAAAAAAAATCACTGGACTAATGCCCTCAAATAACAACTAAGCACTGCCCCCTCTCAACTGTATCCTTCTCAACGCCCCCCTAGGGCACCCCAACACCCCCTGGGCCCCTGGGGGGCTGTACCACCCCCGTTGAGAAACACTAATCTACGGCATTTCAAATTCCCATGAAATCAATTTTGAGCATTTCAAAGGGCTTGATGGAGCCTGTTTAAGAGTGATTCTCTAATTCGCCTACACTTTTAAGTCCGTGGATTTTATTTGGCAATTCCACTAACTATTAACTGCATCCAATGATGTTTTGGACATTAGAAAACATTTATCTTTCATATAATACAGAAAGTGTAGACATAGCATTATTTCCCTCAGCAAGAATGAATATTTAATACTGGTTTTGGGCGTTTTCATGCCGTCCTGTTTTCCGAATGTCAGATTCAGTCTTCATATTAGCATGTAAAGAAACTTGTTTTGCCCAAGACGATTGCAAATGTTGATTCACAGTAATCATCACAATATGACAAAACTGTCAGAAAGACCTCTGTCCTTTCCATTATACATGAAATTTGCCATTTTGTGTGTGTCCACGAAAACTGTGTTAACCGTGTCACGGTCTGAAACCTCCTCCATAAATCAGTGATGGTTTGGTCTTAGGCCATACGAATAACATCACGTGATGTCATAACCTCTTTGGCAGGATACGGGAAGGCTTTTTGGTAAATTTTGAGCTCCATCCTTCCATAATTGAATCCATTCTTTTTCATGTTCTCATAGCGGGAAAATTGCCTGTCAACTGTGTTATCAACATATTCATAAGAATCTGAATTAGAAATCACATGTAGAAAAACACAGATAAAGCATACAGATACATGAATTGATTAAGGTGTTGTGGTGGAACTTCTGAGGTCCTCAGTTAGCACAACACCATAAAAATGGCTGAAATGTCAACGGTGTTACCGTCAATGGTGTTACAATTAAGTATGACAGTCAGGGTTGCCAGATGAGGCTGATGATTTCCAGCCCAAAAAATGATCAAAATCCGCCCTAAAAACCCGCCCAATTCTATTGATTTATATGGCAGTGGGAAGGTTTTTCTGATAGATGCCATTTTTACCCGCACACGGCCATCCTAAGCAGCCCAATTGGGCGGGAACCACCCCAATCTGGCAACACTGATGACAGTTGAGGAGGAGTATGTTTTTGCCAATTTATCCATATTGACAGACAAACAAAGAAAATAATTTGTGTTCTAGGGAGATGGGTTTGTCAGCTCTGTTTTTTCTCCTAAAAAAGTGCCAACTTGTTCCCCTGCACTGTTGACCGTAACACAGTTGAGTAACACCGTTGACTGTTTTGAAAGTGTTTTTGCGCTATTGATCCCTTATGTGTTGGAAAAATCCTATGAACAGACACTAGGGATTATCTCTGGAGAAGGAAGTCTTGTATAAGGAGGGTGACTATATTCAAATCAGACGTTACAGGGATTTATGATGAAAAATGTGTCAGTCTGTATCACAGTGACTCATAAAATCCTACTTATGAAGCTCAACAATCACATTTTCTATATCAGTTGCACAGATTAATGACAACATTACTGCTAAGGGACATAAGCACTTTCAAACATATATTGTTTCAACTCTGTAGCATTTTTATATATGTTTGAAATGACATAGTATTTGTCCATAACACTGTTGACAAAATAATTAAGCAAATGTTCGCTTTCATTAGAGTATTTATCAAATGATTTAAGATTAAGCTTGGCAATTTGTTTGTTTGGAAACTTAAATATATACACTATGTAAACATCTAGGTCATTTAGTTGAAAAAAAATACTGATAATTGACATTTTGCTTTTGCCAAAAGCGTAGGGGAATCGTAGAATCACTATTAAGGCAATGACACACCAGTTCTGTTAACAGGCGAGTGAATGAATTGGTGGTCTAATCTATTTAAATGCTTCAACCAGTAGCTATACCGAGGCATTTTATGAACGTGAGCTAGACTAGCCCTTTGCATCTCACGCAGAGAAATGTTGTAGGGTATGCCTGGCCAGACTATAGTCTTGAAGAGACTTGCCATCATGTAGGCCGGGCTAGGCAGCCACAGTCCAACTGAAGCCTCCCACCTCTGCCTGACTGTTACCACTAATTAGTAATGTTGCTGAGGACAGCGTGGTACCATAGTACTTGTAGTACTGTATTAAAAGGACATGTCAGCAATGTCAGACGACAAGCATGTACAGGAAGCCTTTCACAGAGAGAGCTCTGCACCTGCGCTGTGTTCTTGTGACAAAGCTGACTAGGTTGATTTTCAAAGTCAAACCCACTGCAAACTAGACAGGAGATTAAAAAAATGGTAGAAAAAAGGTTTAAGAAGCCTGAGATAGTTCAGGTCGAAAGGTCAAAGCTTTGAAGATTGTGAAGATGCACCAGATAAATGGGGGGGCTATAGAAGGGGAGGAGCACTATAGGGCAAGAGAAGAATCGGTAAAGAGATAAGACGGGTATCATGAGAAAGAAGAGAGTAAGCAAGTAAGGTGGGGAAAAGAAAGCTTTGCGAAGGGCAGAGTAAGAGACATTTACGAAGGACTCCAGACTGTGGGGTTTCAGTGACGATCAAATATCTACAGTGCAGAATAAGCAATGAGGGGATACCCTCTACTTCACTGAAAACTTCTTCAAAAAACTAAGGGCAGCATCACAACCTGAATATTTTTACACAATACACCTGCAACTCTGTTCTTAAAATCACCTTAAACATTTGTTTTCGAAAGTCTACAGCTCACAAAGTGGTTAGGGGTGTTCACTAGCAGTCCCTAACAAGTTTCAAGGTGAAATATGGCTTCATTTTTTTATTTTCCATTTTGTGAAAGAAAGTGAAAGTGAAACTTAATTTACAAATTGATACATAAAACGCACATAAAACACCACAGATGCCATATTGTTAAGGAACACCAGTGAATACTGCTGAACACTTGGTGAGTTGCATATTCTTGAAAACAAATGTTAAACGTGATTTTAAGAACAGAGTTGCAGGTGTCCATAGACGGCCATTCTAAAGCTGGTTGAGATCAAATCCAAATAAGCCAAATAACAGAGACTGCAGCAAACATGAAATAAACGGTGAGAGGGACTCTAAAACATTGCAGACCACTCAGAAAATGGCCTTAATGTTCAGAAAAGTGGAGTTCTCCTTTAAGCAAAATCATTTTATTTTCTAAACTCTTGCCAGGACCAATTCTCAGCAAGCCAGCCAGACCACTTAAAACAGCAACTATTGAAAACAATTTGCAACTGCAAGATCCTTGCATTCAATAAGTGACAGTAGTCCAATGGCAAATAATAAATGGTTATAAAATGGTTAATTAAAAAAAAGTTGAAGAACTCCTAACCTACATTGCAGATTAATTACACCAAAATTGAAGCTAAACAATTTCCCGTTTGTAAAACATTCCTGTCTGCATGAGCAGCTAGGGGTACCTCTTCAACCTCAAACTTCTGTCACTCAAAAAATGTGTTCATGTGGTTGGCTGCTTAGCATGCCCCACCTCTTAGCACAAATGTTTGTAAACAGGAAACCTATACTGATTGAAACAATTTGCGGATGGTGTCGTTAGATCAGCATTGGTCGAAAGCGGCAAGGCGAGAATGCAGAAATTCAGGTGGTTGGTGCCAATCATCAGCTTGCATCTCTGACTGTTGTAATCATTCAGGCAGTTGAAAAACTCATGGAGGTACATGCAAATAACTGTGTGTGTGTGTGTGTGTGTGTGTGTGTGTGTGTGTGTGTGTGTGTGTGTGTGTGTGTGTGTGTGTGTGTGTGTGTGTGTGTGTGTGTGTGTGTGTGTGTTTTATGTGATGGCGAAGTAACAAAAGCATTTCACCATGGTCTATACTTGTATAGCTCTGAATGTGACAACTCATAAAACCTGAAGTCTCTGTTGGCGGTTTGCAATAATAAACACATTAGAGTAGAGTAGAGTAGAGTAGATTTTATACTCTATTAGAGGCTTCCCTCCACATTACCTGCTCAGTGGCAGTGGGGCAGTAGTAGACGAGCACCAGGGTGGTAAGGATGTTGGTGACAAGGCCCACGATGGTGATGAGGTTGGGTGCGATCCAGGTGGGCACACGGGCCACTAGGCCCTCCCAGTATGGCTGCATGGTAGGCTCCAGCAACGAGCGCCCGGCACTGCTGTAGCGGTGCTCCTCCAAGCGCTTCAGCTGCGGAGCGGACAGGTGCCCGGATGCCAGGTCCAGCAGACCGCCCAGCAGCGACGATGACGTGCCAGACAGGGAGCCGGAGGTCGATTCACTGCCCGAGGCCCCATCTGAGTCTGTGGAGCCGGCCCGGGCCCGGTGGGCACGCTGCTTGGCAGTGCCACTCATGTTGGGGGGAGATACCTTCTGGGTGGGACGTGCAATGTTGGTCCTGATGTGGGAGCTCCCCCACTACCTCGTTTCAAGTCTTCTGTCTTTTCCTGACACAGCTCTTCAATGCCTGCCTGAGGGAGGGTATTATAGGGAGAGAACCAAAACCAGTTGGTGAAAAGTAAACACTTGACAATGGCAACACAGATAATATTTGCCGAGGATCAACAACGTCCGCTGCATATGTTAGAGAGGGCTTACAATACAATATTGTTTGCTGCCCGTGGCACAATGGAAGCCTGTGTCATGACACGACACACCGGTAGAAATTATCCGTGCTAGCCACTCCAGCCACTTCGACAAACATTCCAGCATCTACAACCTATCCTATACGTCTCTTTAGTCTCAAGACAACGGTAATACATTTGATAGAAATGAACAAAAATGCGTGACAAAACAGCAGCATGTCGTTAGCAGTCTAGCTAAGGTTGATGTTTTAATTGAGCAGCAAACAGAAGGAACCCCCCTATGACAGCATTGTCATTATCACCAACTTGTTTGCATAATCTAAGATTTGTTCATGAAAAATCTTACATCCACTCAGATTTTACTCATACCCACAAGATGAACCATTGTATACTTCAGCACCAACATGGGTTGACTGCCAAAGGGGACCATTTGATAGCTTAGCAATCTCAGTTGCTCTAGCTAGCAGAATGACATTAACTTACCTTTCAAATTCCCCAGACACGTCCGACAACCTCCGCCTGTTCTACAAACCAACTCGCCAACATGTACTTGAGGCTGCTTTGTTACGACTGTGGACTCGTGGCGTTTTGGTCGGTCGCAGATGGTATGCAGAAGCCTCGCAGAAACATTTAACAGTCACGGGCAGACCGTATTTCATGACACGGAGGCTGGGAGGAATGCTGCATGGGCAGGTCTGTGTTGATGTGCTGCCGTGTTGTGCACACAGGAAGTGTGCTTTAATCGAGGGACTGCTGCCATCTAGTGACTATATTTTTAAAAAATCGTTACTTGTTTTTGCGTTTCCATAAACTTCAATTTCAACTCATCCTTTCCTCCCTTGCTGGTAGAAATTGTCATTTTGCATAGTGGAATGCACACGTGTCCTGCTGTTTCCTGGCGTTTCAATGACATGCTCAAAATAAAGATGTTAACACCACGATTGTATGCATTATTGATTTGCCAAAAACCAGTGCACCATGCAAATCAATAACACGAACCAACATTTACAACCACGCTGGTCATGTAGGCCTAATCTGATCATGTTCATTGCAACTGCAAATGTCTTCAATAAATGTGTTTCGCATGTCACTCCATCCTCTTACTGAGCTTTAAATATACTTACTTATATGAACTGGGAAGAAGGCTTCATAAATCCGACCATCTCATAGTTGTTCAACAGCAACACTCTTCATCTTTGACATGTGTTGTTTCTCCATCTGGCTGGTGGTGGGAGGTAGGGAGGGGGTCTGACCCAGGAAGTAATCCTGTAGGCAACAGACCATTTTACGTCACTATGCACTGAAACGATTGAGGTCGAGTCCAGAGGTAAGCAAACAAAAGATCTCGCTATGTTTTTACTTTTTTGCAACTTTATTCCACGAGTGCTGTGTATTTCGATCGTTTTTAGGATTGTATATAACTAAATGGTGACTCGTGTTTTGTTGAAAATGTATCGGCTGTGTTAACTATTGACATGTCAACTCACTTGGCCAAAGTTGGCTAGCAAGGCAGTTTCAGAAGTCAGGTAACATTAGCAAGCTATCGCTAGCGAGTTAGTTTCGTCGGAAGCCAACAAGTCACCTATCCAGGATGTTTGTTAGTGTAGGAAGTATCTTTACAGACAATGAGTATTTCTTGGATCTGGGATAAAATTAACTACTTCTGTGTGGCACACGTGTAGACATAAAGCTCTAATATTCCAGGGGTGCTTTACAGTATGCGATGACGACTGGGTTAAGTGGCTGCCATTAGCAGTGGGATTCTCGCAGGCAGCTAACTGGCTAACATTAGATACCTATCTGTTGTGCCAGCTGTCCAGTAGAGACGCTTAGGTTCTTGCTACTTTAAAAGAGCAATTATTAGACGTTATAGTGTGTTGTCACTATATTACGTCTTTGTCTTTTGCAACGCCATCTGTCCAAGACTCTGTTTTCTCGGATGATAAGTGGGCCACAGTTGTTTTAACAAAGTAGATAACTTGGACAACCATTTGACAACAAGGTACTAAGGCAGCTAACACTAGCTTTGGGACTATGGAAGTGACCGGTTAATTTACGAAATGGCAGCTAACTATGTTGTTAGTTGTTACGTAAAATGCTTCGTGTTTTGTTAATTGCCACCTCGGTGGATGTTGAGAACAAGGGTATAATACACATTTAATTCACTAGTGTCCAGCCTTCCCCATCCACAGACGCGAAAATCAAGGTTAATCCGTAAAATAATCCCCCAAGGCAAAATATAGCATCCGCAGTCTGCTGTGGGAAACTTGTCTGCCTGGTTTCAATGAAATCGCTTTGGCAGCGATGTGGTGGAACTGGTTGTTGTGTAATGTCCATGTTTCGAAAACAACTGCAACAAACAGTGCATTTGAATAGTCTCCCCACACTGTTTACCATAATAATTGTTTTAGTCTGAAAGAAATGATAAATGGCATGCCTTATCCTGCGATATTTTCAATAGAGCAATTAACTAAATATTTGGTGTCGCAATGCTTTTGTTGTTGTGTTAGAAGATACATTGGCATGGAGGAAAATGCATGTAGCTGGGTGTGTGTGACAAGTGTCTTGGCAATCTGTTGTTTATTCACATAGTTCTAGACATTTTCTCTAAACACAGAAGTTACGTCTCTCTCACAGAAGCAGGAATCTACAGCAAAACCGGTGCAAAGAAGGATTACCTTTTACCCTCAAATTAAACATTGAATGAATGTCCAGACCATTGTGGATGCCTCCTCAGTTGCCTGCTCCGACCTTTTTTTTAGCGGAGGTTTCGTCATACAGACTCTTACCATGCTTGCTTATCAGGAAAGACCTACAAGTGGCACAGCTTTACAATCTTTACGCAAAGTGAATGGACATGGCCCTCCTTTTTTACATTCTTTTGATGCGCTGTCTCTGTGCCCTCTCCTCTCGTCCTCCCCCCATAGTGACTGTAGCCATGGCAATGACGGGCCAGACGTCCTTCACCACCATGAGTAACCACACCAAGGAGCGCGTCACCATGGCCAAGGTGACGCTGGAGAACTTCTACTGCAACCTCATCGCCCAGCACGAGGAGCGCGAGATGAGGTGGGCCTCAGAGTAGAATATGTTAGAAAGGCAAAACGGCAAATGCAAAACGTGTTTGCACATAAGAAAAACAAAGTCTGTTAAGTCAAACCGTGTGCGGCTGTCCGTCTTTAACTTTTAACCCAGTAACACATGGCTCCTGTTTTATAAATATGCTATTACCAGAATGGCAAGGACCAAGTCATAATGTATTATGAAAGGCCCTGTGCACTGTTATAGTGGTGTAGTACATCTATGATAGTAACATTTTTTCAGTGACTATTACAATGTTCCACTGGTGAAACGACGTGCGTTAAGGGGCTACAGTATACTAATCCTAAAGTCACTAGCACTTGACCTGAGCTGTGCATGAGAATTTGAACTTTTGGCGGTTCAATTTTAGATTAGATTTCTTATGTTTGTACCCAAAATTAAATTTGATTTGATATATTATATACCAATACTGTTCATTTTGCCATTGTCAAATCTGACCTCAGCATTTTTGCACCATTTTGTCACAGTGCTTTCTGATATATTTTGCATGTTGGCAATGGAGGTCTCATATTGTATGTTTGTGGTAGTGAGGTGAGGGTTATACAATTGTCAAGCAGTTTACTGTAGTTAAAATGGTACTGTCTGGCAGCCCTTGCTTTGCATGGATGGTCTAATCTTTTTGGCAATTGATAAGTATTTGATTACTATGAACACTGCAGGCATGATGTGCTGATTTGGTAATGGTGTTTTGCAGACAACAGAAGCTGGAGAAGGTCATGGATGAGGAAGGACTGGCAGATGAGGAAGTGAGTTTGAGTTATGGTGATGTTCAAGCCAAGAGCATGTTTTGAAATTGGCCAGCTGGCAGCATTGAAATGACTGACAACCACCCTAGAATCTCACCTATTGTTATGATGTTAAATATGACATGTTTTGAAATTGACTGGGATTAAAATTACTGACAACCACCCTAGAATCTCACAGTGGTCTCTTCTAACTTCAAATATACAGTCATTGTTATGATGTCAAAGGCCTTGTTTTGAAATACCAATCACATGCATTCTGAAATGAAAGACAAGATTGTCCAATGGGGTCATCACTTCAAATCCTGCTTGCATTGCGCATTCTGTCAGTATTTGAGTCAAACCTTTAATGAGTGTTTTATATTCTTCTGTTAAGATATTATCCCTGTTATAAATTAACTGTTACCAGAATTGCAATGACTAAGTCTTCATGTCCTGCTAAACCCTGTGTATAAATCCATAGTAGAGTAATACTAAGGATTTAAAGTTTATTACAGTGTTACAGGGTGCAGCGTTACCACTCTCTTAACAGTGCACATTATGGGGCTACTCATATCATGCTAACACATTGAACTGGACTGCTGTGTTCTGACTTTGTGTGACGATTTTTTCCCCCCTTGCGTTCTTCTCCGTGCAGAAGCGCATGCGTCGCTCCCAACATGCCCGCAAAGAGACAGAGTTCCTCCGGCTCAAGCGCACACGCCTCGGCCTCGACGACTTTGAGTCGCTCAAAGTGATTGGCCGGGGAGCTTTTGGTGAGGTAAGATTATCCAGGACTGACCGCTTGCCATTTTCCCCCTCTGATTTTTAGGGATGCACCGATACCACTTTTTTGAAAACCGATACAAGTACGAGTACATTAATGTGTGTACTTGCCGATACCGAGTACCGATACCGATACCTTTTACCACCAAAATACAATGAAAATAAATGCATGGCCTTGTTTTTTTCCACCTGTGATATTTTTATTGTCCATTTCCATGTAGATTTAAATGTTAGTAAATGTATGAGGTGGCACTTTTTTCCATGCTGATTTCAAGTCCACAGAACATGACAAGATTTTGCATTGTTTTGAGTAATAGTAGTACTCATAGCTGGTATCGGCAAGTGCTTGACGAGTACGAGTACGAGTATAATGAGCAGTATCGGGAGCCGATACCGATACCAGTATCGGTATCGGTGCGTCCCTACTGATTTTTGTCAGCAGCAACCTTATGCTTCTTTCTTTCTTTTTCCTGCTGTCTTTTTTATAGCCCTTTACAGAATTTATTATTCTCATTCAGTCTGACCTGATTTGGTGTGCCCATGGTAGTGCTATCCTTCTGTGTCTCCCCTGCTGTGTTTCCCTAGTTTAGCCAATAAAGCCTCTGAGAAATCCTCTGTGTGTCTTCCTTGTGTTTTCGCCAGGTGCGTCTGGTCCAGAAGAAGGATACGGGTCACGTCTATGCCATGAAGATCCTGCGCAAAGCAGACATGTTGGAAAAGGAACAGGTGAGATCCACATTTAGTCCAAACATAGACCCTGAATGTCCTCATTGGTAAATGCACAGAAAAGTGTACTTACTCGATTTTTAGAATGCTGTGCCTAAAATTTCACCAACTGAACACCATAGACATGGGTGTACACATTTTCTTTCTTTGACAGTGAATGTGTGTTATGATAAACATAAGATGTTTGATTTTAGCCTATGAGCGGACTTCATATGATATAATGAAGCAGCAAATGGCAATTAAAAGCAAATAGTAGTTTGTGAAAAGCAATTACTCTTTGACAAATTAAGATTAGTTTAGCCATCGGAAATCCCATGCTCAGCTGCTTTGCACAGCCGCTCCGATTTAAAAGATGGCATTGATGCTCATCCCAAAGCGCTAGTCTGTGGTAGGGATCTAATTCGAGAGCAGAGAGGGGTGGAAAGATGTTGATTCATATTGTTCGACAAATAGAATCTTGCAGTTAAAATTCAACTTACACAATTGGCTATGGGCTTCGTATACACCAAATGATCCATTCGTAAAGGCCAATAAACGGCCGCTGGCAATCATAAACCACACTTCCCCTATGAGAAATTCAGTAGGTGGTCTCCAGGGCTGGGTGTGAACCAGGCAAGGGTCCGTTTGCTTCTCATGAGGGTTTACACAGATGTGATCTGGCCATGTAGGTGGGGCACATCCGAGCAGAGAGGGACATTCTGGTGGAGGCGGACAGCCAGTGGGTGGTGAAGATGTTCTACAGCTTCCAGGATAAGATGAACCTCTACCTCATCATGGAGTTTTTACCTGGAGGTGTGTTCTCCTGATATCCATGCATCAATATGGGCTACAATGTACCTTTTGTCTTGTCTTTTGTCTCCTGCCAGGATTCCCAAGAGAGTTTTACTGGAGGGTTGGTGTGTGTCTGTCTTGTATATTCTGTAGGTTCCACAGAATGTGTTAACTGCCGCACTTCGTTTTACTCTGCACTTCTTGCTTGTTATTGTTGTCTGTATCCCCCCACTACCACCACACACACACACACACACACACACACACACACACACACACACACACACACACACACACACACACACACACACACACACACACACACACACACACACACACACACACACACACACACACACAGTCTGTACTTGCTATGCATGCCGTCTTTGTATGTTGCTATAGATAAAAGAATCTGCTAAATGTAATGTGTAATAATAATATAGTTGTAATGATAATGTAATGATAGTGTAACAATGTAATGTGTAATGATACTGTAACAATGTAATGTGTGAATGACGTGCAGGAGACATGATGACTCTGCTGATGAAGAAGGACACTCTGAGTGAGGAGGCCACCCAGTTTTACATTGGCGAGACGGTGCTGGCCATCGACTCCATCCACCAGCTGGGCTTCATCCACAGGGACATCAAGCCCGACAACCTGCTGCTCGACTCGAGGGTGAGTAGTAGGGGTGGATAGGGTCCCCGATTCATTGATTGCAGGGGGAGGGTTCTGATGAGTTTGTCCCGGACCCAGGCAAAACTGTCAGCGGCCCTTCAGTATCATTGTTTGTCAAGGGGGTTCATATACAGTAGTATATTTTCCAGCGCATTCTGCTTTGTCCGTGGCTGTTAAGGTGACTTGTGTGAATTTAGCCAAGCTGATAAAGTTTTTTGTATTTTTTAAGGGGGGGATTCTGGGAGGTATAAAGCAATGCTAGGGTATATTACTGAATTGACATGGGCGGGACACCGCACCTGACGCTGAACTCTTCACTGAAGTCAACTCCACATGTATGTGTTTGTGTGGTGTTCACCGTTCTATGTATTATGAAATAGTCGGATTGGAAATGAAAGTGCTTTGGACCCACCCTCTTGTTGTATGCATGTTGTAGGAACGCAAGTGCAAGCAGCTGTAATTGCATGACCTTATCTCACTTAACGTTTGCATCTAATCTTTTAGACCTTTGTAATGTGCGAGGATGAGAAGGATAAAAAAACAATAAGCCTCTATACCCTGCATATGTATTGTAATGCTGTTGTTAGTCATCTGAGATCTGTATTGGTACCATGTCTGGCACTGAGGAGTGACATTAAAACCCAATTTGTGTGAGGATTTCATGAGATTGAATGCAGTTTGCATCATGAAGCAAGTGTCAGTTCCAGCCTGTTAATGTGTGGTGCATTTGCAATGCAGGGCCATGTGAAGCTGTCGGACTTTGGGCTGTGCACTGGCCTGAAAAAAGCTCACCGCACAGAATTCTACAGAAACCTCAGTCATAACCTCCCCAGTGACTTCAGTAAGTATGCATGCACACACACACACACACACACACACACACACACACACACCACCACCACCACCACCAAAGCTATTTTCGTATCAAACTTGCCTCGCATGACAAACTGAAAAGATGAAATCTATGAGAGATGCGTTGTGTGTTGGGCCTAAGCAGTGGTGAGATGGTATTCCAACTCTACCTCATCCCTCTCTCCCACTCATTTCCTGTCCTGCTCTTCACCCTCCTGGCAGAGAGAAGGCTAAAAGCCCCTGAAATATATTTTTGAAAATATATATTGTACGTATATGTTTAGGAATATACTGTACATACATGTATATAGGATATGTATTTTTTGTTTGAGATTATGAATGAGTTGAGATTTACTAATAGTTGCTAATCGGCTACATAAGATACACTTAAATAAAGAGGCAAATTGTCTTGGGCAAGTAGAAATTGCATGCTGCATCAAATATAGAAGAGAAATACAAGAGGCACCTCACTAGAAATAAAGCACAAGAGCTTGACATTACATACTTTTCATCTTCACATGCAGCACACTAAACAAACTGAAACAGCACCGTATGGCTGTGGGAATGTGCAAGATGCCTACACACAGCTGTACGCCAATAAGAGCTTCCAAGCAGCCTTAGGATTCTGGAGGGGTCGCTGAGATGAGACTGATGAGCGTGTTTTGTCTGTTCTTGTTTTCTGGCAGATTTCCAGAACATGAACTCCAAGCGGAAAGCCGAGACATGGAAGAGAAACCGGAGACAGCTGGTGAGTGCCTATATACTACAGTACTACTGTTACTACCACACACAAACACGCACAGGAGAACTGTACTCGGGGCGGGCATCCACAAATGTTTGGCAACAGCATCCCAAATTCACGTGCAAGCACACATGCAGAGCACAGACACCCGAATGTTTTGCAAAAACATGACTGTGCTTGAGATGGAGTGTATTATGTAGAAAGTACAAACCCCAACTCCGATGAAGTTGGGACGTTTGGTAAACAGTGAATAAAATTAAAATGCTATCATTTTCAAAACATTCAATCTATTCATTAGATGGAGAATAGTGAAAAGATAACATATTAAGTGTTAAAACCGAGAAAAACTATTGTTTTGGGGGACATATGTACTCATTTCTAATTTGATAAATCCAACACGTCTCAAAAGAGTTGGGACGGGGACAATAAATGGCAGCAAATGTCGAGGAAGACTAAAAACAAAACAAAAGACAACACTTAACAGTTAAATATATTAACCGATGAGATGATTTTATATAAAAAACAGTGTTAATTCCTATCTTGGACATGATTTCACCAGCTTAAATGGTGGGTGTATTCCTTGTCATGTTTTGCAGTGTTTTCCTTTCTGTAGTGCTTACAGTGTGACAGGTCTTGACCAATAACCCACCATTTTATCACCTGCTGGTCCTTATGATGGAGCCAAACTGTTAAAACATAGTAGAGAATGCAATTTGACCTTACTATGTGGCAGTAATCGAAGATCTCCCTTCAAAATATAATGCATGAGTGGCTTTTCATGCTGTTTAAAACCCATTTATACCATTCAGCACTGTATTTAACTCTACATATGAGTGAGAACATCTTAACCAATGCACTACTGCACCAGCATGCCATCATGGAGGCTGACTTTTGAAGCTAGCACTAACACAAGTTGGATGGTCCATTTTCACTGTAGCACAGGATGTGCAATGCTCTATTATTGTCAAAAAGAATGGACTTCTACAACTTCTGCTGACTTCTGTAAGCATAGGACAGTTTCCCATGTCTTCTGGGTTTATTTCAAGTGAGCTCAGGTGCTTAGGAGAATGTTACACCCCTGTATCATTTGCACGCATTAAGCATTCTTAATATGGTCAATTTTCAATAGCTCTAGCACTCCAGGAATTAGAGTGAGACTACAGCCAATATATATTTCATGATGTCATGAACCTATACAATGATTTTAGTAACAAAAATATGTCTTATATACACTCAATCGTGGTAAATCAAAGGGAATTCAAAAATGTATGTAATAACTATGGTAATTATTCCCTTTGCATCTTTAATTCTGAGTGACTCAGCCTCTCTGTGATGATCTTATACCTGGACACCTATATTGTCTGTCAGTACAATTCATTTTGAAATGTTCTTCTTTGTTGTTTTATCTTATTTGGATGTTTACTAACTTTCACTGATCCCCGTCCCAACTCTTTTGAGACGTGTTGGATTTATCAAATTAGAAATGAGTACATATGTCCCCCAAAACAATATTTTTTCTCGGTTTTAACACTTAATATGTTGTCTTTTCACTATTCTCCATCTAAAGAATAGATTGAATGTTTTGAAAATGATACCATTTTGATTTTATTCACGGTTTACCAAACGTCCCAACTTCATCGGAGTTGGGGTTTGTATTTATTATCACACAGGGATTTGCACGGCTGGCGATCCTTGATGGGCGTTGGTCAGATGCTTAGATGGGCCACATCGGCACATCCATCAGTGTCTGTCAGTGTGGGTTGAAGACGTGCTGCTGTTGAGCATGCTTTGACATTATCCAAGGTTAAAAATTAAGTAGCTTGTCACTAAGGCAAGAGAGTGCGGCTTGGAACAACTACACTTGACCCTTGAACAGTGCAGCAGGGCTTGTTGTCTCCGCCATGATGATCTGTCCTCTCTCTCTCTCTCTCTCTCTCAACTATCCATTACTCTTCCTCCCTCATCACTGTTCTCCTCTGTCATGTGTGCTGTCCATCAAGTGTAAGCAAGATCCTGCACACTGTCCATTCCACCACCAAGTAACTTTAATACAACGATACGGTCATCTGATCTTCTCCAGGTAAAACTTTGAATAGCTTTAATTAAAAGATTTCGGCCATCCCATCTTCTTACCCTGAAGAAGGTTGGATGAAAGATGGTCGGATGACCAGCACGTTGTATTATTAAAAATGTTGGTGGAATGGACAGTGTGCAGGATCTTTGAAGCACTTGAATGACGACCTCACTGTGGTAATTTCCTACTTATCTGTTCAACTACAGAGGTGTGTGATGCTGTCTTTTTTTTAAATGTTTGCTGTCCACCACAGGCCTTCTCAACTGTTGGAACGCCAGACTACATCGCCCCAGAGGTCTTCATGCAGAACGGCTACAACAAGCTCTGTGATTGGTGGAGCCTGGGGGTTATCATGTACGAGATGCTGATTGGTGAGTTGAAGACATGGTTACCAGAGATTTTAGTATATATCCTTCTGCGGTTGCCACTTTCCATTGCCGTTTGTGACGAATTGATGTTTCTCTCTGCCTTTCATGCATTTTCAGCACTGCATCATTGCATGATAATGTGTGATATTTTATTTAATATGTACTGATGCATAATGCATAAAATACATACAAAAATCACATAAGGAATAGGCAGAGTGGTCTTGAAGGCTGTAAACTTATAGGCTGTGTGAATCTGTTGTTACATACATGCTTGTACAATATATCTGTGTGTATTGTGCTACTGAATTTGGTTCTAAATTGTGTGTGTGTCTGTCCGGGTGTAGGGTACCCTCCGTTCTGCTCAGAGACCCCTCAGGAGACGTACAGGAAGGTGATGAACTGGCGGGAGACTCTGGCCTTCCCTCCAGAGGTGCCCATCTCCGAGAAGGCCAAAGACCTCATCTGCAGGTACACTGCTTTCTTTTTACACTTACATAAGCTCTTCCATCACCACCCTTGTGCACTGTCTATGAAGGTTAGAAGGGCCTACATGTTATGTTTTTTCCCCCCTGACCAAAGTGGATTGAATTTATCAATCCTAAATGTGTAGCGCTATTCCGACTTAGAGAAATTATGCTTTTGAATAGCCACTATGCCATGCAGGTAGACTGAGGATGGATGTGTTATCGCTAGTTGGACCTGAACCACACACACTCAAACACACACACACACACACGCAGGCATACAGACACTCCTCTACAAACAATCAAAATGAGTGTGTACATGACAGCTGTGATGGATGACACTGCCACTTCCTGATTCTAATTGGATTAAAAGTGTCTGTGTAAACGTAGCTACTGAGACGGATCCTGTATCCTGAACCTCCTGTACTGAATGCTACTGAAAAGAATGCCATGTTACCCAGCTGACAGGGGAGATCATCATTCATGAACCCTCTTTCTTAAAGTGATACTGTCCCCCTTGAGTTAAATAATAGGGTTTACTGTTTTCCTATACTTTCAACTGTTCTCTGGGTATGGCAATGCAAATTTTACCTCCAAGCTAGCAGTTAACATTGAGTCTTATGAGACCAGTTAGCCGCCAGCTGGTCTCATAGGACTCAATGTTAACTGCTAGCTTGGAGGTAAAATTTGCATTGCCATACCCGGAGAACGGTTGAAAGTACAGGAGAACGGTAAAACCCTATTATTTAACTCAAGGGGAAGTGTAAAATAAGCTTATTTCCAAAAATGGGACAGTATCACTTTAAACTTGAGAAGGGCTGGTCAGTTCACTGAGTGTGCGATGACTAGCCGTTATGCTCGACGACCTGGTGTATAACGTATAGAACTGAACTTTTTTTCCCCACGAGACTGTTACAGAAGCATAGACTTTTAATTCTGTCATTTTTTTCTGTCAAAACTTCTTGAAGTCTCAACACAGGCTGTGTGTTTTCTCTGGTTGAAGGTTCTGCTGTGAACCCGAGCACCGTATTGGCATGACCGGGGTGGAGGAGATCAAGACCAACGGCTTCTTCGAGGGAGTGGACTATGACCACATCAGGTTACTAGCTTTCCCCTGTTTGTCTATAGTAACTTAATTTGAATAGCACAATTCATAATTCATAAGACATGCAGCTCAATGTAGTTAGATTAATAACAACAATATTTGAATAATAATAATAATGGTAATAATAACGGCTGTGATACATGTACGTGAATTCCACCCGCTTTCAACCTGCTCGCTCGCCTCGCGTGGTGACGTAGCATCGTTTCCCGGTCAAATTAGCTTAGCTTAGCAAATGCTGTGGTCAAACAACCGTCTCTCTTCAATCACAAACACTGTATGTACAAATAAAAATGATGAAACAGGAGCAAATATATTGGTCACCTTAACCCAAGTGTCATTTATTTTAAAACCATCTGTGAAAAACGATCGGCAGATTTGACACCACCGAAATCAAAACAGCCTCCATTTTTAATATCCCAGTAGTGCTGGTGACGCACGTGACATCATGGCGTTGAAAGCTCTCCCATTGGTTAACGCTTCGCGGTGCTGCTACATTTTTCAGCCAAGCTCAACTTTCTCGCCTCGCTCGCCCACCGCCCGCCACCCTCGCTTCCCTACGTCACCACCTCTCGCCTCGCTGCCGCGTCCCAACGGAAAATAATGGAACGCCACGCTTGTACCGCGTTGGAAGCGCCCATGTAAATCAGGCGTAACAATAATAATAATAATAATAAAATGAAAATTAATATGAAACAAATTGAATAGGTTGATGTTTAAAAGCTTCGGCAGCGCTTCTGTTCTTTATTTATTATATTGGAGGATACCACGGAATTGCCTAGAATTGACATAGCCTGTTGTACATTAGTAATACACCTCCAGGGTGGAGCAGCTGCTTACAATATAATATAATAATAATAATAATAATTGTATTTGTATAGCACTGTATCATACAAGGGATGCAACTCAAAATGCTTAACAAATGAGAAAAAACATAATTGTTAGAGATGGATTTAAAAGGAGAGGAAGAGAGGAGAGGCAGAGATAGCAGGAAGGCAGAAGAAGAAGAGATAGAAAGAGATTGTAGAGTCATAAGGTCAACGTAGGTTAGGACCAGGGGTCTAAAGGGTGGTTTATGCCTCGAGATCAGCGTCCCTGCGTCATGATGCAGTGAGCCGCGCAGTTAACGGAGTGAAGCCCCCCCCCATCACGCAGGTACTCTGGGGCACCTCCCCGAAATTGTGTCTCGACGCAGGGATGATGCAGACAGCAACGGCGTGAGGGGCGAAAATAGGTCTCTGATTGGTCCTCTCGACCAGCCTGCTCTGTCCTCGAGTCGAGAGAAGCTACTTCCTTGTTCTAACCTTCGTCGGTCTACGGACTGTGAGCTCTTCCTTAAATTAGTTGCCCGTGCTTGGTCGTTTGATTTATTTACACGAACCAAAGACAACACGTGCGCTGGCAAGTTACGACGCTGTTTCAAATTGAGCCGAAGTTATTTGGACAGTTGAACAGTGTTCCGAGGTCGAGGAAACATTCCGCCTCGTGCGACCTATCCTCGACAAATGAGCCACTTCTTTGTTCCAAACTATGCGCTGGCTGCCAGTGCGATCGAAAATGCACGTGACATAAATATGTAATGTTTCATTTTCATTGTCGTCGACTCTGTGAAGCTAAAAAATAACCGACACGTCTAGGTTACTCTTTGTATTGAAGGCAGTTTCAGCGTGAAATGACATCGCGCAGACCACGCTTCAAAACAGGGCATAAACCAAAATTAACTGCATCATGGCTGGGACAAGCTCACTCCGTGGCACTGAAAGGAAGTATAACCCGCCCTTTAGATGCGTAAGGTCCATAGTGGCTGGGTCTAGCATAAGTCATAGATGGTCACACTGAAATTGGGCGCTCAGATGCGGCCCCTGGTGGCATCAGGGGTGAGGGAAAAACTCCCTTTCGCTTGATTCATAGTTTGTAGGGGGGAAAAAGCTCAATGAGGTCTGAGAAGGAAAAAAAAACCCTATAGCCAGGAAGAAATCTCAGGCAGAGACCAGCGGCCACCTATAGCGCGTTCAGGCCGACTGAGAACCGTGCTGGAGCCCGTTCCCGCACCTAATCGCGAACCGGCCGTTGTGTTCATGCCACAGATATTTGCGTTCGCGAACCAGAAAGTTGGTTCGCAATGCGAACCGCAAAATACTAGGTTTTTCTCCGCGAACCGTGACGACAGCGTGCCCGTCAGTAGGTTCATCCGGGTAACACAGTCACGTGCAGGAAAAGTTCAGAGCCCGGTATGAACACGGGCGGTTCGCAGATAAGCACTTTAGTGCTGAATGTAACTGGTGCGGGCACCAGCTCCAGCTCCGTTCTGGTCGGCCTGAAAGCCCTACTAGAGGAGCCCCCTGCCAGGGCTGGTTTTGAGCAGTAAAGACGCTGTGGCAGCACAGTCGAGGGGTATGAATGAGGGGCGGTAGGGTGAGGGGAGCAACCTGTTATGTCAACATAGAGCAATCATTACAACACACACATACAGCACCACCCAAATTCTGCTGTTAGAAGGGAGTTTTAGTTGGAGGATCAGGACACTGATGATATGAGCCCATTTGTCCCCAGGGAGAGACCAGCTGCCATCCCCATTGAAATCAAGAGCATTGACGACACCTCCAACTTTGATGAATTCCCAGATTCAGATATTCTGCAACCAACGGGTATGTAAAAAATACTTGATCTTTATTTTGTTAAATGACTACTATTATACTGTGAATACATGTACAGTATTATGTTACAATGAACAGTATCACTGTGCTGGCATTGTTTATACATCCTATTTAGCCATAATTAATTAGAGGGACTTAATCGTTGATTGACACTGAGGATTTTTTCCGTTGTTTTTTTTTTTTTGTAGTGGTAACCAATCACAGCGAGGCTGATCTGAAGAACAAGGACTGGGTCTTCATCAACTACACGTACAAGCGCTTTGAGGGCCTGACGGCACGTGGGGCCATTCCCTCCTACATGAAGAGCAGCAAGAGATAGCCCTTCTCTCTCCTCTTCCTCTTCCTCCTCCAAAACACAAAAACAAAACAAAACCCCTCACCGCTCTGCAACAGACTTTCCCCCTCCATTGAGGACAACTCATGGCACACACCTTCCCGGAGTTTGACTTTATTTCTACTTCCTCCTTGCGTTTGTCCTCTTCCTCCTCCTTCTTCCTTTTAAGGGATTTTAAGTGTTTTATTTTTTTTGTAAACAAAACCAAGACTTACCTGGAGGTGGTCGCCATTGCTGGCGAGGCCTCCGGCGAGCTGGTGGGGGGGATATGCAAGACTCTCCTCCTCTCCTCCCCTGCCCTTCTACCCTGCTCCAGTCCCATGTCATGGTTGAGACTATGGCAGCATGGCAATGGCTATGGAGGCCGGTCCTCTTCTCCCCTCCTCAAGCCCTGTGGAGAGAGCGAGATGGAGACCACCTCATCTGTCAAGAGGCTGACCTGGCTACCTTCTCTCCTCAGGCCTCAGGGCTGCCACCTGCCGCCAACCTCCTTTTTCCACCATTGCTCCTCTCTTTGGTTCCACACCAGACCCCTCTGCAAGTCCTCTCTTTTCTAACCTCACATTTTGAAGCCTCCTACTACTACACCTGCTGTACTGTACATTTCTACCTCCTCTCCTCTCCTCTCCTTCCTGATCTCTTCTTCTCTTTGACCTCTTTCAACTTTGACTCCTCATTTCTCCTCCTCACATCCCCTCCACGTCTTGTGTGAGTGGCTAGGGCTGCTGTGGTCACGTGTGCCTCACTCTCACAAAGGGCTTCTCTCTCTTTTTCTCTGTCTGTTTCACACACTTGCTTTCTTTCTCTTTTTTCTTTCTTTCTTTCTCATCAATGTTGAAATGCAAACTTGTCTGTAGACACTGGAGCCTTTTTTAAAAAATGGCGGGACCTGTTTTTGCCTCCGCTAAGCAGGAGACACCAGGCACTAGCTGCTCCTCGTCCTCTCCTCACCGCTCGACTCGGCTCAGCACAGCTAGCTTTGAGCAACAGCAGAAGATTGGGTGAAAGGACAACTGCAAGAAAAGCACCCTTAATGCCCAGTTATACTCAACCAAAGATCTGGAGGACAATAACCTGAGTGTCAGAAACACGCAGACACTGTCTGTCTGTCCATCCGTCTGGCTTTGTGTTTCTGTCTTTCTGTCTGTCTGTACCTGTCTGTCTGCATCCCTCCTTTTGTCATTCCTGTCTGTGAATGCCGGCTTAAGTTATCGAGCTTACTCTACGATTCTACTACTACACCATTCCATCCTGTACCACATGTGCTCGCGTTCGTAGTCTGACACCAAATCCACAAGAAAAGCTCAACTTTCAACCCATTGCATAGGAAAAAGCTGGCTGTTGTTAAACACTTGAAACTGTGCCTGCAACTGCCTTTCTCGTAAAGTCCTCCTGAATGTTTATCAGAATATTCTGATGGCGTCCAAGGGCGCCCTCTGTAGGGCTTTGTGTGTCATTAGCCGTTCTATGAGCAGAATGTGTTCAATGCAAATGAGTACTGTGATTCTCTAAACCGCATGACTCGTTACGGTGAGTCTTTCTCAAACTTTTGACCATTTTTTTATTTCTTCAAAAGCCAGTGACTCTTAAGTTGAAGCTGGGACAACAGTGGATTCTCTTTAGGGGTCAGTCAAAACATACACAATGTTTGACTCTATGTATGGATCTTTTCTGTTTTAGCATGCAGACATGATATTGGTAGAGGCAAGCTTTGTGTATGTACATTTTTAAGTGCAACTTACTTAAGTCTCCTCAACTGCAAACACTGGTTAAGAGTCATTGCTATAAAAATGTACAGGAGAAAAAAACTTGGGAATGGGGCTTTAAGATGTCGGCGAGTTTTGAATGTAGGTGAACAGACACTGGAGTCCTATGGACTTTTCGTCTCCTCTTTGTCTTACATGGAGGCCAGTTTGTGTCTGGTCCTGGGACTTGACCCTTGACCGACACACTGCAGTCCCTTCCACCCCCAAAATTCCATTCCCTGTATCTCCAGCATAAATAAGGCTCTTGTGTGTTTTTGAATGCTAGGTATGGTAGGTTTAGAGTAGTATTTTAGGTTAGGGGTAGGTGTATGGCAATAATCCCTGAAATGCTGTTTGTTGTGTGAGTAGAGGGGCGCTTTTGAGTCCAGGTCCGCCACCATGCTAGTCCTTCAATGCTGTTCGATGTTCTGGAATGTAATATCTGGACCAATGAGACTGGTCGTTGTTGTTGTCGTGTGTGCGATCAACGCTTGGAGCATGTGGCAGGGGTTGTTTTTAGTGTGTAAATATGTGCACAGGAAGCATGTGTTGTGATTTTGGAAAAGACAAAAAAAGAAAAATGAGTAGGGTGTATGTGTGTGTGTATGTGTGTGTGTGTGTGTTTGTCTGCTGCATGAGCTGCACAGCTCTGAGGGGGCGGGGCTTCTGCAGGTTAGGATTCCGCCACTGATGCATGCTGGGTAGAGGCTGTTGATTAAAAGCAAATGACGTCTGGGGGGAAAAGTTTTTAAAAATGATCTTTTTTAAAGAAAAAAGAAAATAATGCTGCTTGAATAGATTTTTTGTTTCTTTTGCGTGATTGTTTGCGAGTGCTGAAGCTTGCATTTACCTGCTAAAAGTTGGTCAGGGTTTAGGGATTAAGTTTGGAACCATTTAATTGGAGTTCTCCTCCTCTCCTGGCAACAGGCTTTTCATTGACTCACAGAAGGGGCGCAGACTCGGTCTACTAAGCCAGCACTATACAGAGTTAAACCCACATTGTCAATAGCCCATGTTCAGTTAGCTGGATTCACACTGTGGCACATTGCGCACCATAGACTTGAACACTGCTGCTTTAAGGTTAAGGTTGTCCGTTTTTCCAAAGCATTAAATACCACCACTGTTACCACCACTGTCACCACCAGCACTGTGCAATGTTTACATTTAACCCCACCAGCATTGCATTAAAATGGCAAAACAACCAGGACTTGACAAAGAAGACAAATACCAGCCTATCGTCAAACACACCCAATCATAAAGCATTTGTTAATTATGTACACAAACTGAAGTTGTCCTGTTTTGATAAGAGGGTATTTTATAATAGTGATGGTAAGGGTTTTGCTCTGTCAAGTGCTGGCTTATAGCGCTAGTGTTTGAGTCAAACCCCTCTTCCACTCCCACTCCTGGGAGTGACTGTGAGTCAGCCGAAAGCCCAGCTTGGGTCGATGGTGCCCACTGCCAGACAGGGTTTCTCAGGTAGCGTGAGGTCTGTGTGTAATGCACTGTTGCTACTGGTGTTTTCGTTTTGAATGGGCATCGTGAGTCAGGCTTTCTGTAAGTGCACGAAGAACTTGCTAGAATGCTGGTAAAGCTGGCAGAGAGAAATGACTTGGCCTGCCTACCTGCACAGGTTAAAGGGGGAAAGTTGTTTCATGCCCGACCGACTGGGCATTTGTGTGTGTGTGTGGTGATGGATCACTGAATGGCTAATATACAAAAAATTATGCACTTTTTCCAGGTAGAGAGTAGGTCTGTTGGTGATTTAAAGGAAAAAAAAACATTTTTGCCTTTTCTGCCCTTTTTTTCTTTCATTGATCGCTGGTTAAGGTGTAGTTAAAACCAGTTATAATGTACAGCGGAGAGACAATGAGCATGTACATAGAAAGCTGCTTAGGCTATGTTGGAGGTTTTTTTTTTTTTGCAAGTGTTACTGGATGTGTAATGTTGCTTTTAGGGGTCTGGCCCTTCCTTGTTTGAGCACCTTTCTGTGGATGATGGTTGACAGCTTGTATTTTTGTGTGCTGATGACCAGTTTGAAAGCAATAAAGCACCTGCTGATATGACACCGAGCCAAAAGACTGTTCTCCTTTCTCTTCAACCAAAGGATTGACACGGCTACCAGGGCTTCTACATTCTTAGATATACTGTATGATCGGTGGGTTGCAGATGTTATAGGAATAATGTCGGGGAAAACAAATGTACCTAGTTGAAGAGAAAATAGTCTACTACACGTACATGTCACATAACCTACCTACACAATATTACCAAAAGTGCCAACCTGATTGATTCTTGAGTGCTGGGTTGGACCCCCGTTTTGCCTTCAGAACTGCCTGAAACAATATTCGGGCAGGCTGTGGCATTCCAACAAAAATATATTGGTACTAATTGGCCCAACTTTTACTAAAAAAATATCCTTATGCCATTATTTCTCCAGCCTGAAATTGGTTTGAACTGCATCAGATCATCTCGACCATGTCCACATGGATAAATGCATCGAATTTCCACCATGTGATTGGCTGATATTTGCCTCAATGAAGAGTTGTAAAGGTGTTCCTAATAAAGTGGCTGGTGAGTGTAGGTATACGTAGATAGGATCAGCTAGGATTTGGAAACACTATAATGAGTAAGAATCAGAAGAGGATGATGACAGTACCACATATCTCATAGATGTAGGGTGCACCACATGCCACAAACACACATGGATGTGGCTTAGATTTTTATTTTCTGAAAATATCCCCAAAAATCATCTGTCCATCCCCTCTGTTCAAGGACACAAGAAATGCCAAATATCCACCAAATAAATACTGTAGCTACTGTAGCAAATTTTACACAACTGATTCTTGTAGGGTGTCTTTTTGTGTTTCGGCAATGACCATAGCGTCTGCGAGTCCATTGTGTGCTAGGTAATGCTGGACGATCGAAAGGGGCCCCAGACTGATCTGTTCGTCTCTCACTTTGCAGTGAAGATTTTCCATCTGCAGATATTCCTCCCGTCTCCGCACTGGCCTGGATCCCCCTGCTGAGGAGAAGGAGGAGGAGGAGCACTTTATTCCAAAGAACATACAAGTTCAGTAGTAAACCAGGTTAAGTAAACCTTGAGGTAGTGGTGAATATCTAATTGAATAGCCTGGAGCCCTCATTTTGCTAGCTAAAATGATGCCTGTGGGCAGGGCTGCTGACAGCTTTGGCCGGGCCCGGGAAAAGGTGACTTTCAAGGCCCAGCACAACCTTGCACCCACCTACATTACAAGTCTCTTCACCCCATACAATCCCGCCCATACACTACGCTCCACTGACACACTCCTCCTTACCACCCCCTCTACACACCTGCGCACCATGGGCGACAGGGCATTCATTGTTGTTGGCCCCAAGCTATGAAACGCACTCCCGCTGTCAATTCGTCAATGTTCTACACTTTGCTTTTAAATTCAGGTGCTTAATCCAGACACACCTCTTCACTATAGCATGTTCATCACATTCACATCACTGACATGCACTTCCACTTCCTTGTACAACTATTTTTATTTTTATTTTATATTTTAATCATTCTCCTGTTTTTAGTTGTGATGTATAAATTCACTGATGCTTTGTTATTACTATTTCTACTGTTATTTCTCTGTTGTAATGTAAAGTGACCTTGGGTATCTTGAAGGGCGCTTAAAATAAAACGTATTATTATTATTATTATTTACCAGGTTTGCTATATGTATATTACCATAAGTGCTCCTTCCTAGATGTTACCTTAGCCAGGTGTTTCACTTATAGGTGGGGTTGCAGGTTTGGATGTCATGGTGGGGAGAACTCCCCCTGGGTTCTACTGTAAGGTTCTATGGTCTCTGAATTATTCAGAGTAGAACCCAGGGGGAGTTCTCCCCACCATGACATCATAACCTGCAACCCCACCTTTAACCATGTTCTTGGAAGGAATGCCCACCTGGTGGTCTCCTGAGGACGTCCCAGAGGTAGAGGACCAGGAGCAGGGCTGCGGTGGCCAGTGTGACCGTGAGGCTGATGAACAGAGGTCCTTTCAGATGGCTACTGGACAACGCCGAGCTGGACGGCTGGCCCTCATCCAACGGCTCACTCCCATTCGAAATTGGCACCTTGACAACGGCAGCACTGGCAATTTATTTACATAGCCCCGAATGAATATTCAGAATCAGAAAACATGAGTGTGCTGTGTTTTCTTGAATATTCAAGCTGCACCTTTAGGCCTACTACTAAAGCCTTGTGCACATGGACTTTCATGTGCTTAGATTTTTTTAGGCTACAGATTATTTACCAACTTACTGGTAAACCAAAAACACTAATTAATTAATAGACTGACTTACAAACTCAACAGAAGACTGACTAGACCTAATACAGCCTGATCTCCAAAAATTCTGTGCTCCTGAACACGGATGTTAAGGACACGAAATCCGTGTCCAGGGGCACGAATTTTGCCAAAATTCCGTGCTCCTGGACACGGAATTGTTTTCCGTGATGGGCACACGGAAGTGCTTTCTAAAGGCTATTACCACAACACTGTGTTAACTCTATCATTAGAAAATACATATCAAATGCGAATTCTAAACAAAATAATGCTATAGTTATTTAAGTTGTGCCCTGACCAAAACATTCCCTAACCTTAACCTGTCATTAAAGACATATTTTTGAGAAATACCTTTTCCAGTTGGTTGCTAGGCTATCAAATTCATATTTAATGAAAGAAAACTAGCTGTGCCCAGACCAAAACAATCCCTAACCCTAATCTGTCAGTAAGAAATGTTTTTTTGAGAAAAAATATTTGAAATTAGAAAAATCCTGAGAAAAAACAAGACTGTGTAAAACAGAGCTGTGGGAGTAAAGAGAGAGCACGTCTGTGTGTCCATCACGGAAAATAATTCTGTGTCCAGGAGCACGGAATTTTGGCAAAATCCGTGCTCCTGGACACGGATTTTGTGTCCTTAACATCCGTGTCCAGGAGCACGGAATTTTTGGAGATCATGTTGCCTAATACTATGTAGGGCCTACAGGTAGAATAGTATAGGCCTAATGCTATAAACTAAGAATATAATAGAAGTGAGTTATAAAAGGATATTTGAAAAATAGCTAAACACCTTGATCTTGTCCCATTGCTCCAGAGCACTGGTGAAGTCCAGCCGCAGCAGCTCCGGAGGCAGCACCTTGAGGCCGTAGAAGATGCGCTTGACGGTTCTGTGGCTCTTGTCCAGCACGTCACAGCGGTAGGTGCCCGCATGTTTCTCCTGCACCGGGTCCAGCGTGAGCTGTGCCAACTGAGGCACAACCAGGCGCACGAAGAGAGACGTGTCCGTGGTCACGATGCCCGGTGCGACGCGCCAGGAGATCATGAAGGAGAAGGTGCCCATGGCGCTCATCACCTCCCCGAGGCAGTCAAGCTCCACGCTCCCCCCGGCTGGCACCATCAGGGTTCTCATGCCACACTGCCAGGTCTCTAAGCACTTCACCTTGCGCTCGTAACAGTCACCCCCATTCAAGGGGCATACCTCTTGGACGCGGATGCCCTGGCCGCAGGTGCTGCTGCAAGGCGAGCTGTGTTTGACGCCCACTGAGGAGTCAGACTCCTTTTCCAGTGTTTTCATGTCTTCTTCATCTGTGCTTGTTGAGGCATTGCAGAGAGGGCAAGAGAGGAGTACCACCACCACCACCACCCACAGTGGCCACTTCCAGATGTGCAGTCTTCCACCTGAGGTGCTGTTGGCACAAGTCTCTGGGTTGGTTTTGCAGAAGGTTGAATGAAAGGGTGCCATGAAAAGATTCTCCAGAGAGTTTTCAAATGGTTTCTCAAGACAGCTCACTCACATGGGCAAACACAATAATATTCCAGTTCAAACCAGCTACATTGTTACATCACAGTTAGGACAGTCAGGCTGACCTTGCATTCCACAGATACTTTCAGAGAATTAAAAGCATTGTTTTTTTAACGAGTCACTGCATGCCTGAATCGTTTCTAGATATGAAATACAACTATACAGATCCATGGCATTTTCATCCATACCACTTCAATGTCACTGTTATAGAAAAAATAACTACATCTTTTCTAAAACCTAGGCCTGCTTCATGATGTCTTCACCTTATCAACCACCAGTGGGCGTTGTTGAACTTTGAAGTGCAACGAATAAGTTACGAGCCACACCTTCCTGATGAACAGACGTCAGAAATTCTGCTGTGCGCAGAAATTGTTTTTGGCGTTTGTCATCACAGACACACACAATTTCGTTTGGAAACAGGTGTCTCTTGAATTGCAAACGCAAAAGAGATCGTCAGTGTTTTTTAATCTGTTGCTTTATGGTGAGATTTGTAGCAGGTGTCGCAGGGCAGTCCACGACATAACACATCCCCTGCTGTCTCAACCAGCACAAAAAAAATTCTGGTGATTGTGGGGGAAAATGCAAACGCATGCCCTCCAACGACTAAGCACTGCGAGACACTGATCTCTGGAGTGGAGAGACGGTTTGTGGTACCACCATCTCTGCCTGCAGTGAGTGCCCCCAACCTGAGTAAACAGGATGTGAGATCGATCATCAAAAGAACTTGCCGTGCTGCTTCTCTTGCAGCGAGAGAGAGCGCGCACGAGACGAGCGCGATGAGAGGCAAATCTAATCATGCGCATCTTACTGACAGTGAGCAGGAAACCTCTGACCCATTTTGAACCACTTAGGTGTCATCCCCTTATTCTTCTCGTACGCCCTCAGGGCATGTGGTTTAACAACAGAAGGCAGACCGCAATTCTCAATGTAGGCCTATACAACTTAACACAACGTTGCTTTGTATCGCCATTGTTGCATTTACTTGTAGACTTTCTATTTTCTTTCCACAAACACATTTTGTAACAGAGGAAAGCAATGAGGGTAACTTAACTGGCATGGCATGCTTTAACCTTACAGATATATTTAGCAAGTGGATTCTATATTTAAACACAAATATCACTCTTGTATCCCATATCGATGAAGACCAAAAATGTGTGGTATGTCACTTCTATAATTCGAATGGACCCAAGTGTCCACATGTGCTCTTTCCGTTTGTTATGCGTAAACTAGTGAGGGGCGTAACTTGCACACGGTCCCTACTGTGTGCCAGCGCCGCTTTTCGGAGACTACACGCTTCAGTTCTGTGTTGTCTCCAGAGCGAGAGCACACAACTTTCTGACTGCCTGTTTACCACTACGGAACTTGCCATACAGATTACATCACCGGAGAATTTACACACCACTTTTATCTCTAACATTCTCGTGAACACCTTGCCAGACCGGGAGATTTTACGTTCGGCACAAGGTTACCTCATCCAAATCAACTTGTCTACGCTGTTTAAACGAAAGTCAACGCGAGGACCGATAACGACTTTGATGCAGAGAGCCTGCCAAAGTGCTCGCCGTTTTCTAGATAGTCCTATTGTGATGCTTTTTATATTTTAATCTGGACTTTGGGACTAAGAAGTGCGCAGTAAACGGTCTTTAGGACATCACCAGTCATCAGCGCGCAGCCAGCTCCAAACGAGATGGATTAGTTTGGCAGCGTGACTGAAAGTTTGCCCGTCGGAAATTATCCTTCCTGTATCATTTGAGGATTCGCATCTTTGATATAGCAGAGGAATGGAAGAGGAGGACAGCCCCCAAGAAAATGGGATTCAGAATCCCAGGGACTCTGACCGCCAACTGAGGTTGCGACTTTGCGTCCTAACTGAAATTCTCAACACCGAGAGGGACTACGTGCGCACACTTGTTTTCCTCCAGTCGGTAAGTTTGGTGAATGGCCCTTTGTAGGTCTCCTCACACAGCACGGTAAACAGGCGGTCTCCCAAATCCACATAGATCTCACCTAAACGATGTTGTAAAAATGCACAGATGGCATTACTGATAAATTCATTTGTTTTGACTCCTGCTCCTGTTTCCAACCTGCATTTTACCATGCTGGGTGATTGCTAAAACAGCATGTCCTCTGGTCATTCAAATGTCGTTATGCCCTGGCTGTAAACTTGATAATGGACAAAAGGCAAAATTTGACAAAGTGGGACAGCTGTCAGGAATGACTGGAGTTTCTGTTCTGTGTCCTCCCCCAGTTAGTTAGCGTTGGGTAGCGTGTCAAATCACTGTATTTTAGCCGCAATTAAAGTAATTGGTTTACATGATTGAGACACGGATTGCGATTGCTTCCCAATTATGCCCTTTTCTTGCCTTAAGGCACAAGCCTTTCTGTTGTAGCACTGAAGAAGTTTAGGGCTACTGATGGATGGATATAGGCTATAGCCCCCGGTGGGTAGTTTTTAGATGGAAAGGCGGACTCTTTTTTTGCCAATGACTTATGGGAAAAGGCGAGATTTTCTCTCAAGACAGATCCTTGCACTACGTAGGCTATTTTATAGTTGACTTTGAATTAAGGAACCTCTTACGTGTCATTCCGACTTCTTGTCCGTGCATTGCTTTTGCTTTGGTGAAATGGAGAACAAGTGGTGACAAATCTTCGCAATGAACCCGTATGTAACCAAGTGTTGAATACGCATCTCACCAGCCCACCGAATTGGCTAGTAGGGCCTATTAACGGCTTTACCTATCTTAAGATAACGAGACCTTTGTTGCCCACACAATGAATGTCAAGTGGCCTGCATAACATAAAGATACAACATCAATCATTTCTATCTGAAGGCAAAGTCATACTGCTGCCGCTGGCGCGAGACCGTGCATTTGCATAGATTGCCTAAATCCAATTAAAAGACATGCCATCAATCACCCCATAGTGTTTGGACTGTTGCAGTGCATGTTGTCTCAATTCAATTATGCGCATCCCTCTGCAGAGATGGAGGTAATTATTTGGCTTTTTGTTTCTTAGTTTGTGTGGTTTTAAATTCTTAATTTGTTGGATTTTTAAAAGTTGCCGTTGCAGTTTTGCTTTGTTCACATATTCAAACACCGGAGTTGAAATACTCCTCTTGTAGCACCCGCCAAACCTGAACACTGCAATGAAATTGATATTTCCAGTGACTTTCCCCACTCGGCGGCCCCAATGCCACGCCCCCTTTAATGACCATCAGTTATCGAGATTTGCCACTTCTCTCCCTCCCGTCCTCTGTCCAGTGCTCTCCTCCGCTGCTAGTAGACATTTGGGGATGTCCTCCTTGCGCGCACAAATTTCCCCTGGTCTGCCTCCTCCCTGTCCCAGGCCTTGTACATCAAACAAAAACATAACTGAAAATAACTGTCATCAGCTTGGTCTCAATCCCCTAATCATATTATCATCTACTTGTTAGTCCACTCAGTGGTAGGCCTATGGGACAACTCTAGTCTTGCAATGAATGAATTTGCTGTTGATGAAAAGTGTGGAATTGAACACTGCTGAGAACTTGCTACCACATAGGCCTATGTAGAAGACCTGGAGGTTCTGGAAAGATAGTGGAAGTCAGGAGGGACAAAATGACAAAAAAAAACATTATTCCATTAATGGGAGGTTTTGTGAGGTAACTTCTTGAGGAGCACATTTCTACCAGGCACCCTGTAGAACTTTATCATGCCATTATTTATTAGAAGTGACTATCTGAAGGTGTAACACCCCGCCACCTCCTCTTCCTGTAGCAGGTTTATTATCTTTATTCATTTACCCTACATATCTGAACCTTATCGGAGAATCAATCGGAACAACCTCCCTTCTTTACAGCGGTGCAGCTGAAGTTGCACCACAAATAGGTCATTCTATTTTCTCTCCTCTCACAATTGACAATTGTGTGAACTGGAGCCACAGACTGAGGAAGCCCTCAGGGACCGCATAAACCCCCCTGTCTGCCCAGACCAGAGCTAAGACTTAACCGGGTGAAGGACTAAAGTTGCGTTTCCTCTTTGGAGTTGGGGACGGGAGACCCCCCTCCTCGTTTTCCCTTTCCTCTGTGCAACCCCCAACACCCCCCACCCTGTCAGTCCCTTTCCTCCATGCACCCCCCCCCCCCCCCCCCCCCACCGTGTCAGTCCCTTTCCTCTGTGCAACCCCCACCCCCCACCCCGTTAGCCCAGCTGGTGTTGACTGCCAGGGGGCAGCTGCTTCCCTGCAGAGAGGATGGTGGTGGCGCAAAACAGGAAGGTCTGGCTCTAGGCTGCCTGACCCCCATGCGATACAGGCCAGGCCTGGGGCGGATGGAGCACATCCACCTGGAGCTTCCTGTGTGCAGCCTTGCCTTGCCTTGCCTGCCCTGCCTGGCCCTGGGAGGGAAGGAGCCTGGCTGGCCTGCGGTGTGGTGTGTCTGTCTGTCTCTGGGTCTGGCCCGGGCAGCCCAGCCTTGTGTGTTGGGTTACACTGTATAAATAGCTTTGCTGTAGTGTACAGCCAGCCAGCCAGCCAGCCGGGGTTCCAGACTCCTGCTCCTCAGCTCATGGCTCGGCTCTTAAACTCTGTGTAACCTTTGGCCCAAAGGCGCCTCTCCTCCTGTAAATTCAGCAGTCAGGTGGGGTAGGGAGGGGAGTAGGAGGGGAGGGAAGGGGAGGGGAGAGTGAAGGTTAGTGCAGAGAGAAGGGAGAAATTCCGAGAGGCAGGGGACAGGGTGCTTCACAACCACACTGTGAAGCCACTAGGCTTGTCTGTGAGATGACCACATGTGAGTGCTAGTGACACAGCTCATAGGTTCATACTTCTGCTGTTGTGTTGGATGCACTGGCAATGTTTCAGATGACGGCATTCTACTGGAAGTTAGTCTGCAGTACAACATGGATGTGCTGTCCTCTTTATGTGTCCTGTGGAAAGTCTAGCTGGCAATAAAGAAAAGGTCGTCTCACCCCACTTAGGCGGTGATGCTTGTGATCAGGATGTATTTTTCAGACCCCCCCAGACACCAACCTGTTGTGTAATTTAAGATTTACAATCATTTTGCACGCTCGGTCAATGCCAAGCGCTGTCAACACGTTGGCACCAACCAGAGTACAGGATGGAGTGGAGCAGTTATAAGCATCAGCTGACATCAGCCAGGGACCAGTAGCAAGGGGACCCGGGTGAGGTTTAGCAATGCGGTTGGGGACAGTAGGCTCATGTTGGGCTACTTATTAGGGGTCAGTACATTGGATTAGATTAGATTAGATTCTTTATTGTCCCATTGCATAGGGATATGCCCTATTTGTTTTCACATTAGACAGGTCAATTCCATCAAGATCAGCATTGGTCATATCATTTGTGGTTCAAAGTGCACTCATGTAGACACCGGCTGTGTCTCAAATGCCGCACTTATGCACTTCGGGCCCAGTTTTTCAGTGCCTAGGGCGCTCACGTTGAAAATTTCAGTTGAGCCAGTGCACTGAAAATGCCAGGATGATCCCCTAGCAATGGCGGGAAAATGCAGTGCTTGAATGATGGACACTGCATGCACTAAACGGCGGCCATGTTGACAATGACACGGAGGAAATGTGGCATTCAGTTCAGTAGAAGAGTTTGGTCAACAGTCTCCTAATTCTGTAAATAATGTTGATGGGACACCAACTTTTTCATGCCAATCAAAGTATTGTATGTGTGATTGTTGTCCTTTGGGGTGAAGGAAATGGAAATACAAGCACCAGACGCTGTGCATTGTAAACAGCAGCCAACTCATATTTTGTCAAGCTAATGCCATGCTCAGCCATCACTTCCAATGAGGGCGCAGTGCATAGTGCTTTTTTCCATGACTCTATGCACTAAAGACCTCAGTGCACTGTGCACTGACTGTCAGTGCACTGACACAAGTGTGTGATTTGAGACATAGCCATAATGTACATATACACATAAACATCCTCATACATCCACTGTAGCCTATACACATACTCTTCTCTTCCATATTCAAGCCAAACTTTTACCATCCCGTCTACCATCCCCTTTTACCCAACTATCTTACCACACATACAGTGCCCTCCATAATTATTGGCACCCCTGGTTGAGATGTGTTTTTTAGCTTCCAATTTTTTTTTTTTTTTTTCTAAATAATATGGGACCTTAATGGAAAAAAAGAGAAAAATCCAACCTTCAATACAAGTGCATTTATTCAGTGGGGAAAAAATCCCACATAAAGAAATAATTATTTGACATCAAATAATGTGTGTCACAATTATTAGCACCCCTGGTGTTAATATTTTGTACAACCCCCTTTTGCCAACAAAACAGCACCTAATCTTCTCCTATAATGTTTCACAAGATGGGAAAAGACAGAAAGAGGGATCTTCAGCCATTCCTCTTTGCAGAATCTCTCTAAATCATCCAGAGACCTGGGTCCTCTCCTCTGTACTCTCCTCTTCAGCTCACCCCACAGGTTCTCAATGGGGTTGAGGTCAGGGGACTGAGATGGCCATGGGAGGAGCTTGATTTTGTGTCTGGTGAACCATTTCTGTGTAGATTTGGCCATATGTTTAGGGTCATTGTCTTGCTGAAAGACCCAGTGACGACCCAGCTTCAGCTTTCGGGCAGAGGGCAACAGATTTTGATTTAAAATGTCCTGGTATTTCAAAGCATTCATGATGCCATGCACCCTAACAAGGTTCCCAGGGCCTTTGGAAGCGAAACAGCCCCACAGCATCACTGACCCACCCCCATACTTCACAGTGGGTATGAGGTGCTTTTCAGCATGCGCATCTTTCGTGGTACGCCAGACCCACTTAGAGTGTTTGTTGCCAAAAAGCTCAATCTTGGTCTCATCTGACCAACGCACACGGTCTCAGTTGAAGCCCCAATACCGCTTGGCGAACTCCAGACGCTTGCGTTTATGATTGTGAGTGAGGAAAGGTTTTCTCCGTGCATGCCTCCCAAACAGCTTGTTGGCGTGTAGACAGCGCCTGATGGTTGATTTGGAGACTTTGTGACCCCAGGATGCTACCATTTGGTGTAATTCTGTAACAGTGAGCTTTGGAGATCTTTTGATTTCTCTTACCATCCTCCTCACTGTGCGTGGTGGCAAAATAAACTTGGGTCCTCGTCCAGGCTTGTTTACCACTGTTCCAGTTGTTTTGAACTTCTTAATTATTCCTCTCACAGTGGATATGGGCAGCTGCAGTTGAGTGGCAATCTTCTTGTAGCCTCTGCCTGACCTGTGAAGGTCGACGCACATCTGCCTCACTTGTATGCTGTGTTCCTTTGTCTTTCCCATGTTTAAGAGTGGATAAGAGAAATGGCCTCGGTGTCACATCATATTTATACCCCAGGGAAACAGGAAGTGATGAATTACTAATTAAATGTTCCTACATACTCTGGTAAACTTTGTAAACTACTGTAGAAATGACAGAAATGCTTCAATTATATTTATTTCCTGGGAATTGTTAAGGGTGCCAATAATTGTGGAACAGGTGATTTAATGAAAAATAATTATTTTTTAGTCAGGGATTTTTTTATTTTCTTACAATTCATTTGAGTTGAAGGCTACATTTTCCTACAATTTTCAGTGTGACAGTATTCTTCTGCAATAAACACTGAATTTATTTTAAGGCTTTTAACACATCTCAACCAGGGGTGCCAATAATTATGGAGGGCACTGTACATTAGTCCACATAAAACACATACATTAAGTCATTACTTCATCTCCACATTCCCCCATGTCACCATGTGCAGCACATCATGCAGCAGTCGCCCCCCTCTTGGCTGGGGTGGGTCACTGTACAGCACTGCACACCACCAAACGAGGGTCGACCACCAGCCTCAGCTTAGCTTGATGTCATGTGCAGTTTAAAACCCCGTTCTGATGGCTCTGGTCGGCACAAAGAATGCCAAGAATCCTTCCGAGCGTATCTGAACTGTGGTGGCGTACACACAATACCCCCCCCCCCCCCCCAACACACACACACACACACACACACACACACACACACACACACACACACACACACACACACACACACACACACACACACACACACACACACACACACACACACACACACACACACACAATCATGCAGCAACCTCACCCTGTGGGCCGCGTGCAGTGCAATGCAGAGCAGAGCGTTTTTCACCTCAAACACTCGGGTGTCTGTTTCAGCAGCGTCGGGACAGGGTGGGTTTAGTTCCGAGCCGCGCTAGGCTGCGTGTTCTGCACACTGATGCCTTAGCATCGGCCCCGGGCCCAGACGGCCTGTGTTTGGTTGTTGGCCTCACCCATTTTTTTTCACCTCCCTTCCCTTGTGTGTGCTGAAGGTACCTTAGACCCAGCGATAGAAAGAAAAAAACTGTGAGCTGAGGTTCTTTGGTAAAGCAGATGCCTCCCAACACCTCAGGCTTTGCTTCGTTGAGACGTTAATGCAGAAGGTGTGAAACTTCAGTGTGTGTGTATGCGATAGGTGTGTGTGTGTGTGTGTGTGTGTGTGTGTACGCGTGTGGGTGTGTGGTTAAGGATGTACATTTGTGTGCGGGTTGTGTGACAGTTGGCTTGTTGTTCTCGACTTGGTTGTGTCTTTGCATTCAAATCGCAGAAACAAAAAGAATGTCTGTGTGTCTGCATTCATCCCCATAATTGGTAAACTAAAGTTTCTTCACTTTAATAACAGTGGCAGTGTTTACTGTGTAACCCGAGGGTGACATAAAACTTTGCGCTTTATTTATGTCCTCACCTGTGTGTGTGGCATCCTGCTATTATGCCTCTCTCATTTTTCTGTTCTTGCCTCTCGCGCTCTCTCTCTCCCTGCTCCCTTTTCTCTAGAGAACTGTAATAATGCGAAGAAATGTCACACATGTTTAGACAGCCGTAGGTGTAGCAATTTGTGAAATGCTGGAATGTGGCTTACGTCGATGTTGCTCTGCTCTGTGTAGACGGAGAGAGAGAAAAAAAAATAGCATGATGAGTAGTCAGGTGTCTGCTGCCGAGAGGAGAGGAGAGGAGAGGAGAGGAGAGGAGAGGAGAGGAGAGGCTCCTCTGGCACTTTGCATTTGTCTACAGTTTTTGGGCAATCACAGTTAAGTGGGAGATGATTTGATTTATCTGTGCCTCTGTAAGTGTTTGACGATTCACAGCGGCTGATAACGGTCAGCTCCAAACCTCAGACCTAATAATCACAGATGGAAAGCCTCCATCACGGCGAGTCATGCAGTGCACTGCTACCCCGGTAGGTGTCCAGTTTCCCCATCAGCCCGGCCACTGACCTCTCCTGGGAAGGGAAAGGGGCTCACTGGTCTGGCTCAACTCAACTCTGCCGGCTTGACTTTGCAGTCTTGAGAGCCCATCTCCTCACTGTTAACACCCCCAACCATGTTTGACCTCTAACCAACACCCCCCCCCACCCCAAGTCTGGCCAACCCTGTATCCCCCTTAAGCAAGACACCAGACAGTCCAGGGTTTTAAACCTCAGGCATGAGTTTGGACGGCGGCTTGGACAAACCCTGGTAACTGATACCTGTCCTGTGCTATCTTTGGGGCGATGCCCGAACACTTGTAACCAACCCACTGACCCCAGTCCAATGCTGCTGAGCTGAGATGCCAAGCCTAGGGCTGATAGGAAGGAAAGAAAGAACGAAAGAAAGTCCCAGAGAAATTCCCAAGCTTTTCCAAAAGGGAATTGCCCCTGTTGGTTTTTGCGGACGGAAGTGTGAAACCGCAGAGTGTGGATGAGCAATCGGGTCGAGCTTGTGGTCGAGACAAACCCACGCTGCCTTTGTGCTAAAGGCTTGACGCATGAAAACATGAGCTTTTTGTGTGTTAAAGTCCACAATAGCAGTGCACAACACAAACCCTGACCAAGGGTCCTGTGAGAGGAACTCTTGAGGAAAAACACACAGCACGATGAACCTTCGTAACCTGCATCTGACCTTCAGAGAAAACGGAGACTGTCCCAAAGTAACATGGGTAGACCTTCTGTCATGAACTCTGGGTGAACATAAGAGTTTTGGCCAGTCATATTAGGCTGACCAGCCAGGGATGCCATGATGAGTAATGAATGGTGTGTTAACTGCTCCATCATGATGATGCTGCTGCTGCTGCTGATGCTGGGTTTATTTCTCTCCCACACACCGGCAAGATGGTGGTCTAGCAGCAAATGTTGTGGTAAACTGTTTTGAAGTGCAGTTCCACAGGTTGCATCAGCTGCACAGTTACATGGCATTTACCCTTGTGTGTGTGTGTGAGTGAGTGCGCGTGCTTGTGTGCGTGCTTCTGTGCCTGCCTGTGCCCATGCCTGTGCTAATGCATGCCCGTGTGCGTGTGTGTGTTTTCGTGTGTCTCTGAGCACCAGTGTGTGTGTGTATCTGTTTAAGCACAGACATGACATCGTGTATTTGGGAGAGACCAAGATGGCCCTGGCCTGATTCAGAATGGCCGGCAGGTCACGTCCTGGCGGGGATGCAGTGCAGATATGATGATCTCATCCTGTCAGCAGCCATTGTGGCCCACGTTGTTTGCCACCGCCAGTCACAAAGTCAACACACATCTGCTGTTTGTTAGTTTCCTATTTGTTGTACTTGTCGTCAAGGATATATAGCGGTGTAATGGAGATTGCCGGCTTTTCAAGGAGCCATCTATTTATCAGCTGCATGTTAAGGTGCTGGCAGTTGCAATGTGCACACAACAGTTGGGTGTTTTGCCTTTGGCTTTGTTTTTCGGTGACGTTTTGTGTACTGACTGTGACCAAATGACGGCTTAACAAGACATCTGGGAGCGTTTGGTTTCCCTGCGTGTCTGCAACGGTTTGCTACGCTGAGGTAAACAGGGAAGTCAGACTGACTGCCTTTGACATGGGCTTGCGTAGTAGGACTGATGTTCAGGGGTGTCGTACAGGGGTGG
>NC_085866.1:47801642-47821642 GCF_034702125.1 Engraulis encrasicolus | reverse complement strand
TCCCGGCCGGAGCCCCGCAGTTCTCACAGCTCCCTGAAAGAGGGGCTCTGTCTGTGCTGTGCTGTGCACGGCTCTGCAGCGCCGCATTCTGATGAGATGAGGGGCTGAGCTTGAAGGAGAGGCTGCTGGTCGTGGTGGTGGTGGTGGTGGTGGTGGTGGTGGTACTTCCTCCCAGGTCCATCTCTCTCCCTCTTCCAGTCCTCTACCCTGTACCCTCTCTACTGTCCCAGGCCGAACAGGGCCAAAGAAGGCTGGGCACACGGGCAGACTGCCTCCCTGCCTATATACCCTGACCACCTGCCCACCTTCCTTAATTTCCCTCGGGATCAATAAATGATACTCTACTCATCAAATTCTATAGAGCGGGGTTCAATGGACTACCTGTGGGTCCCCCGTGATGCATGGGTCCCTGGCGACTCGGTCCCACTTAATCCCCCTACTTTTGACGCCGCTGCCCGTCAGCCTGCCCATTGGAACGCCCATCCCAGTCCATCCTATCCTGCATCTATAGTCAGCCAGTCGGTACCTCCTTGCAGGGCCACTGGCAGCATTCACTGGGCTCAAAGGACCCCCGTCTCAATAATACGTACAATGTAGTGAAGACCCAATTCTGGGCCTCCTCTCTCTCCCTGGGCCCGGGACTACATACGCACCCCCCCCACCCCCCTGTCGGCGGGCCTGGCTCCTCGTGTCGGCTGTGTGGGAACCTGGCTGGCTGCGCAGGCTCCAGAGAGGCTCCTGGCTCGCTACGAAAAACTAGAAGCCTGAATTGAAGGAGACTGGGGAGGAGTGGGGATGAGCGAGGAGGACGGGAAAGGCCTGAGAGAGTTGGGGCTGGAGGAGAGGAGAGGAGAGGAGGGAGAGAGAGGGGGAGATTAGAATGGAGGTTGGTGTTTTTGTGCTCGTGTGCGTGCGTGCGAGCGTTCATGTGTGTGTGTGTGGTGCCTGGGAAGGGTCTTCATCATGCATGCACAAGGCCTGCTGTGCTTACTGATCTTTGGGGTGCTCATCTGTGTGTGTGTGTGTGTGTGTGTGCGCTACCAAAGCGGAGGCCTCTTGTTACATAAGCGCTGCCGCCACCGTGAGAGTCTTTGACACACTGGTTGATTAGAGACCCTCCTCATGACTGTGGATGACTTGCGCAGAGAGCATGCTGAAGAGGTGGAAAGAAAGAAGAAAAAAACAGTAGAGAGGGTAGAGAGAAAGAAAGAGCTGGTGTGTGAATTAGAGGGTGGGGGGGGGAGAGTGATGGAGAGAGAAGGAGACAGAGCGAGTGAATGAAAGCAGAGAGGGAGAGAAAGATAGAGAGAAAGACTGAATGAGAGCGAGAGGGAGGGAAAGATCGAGAGAGAGACTGAATGAGAGAAAGTGGGGAAGTGCTGCAGCAGTGAGTAGCGGTTTGTTTGGAAAGAAAAGATGTCACGCACGGATAGTTTTTATTTGTGTTATCGTTGCTTGTTTGCGTGCTCTCTGCTAGCCTGATTATCATCGACTTTCAAATCTCTTCGAGACTTGGTCTGACCAAGAGCATAACAATTAACATTTCCCAAACTGCATGGTCTGCTTGTGGTTGTATGCTTCCCAACAAAGTGTGTGTGGGGGGGAGTTCCCGATATTTAGGGAGCTCAGAAACAATATTTGTATTGCTCTTGGCCTGACTGAAGCTGAAGGTGTTGCGTCACTAGGAGGGCACGGCCTGGCTAGCTCTCTGCATCCTCCTCTCAGTCCCTCCCTCTCAGTCTGTTTTTTTTTTTTCCAAATTCTCCAGCTAGGTCTTGTTATGCGAGTGCGTGAATTGAAAGCATAGCAGTGGGATTGGGGGCGCGCTGTGGGACCAGGGGCAGGGTGTTCATATGGAAGGCACACTGTAATTTTCCCCCCTCTCGAGGTGCAGAGCTGTTCTCCTTCACACTCCAGACACATGAAGACAGAGAAGAGCCTGTCCTGTGTGTGTGTGCGTGTGTGCGCGTGTGTGTGCGTGTGTGCGTGTGTGCGCGTGTGCGCGTGTGTGTGTGCGCGTGTGTGTGCGCGCGTGTGTGCGCGTGTGTGTGCGCGCGTGTGCGCGCGTGTGTGCGCGCGTGTGTGCGCGCGTGTGTGCGCGCGTGTGTGCGCGCGTGTGTGAGAGAGAGAAATGGAAGGTATTTGGAGTAAATAAGGTGTGAATGACAGAGACCCCTGTGCAGTGGGTTGGCACACACACACATAGACACACACCCCAATACCTTATTTTGTGTGTGTGTGTGTGTGGGGGGGGGCAAATGAAAATGAGGCAGTGTGAGCTGCAACCATCCTTATCTTAAACGCTGCACACCAAGAATGGCTAGATTATCTGGAGATAGACCGTGGCACCTCTACACTTGACTGGCTTTGGGGAAAAGAGAGGAAGACGGAGAGGAAGACGGAGATGGAGAGAGAGAGAGAGAAAAAACTAAAATGTCTGTATTTTCAATCAGTTGGAGACTGTGTGCATTGAGGATGGATGGTTGGATTGATAGATAGATGAGAGGGAGGGAGAGAGGGAGGGAGGGAGAGAGGGAGAGAGGGAGAGATGTGTGTTTGTTTGCCAGGTATCTCTGGAATGCTGCACCTCGGGGAGCGGGGGGAATTCTAATGTAAATGTGGCCTGCCTGCCTCACTGGGCTACACACACACACACACACACACACACACACACACACACACACACACACACACACACACACACACACACACACACACACACACACACACACACACACACACACACACACAGAGGGGGATACATACACAGGGGAATGCAAACACACAGAGGGACTCACACATACAGAAAGAAACACAGAGGGACACACACACACACACACACACACACACACACACACACACACACACACACACACACACACACACACACACACACACACACACACACACACACACACACACACACACACACACACACACAGCAAAGAAAGAGAGAGAGAGGGAGAGAGGGGCTCACATAGTCACTCACTTTCACACACACAGAGGCTACACATATACACAGCTGTCATTGTAGGGCCTGTCTGGCCCCCTGTGGTGAAGGCCAGCCCTTTCTCTGTCCTCTCCTCTCCTCTCCTCTCCTCTCCTCTCGCCTGACACAGCAGTCTGCTGCTCTGCTTCCACCCACTCCTCATTTCTGCTTTTTAGCTGTGTGTGTGCGTGCATGGGTGCATGCGTGCGTGCATATGTTTGTGCATGCGTGTGTGTGTGTGTGTGTGTGTGTGTGTGTGTGTGTGTGTGTGTGTGTGTGTGTGTGTGTGTGTGTGTGTGTGTGTGTGTGTGTGTGTGTGTGTGTGTGTGTGTGTGTGTGTGTGTGTGTGTGTGTGTGTGTGTGTGTGTGTGTGTGCGCACGTGTTTGTCCCTCTGTCCCATCCTCCATTCTGTGAACACACACACACACACACACACACACACACACACACACACACACACACACACACACACACACACACACACACACACACACACACACACACACACACACACACACACACACACACACACAGCCATGATCACATGTTCACAAGCCTCCAGAAACATTGAGGCAAAATTAACTTCTCTCTTTTTTAACTTTTCTTTTGAGAATGCTACAGGCTACTTCCTGTTTGGCCATCTTCCACTTTTGATCAATACTGGTGTCTCCAATCTTAAGTGTGTGTGTGTGTGTGTGTGTGTGTGTGTGTGTGTGTGTGTGTGTGTGTGTGTGTGTGTGTGTGTGTGTGTGTGTGTGTGTGTGTGTGTGTGTGTGTGTGTGTGTGTGTGTGTGTGTGTGTGTAATACTCCCCCCCCCTTCTCTCTTACTCACTCTCTCTCTCTCTCTCTCTCTCTCTCTCTCTCTCTCTCTCTCTCTCTCTCTCTCTCTCTCTCTCTCTCTCTCTCTCTCTCTCTCTCTCTCTCTCTCTCTCTCTCTCTCTCTCTCTCTGACACACACACACACACACCACACCACACCACACACACACACACACACACACACTCTGTGGCCCACAGTCCATATGACTGACATCTGTGTGGGAGATGTATTGTGTCCGCTGAACACTCTGTGATGTTGCCTCACCATCAGACAAAGCCACTCCCCCCCACCCCAAACCCCCGTCTCACTCTCTCTGGCCAACAGTCCATATAACTTACAGGCATAACGCTCTATAATATGAACTCCATTCCTCACCTCACACTGCGCTAGCTGCATTAAACTTGAAGCCTGATTTCTGACTATGGCCTTGGGTTTTGCCCTACTTTCTTAACAACCCCCCCCCTTTCTGACCACTCCACACTCCAGCCCCCAAAGCAAAAGAAAAGTCCAGACTTCTCCATTGTACTGACCTCATGCTGAATTATAACATTCTAAAGATCTAAACTGCTTACTTCATTCTGACTAGTCTAAACTGTCGTAACCCGCTCAGACTGTGTTGGTGTTAGAGTGGCAGTGACTTCTCTGGCTCATTACTAAGAACCTGTTCTTAACAGTTTTTTTTTTTTACCAGAAGAACTTTTTCTTTCTTTCTTTTTAGTCACCAGGACCCTCTTTAATAAAGGAACTACATGTATATTGCTCATGTTGCATGAGCAGGAGTTGGTAGGTGGCCCTTCCAGATTACTTTGTCCAGGGCCCAGTCGAAGCTTTCAGCGGCCCTACTTTTAAGATTGCAATCTTTCAGCCATCTCTGATTGAATTGTTCTTGTTTGACCGGGCTTGGCGTTAGTAAGGGACCGCACCCCACCCAGTGTGGGCAAGACTGTGGGCAGTCTTTCTTGCTTCACTCTTGAAATCCAACAGCAGGGTTTCACTTGATGTCACGTCGGTGGTTTTCTAAGCGCATGATCCAAATGTGTTTGGAAACCTGGAAGTGGAGCCTATTGAAAACTCTGCATCTTGTCTGACAAAATGCTTTGTTTTTGTACAAATTAGACCTATGTGCAGTTATGAGCCAACCTGAGAGAAGGAACAGAATCATCTCATCTCAGCTGTTGAAGCTCGACTAAAATCATGGTTCCCAAACTGGGGGTCGAGGAAGTAGTCCAGGATGGTTGCAGGACGTTTGTTAAAATATTCCAAAAGGTGGTCCTAGCAGATGAAGTTTGAGAACCTACTGTGCAAATGCACTTTGCCAGATGCTGCTGCTGGCATCGTCCAAAAATTCTTCTCACACATTCGTTGGCGGGCACATCATCAGTTCATCTGGCACACTTTCTTTTGAACCCAACCATCGGATATGGTCGTAAATTTTTGTGTCGGACATCAAAACATTCCAAATGGGTGATGGTGGGCTGCCTCAGTGGCCTGGCTGTGTCCATCAGCGTGGAGAATGAGACCGTTTGTTTTTCTCAATCACACACGCGTTTCCCCTCCTTCTCCTCTCCCCTTCACTTATTTAGTTTCATCTTTTTTAGTTTTCTGCAGCTCTACAGGACTAACTCTAAAGAACACTGTCGGCCGGTAGGTAGGTGATTTATTCGGTCAGATGGTCACGCAATCCATCAAAAACTACTTTGCTTTTTTGTAGGGTTTGCACGCCATGTAAATACAGACCAATGGACATTGGGGATTTTTTGACTCGAGGAGCGTAAAACTGTATTGTGGAGGGTCGGCCCTGGACGTCACGCTTCCTGATGGCCAGTCAACAGCTGCTGGTCATGCCTGTCCAAAGAGCTCACATTTCCCTCACCAGTCAGGAAACTGCTCCGAGTTTTAATGTAGGTTTTGCAGAACAGATTTAAGTAGCCTTTGTGTCTCTGTGTGTGTGTGTGTGTGTGTGTGTGTGTGTGTGTGTGTGTGTGTGTGTGTGTGTGTGTGTGTGTGTGTGTGTGTGTGTGTGTGTGTGTGTGTGTGTGTGTGTGTGTGTGTGTGTGTGTGTGTGTGTGTGTGTGTGTGTGTGTGCCTATGTGTGTGCCTATGTGTGTGTGTGCCTATGTGTGTGCCTATGTGTCTGTGTGTGTGTGTGTGTGTGTGTGTGTGTGTGCCTATGTGTGTGTGTGTGTGTGTGCCTATGTGTGTGTGTGTGTGTGTGTGTGTGTGTGTGTGTGTGCCTATGTGTGTGTGTGTGTGTGTGTGTGCCTATGTGTGTGTGTGTGTGTGTGCCTATGTGTGTGTGTGTATGTTTGTCTGCCTGTGCCTGTGTTTTTCAGTGAGAAGAGCAGATTCCAGCTGGTTTGGGAGAGTTAAGCCCTACCGTGCTCACATTTCAGTCCTGGCCACCTGTCCCATTGCCGGAGGGGGTAGGAGGCAGAGAGATGGGGGGGCTGCAGGGGTGGGTGGAGGTCGCTATGTTTGGAGGGGTGTGTTGGGGGGGTAGAGGGTCTGTCACAGGCAGGTTACCCTCCTGGTACATCGCTACACTTTAAGGATGGATGTCAGATTGGGATGTGGCTCATTTAGTCAGTGTCTTTAAATAAAAAAGGTCTATGACTGCGCATCTAAAAGAGCCACCCGGCCTCCACTTCTCTAAATGAGTTCTTCAGTAGTGTTCAATACGTCAAGACTTGCAGATTCTCATTCATTGCCATGGAACTATTTGACTGTCCAGTGAAATGAAACTGTATGGTGTAAAAAAGAGGCAAAGTTAAAAGGTCAACTTGATATTTTATAGATGGCAAATACAGGTATTGTGTTGGCAGTTGCCTCTCAATAAAAGCAATACGCATGATGATTATGGGGCAGAGCTGAGTCGGTTTATAGTGTGGCAAAGCCAGACTTGTGGAAACCAGGGTGGTGTGATTGTGAGAGTATGATTATATGTTTCACTTTGAGTAGATGTCTGTCTTAGAGGGTGTGTATGTAGCACATCGGTCCCATCATACATCACTGTCTGTCTGTGTGCTTGTCTGTCTCGTGTGTGTCATTTGGCTGTGTGTGCAAATATTTGAATCCTGTACATATACGATTTAAATAACAGTTTCAAGGGTATTTATTCGTTTAGCTTTTCCCCTCTGGCAATCATAATCATGATGTGTGTGTGCGCGTGCCGTGTAGAGTGTTTTAGTGGAACACTTGCAGTGCCACTCTTGAGTTCCCCTTTTTGTGTTCGGCATTAGAGTAACCATACCAAGTATTTTGGGACCCGGGTTCGGGCCCAGCTTGAATCATTTCCCAGCCCTTACCCATCACTGCCCTGCCCCAATAAAGGCACTAATAAGCCAAAATGACCTGTATATAATAAAGAAGCCCAAACAGGCAGAAAGCTGGAGGGGGGCCATTGGACCCCATCTCTGTAGCAGAGTGGCTGGTGGGCCGATGGGCTCCATCTCTAGCACAGGGGCCACCGTGATGGCTGAGGGCTCTGGTTGTGAGCATATGGCCCTGAGCAGGTCACCGTCCCTCACCGGCCGGCTCTCCTCCTCGCTTGGCTGAGCCACATCAAAAGCCTCTACCAATTGACCATCCGATTCCTCGCGTCTCCTTCTGCTCGTCTGGGTAAAAAAAAAACTGACCACGCCCTGCCTGCTCTCCTCTTCAACCGTATAGACGGTACAGAGAGGTTCCCCTGTGGCTGCCTGACTGACTGACTGACTGACTGGGTGTTTGATTTTGGAAGAGGGTAGTCTGACCATGGAAAGGGATCAGGTTTTTAATTGACGAATCATCTGATGGTGCGTGAATCTTCGCGTGAGGTCTTTCTCTTGGCCGTCTCCTCCAGACGGAGCAGATTGAGATTAATCTGCCCTGAGTTCTCAGAGCTGAACACAGTGAGCTCTCTCTTAATTATTTTATTATTTATATTATTGTTTTTTTTATTTTGATTGAGTTTTTTGCTACTAAGCACTGCCACATGTGGGCTTGCATGCCCATGGGGACCAAGATTGGAGTCTGGTCCGTTTCGTCCTCTTCTCTCTCCAACTCTTCTGTACCTGTCATGCTCTCGACTGTGCCGTCATCACCAATAAGGCACAAAAGCCCTTCAAAATAAGGCACAAAAACCAGTCACACTTTTGTATTCGGCAAAAACAGTTCCGCTATAGTTTCCGCAGTCATTCTTCCCCCCTGAGGACTGAACCATCCTTTTCCTTGTATGTCCTTTTCCAGTCCGTCAGCCAGCGTACAACAAATCTGTGGCGTGAGTCGTGGCCATCTTCGCCGACCAAACACGGCGTCTCTCGTGCTGTGATGTACGCATGGCTCAGTTTCACACATGGCCCAGCTTCCTGTCCAGAGACACATCCTTCCTCTTTCGAGCAGCGAGCGAGCGCTTCGGCGCAAGACAGTCACGGAGAAGAAAGGAGGGTGGTGTGGCTGTGGGGGTAGGGAACGGTGACTGCTGATGGATTGAGTGTTTGTCTGTGGGTATGTCTGTATGTCTGTGTATGATTGAATATGTATGCTTGTGTGCACATCAGTTTGTGTGCTTGTGCGCGTGTGTGTGAGTGTGTGTGTCTCTGTCTCTTTGTCTCTGTGTCTGTGTATGCTTGAATGTGTATGCTTGTGCGCACATCTCTGTGTGTGTGTGTGTGTGTGTGTGTGTGTGTGTGTGTCTGTGTCTGTGTCTGTGTCTGTGTCTGTGTCTGTGTCTGTGTCTGTGTCTGTGAGTCTGTGTGTGTCTGTGTGTGTCTGTGCATGTTTGAGTGTGTATGCTTTTGCGCACATCAGTGTGTGTGTGTGTGTGTGTGTTGAGCAGGGGCCTGTGCAGTGCGAGAGGCCTCCACTTGAGAAGCGGAACTGTGGCGGTTTCTGTAGGCAGCTGCATTGACTGCACCTCTCACTTCCTGTTTGGGCTTGCAGCTGAGGTGCCAGCGAGAGGAAAACAAAGTCATGCAACCTTTTTTATCTCTCCACATCACTCTCTGTTTCTGTCTCTCTTTTTTATCTCTTTCTCACGTTTTCTTGCTCCTATTCCTCTCACACTCTCTCTCTCTCTCTCTGTTTTTCTCTCACACTCTCCTATCTCTCTGCACGTGTTGCTGGTTTTGAGTTTGCCTGACACTGGTGTTTTTTTGTTTTTTTTGTTTTTTTTTAAATAAACACAACCACACATGGTTAATGCCAGCCGACAGTTCTCGCAAACAGCCAGTGAGTGACTACAAAGTTACTCTTCTTTGCAGCCTAAACGTCTCCTCGTCTGTTCTTTTTTACTAGCTGCATATGGCACACCACCACTGCATAGCACAGCACTCACTAACAGGTGCACATGACTTCGCAGGCACAGGTGTTGGGGCTGCGATGTGTGAACTCTGGATCCCTGGGTGATGTTGCATGAGTGGCATAACATGACTTGGCATGGCATGGCATTGGCATGGTTGGCATATGCCCCATATAAAAAATGCCAGGCTGCGCTGCAGCAGCACCTGTGTTGCGTGCCAGTGGCTGCCACAACAGATGCCAGTGTGGACAGGGCCATGCTCATGGCGTTGTCAGCCAGCCAGCCAGGGCGGGGTGGAACTGGGCACACACTGGGCTGACTGAAGCAACTTGTGATGTGGGGACAACCCACTTTTCCCACTCCTTGCACCTGTGCCAGTAACATCAGTGTTCACTCACTGCAGAGTAGAAATGTTCAAATGTCGAAAAAAAAAACTTAAGTAGTTTCCTACCAAGACTGGTGACTTCACTGAGTAAAGGGTTTACCTGTCTTGAGCACTCATTAACGATTAGCATTAACGATTACGATTAGCTTTTTCAGTGAGGATCACATTTGTGGCAGGTTTCTCTAGCCTGATTATCATCGACTTTCAAATCTCTTCGAGACTTGGTCTGACCAAGAGCGTAACAATTAACATTTCCCAAACAGCATGGTCGACCTGCTTTCCTTGGTTTCCTAATTTTTGTATGCTTCCCAACAAAGTGGGAGGAGTTCCCGATTTTTCGGGAGCTCAGAAACAATATTGTATTGCTCTTGGCCTGACTAGGTTTCTCACTTTCTGGACCGTTCTCTCATCATCAGACACATCTCTGCTGCAGACACCCTGGGGTGAACAGAGGTGTCAACACCTATAAAGCCCTGCCACAGTGTCCTCCCAATACAGTGGACTTCACTGGGCAGCAGGTCTCACCTCTCCTGAGTACCCGTTATGATCAGCCAGGGAAGCCGACAGAGGCACAAAGGGGTCAGTTGTCCCGGGCCCAGGGACAGAGGGGGCCCAGAATTGGGTTCTCATTACATTGTATGCATTGGTTGAGGGGCCCTTTCAGATTACTTTGTCCTGGGCCCAGCCAAAGCTGTCAGCAGCCCTTCGATCAGCTGGCAGGTTTTTTCACTTTCTGGACTCGGGATTGACGTCTCTGCTGCAGTGCAGGCACCCTGAGGCGAGATGATTTACTTGTGCTTGCTTGGGTGGGGCTAACCGTTAGGGGTTTTTCTTCTGAGAACGTTTTTTTTTTCTTTTCTTTTCTTTTCTTTCCTTTTCTTCCCTGAGGGGAAAAAGGAAGGGGCTGGTGGTCGACTGTTAACATCTTAATGAGAGACAAAACAAACTGTTTTTGTGTGAGTGGGTGTGTTTGTCCGTGTGTGCATGCGCACATTGTGTGTGTGTGCGCGTCCGTGTCCATGTCCGTGTGTGTGTGTACATGTCTGTGCGTGTGCGTGTTGTGCGCTCGTGCATCCGTGTGCGTGTCTGCATCTGTGTGTGTGTATGCGTCCGTGTCTGTGTGTGTGTGCGCGCGTATGTGTGTGTGTATAATGTGTGAGGGATGTGGGGCAGGGTGGGGTTAACGGCCAGGCAGGCAGGCGGGCAGGGGGGGGAGCAGCAGGTCCATCCAGAGGTGCGTGACCCCTCTCTCTCTCGCTAGCAGGCGTGAAAGTGAAACAAAGTGGAGTTACAGGGAGGCGTTTGAAAGTTGAGACATTTCATTAGACCTGTGTGTGCGTGCGTGCGTGCGTGTGTTTCGGTGCGTGTGTGTGTGCATGCGCATGTGAGTGTAGCAGAAGCAATTTGCCCCCCCACCTCCCTCTCCTGCTTGAGGTCCTGTTTTCGTGTTCCTGAATTTTAAAGTAGAACACTCACAGATATGTACACTCTAAACAAGAACTAAGTCAGCTGTGACTGCATTCTGGTCAGATGGGCCTGTGTGTGTGTGTACACGTGTGTGTGTGTACGTGTGTGTACGTGTGTGTGTGTGAGTGTGTGTGCGTGCGCGTGTGCATGCGTGCGTGTGCGCCTGCGTACGAGAGAGAGAGTCGGTGCGTGTGCGTGTGTGTGTGTGTGTGTGTGTGTGTGTGTGTGTGTGTGTGTGTGTGTGTGTGTGTGTGTGTGTGTGTGTGTGTGTGTGTGTGTGTGTGTGTGTGTGTGTGTGTGTGTGTGTGTGTGTGTGTGTGTCTCTGTGTGTGTGTGTGTCTCTGTGTGTGTGAGAGAGTCGGTGTGTGTGTGTGCATGTGTGTGTGTGCATGTGTGTGTGTACGTGCATGTGTATGGTTATGCTCATTGGTGCAAGGACGAGTACAAATGCTTTTGTGTTCTTCAGTTGCATACTTGTATCACAGTGAGCCTTTTGATGATGCATTACGTTGCTGTCGCCCACAAAGAATAACACCACACACACACACACACACACACACACACACACACACACACACACACACACACACACACACACACACACACACACACACACACACACACACACACACACACACACACACACACACACACTAACGCGCACACCTAACTACAGAGAAGAGATGTGTTGCAGCACATTGCTTTGTGCAAATCAGCGTAGATTGTTCATCAGCTGGGGATGCGTGGGGGTGGGGGTGATTCGCATTACTCAGGGAAACAAGGAAGCAGCCATTTCCTTGCAAAAAAGCTTGAAAGGAACCAGGTTTTTTTTTCTCGCATCAAGAATAGAAGCATGTTTTCGGTAATGAAGGTCCAAACTTTCTCTCCGGCAATCGTTACAGATGATTCAGGACATGAGGCATGCTCGTCTGTCTTTTAACAACTTTTATCCTTTTGGGAGACACGTGTGCAAGCTCAAGTGTGTTTGTGCGTGCGTGCGTGCGTGCGTGCGTCCGTGCGTGCGTGCGTGTGTGTGTGCGTGTTGTGGGGCCGGGAACTCATGACGTTACATTACACTTAGCTGAATGCATTTGTCCAAAGCGACCTACACTTCTTGCAGTGTATTGTTTACTGTCCCTGAAGCAATGTCGGATGCGGTGCCTTGCTCAAGGGCACTTCAGCTATAGATGGGTAAGGGTGGGATTCAAACCTGCAACCCTCTGACCTCTCTAACCATCAGGCAATCGCTGCCCCAGATTATTATGGGTTTATCACCGAACATAAACAGGAGCTCAGGATGCAAAAGCTTTCTAAGGATGTATTTGGTGAAGAGGTCTCTGTGTTGAATATAGGCAGGTAATTAAATTCCTGTTCCAGTGTTTCTCGGAGATTCTGGGAATGAATTATGATGATGAATGATGACCATGACGTCTGGGCTTAAACCCCTGTCCGTGTGTGTTTTTGTGTGCATGTGTGTCTTCCTGTGTGTTTGTGTGTGTTTGTGTGTCTTCCTGTGTGTGCGTGTGCGTGTGCGTGTGCGTGTGCGTGTGCGTGTGCGTGTGCGTGTGCGTGCGTGCGTGTGCGTTCGTTTGTGTTTCCATCTGACGCAAAGGGGGCAGAAGAGGTCATCTCAGTTGCGCACACACACACACACACACACACACACACACACACACACACACACCTGGGCTCTTGTAAGTGCATCACCATACGTGTGTAATCCGAGATGGAGTCCGCATCAGCCAGCCCCGAATGGCCAACAACAGGGTCACACTGACATGTGCTCACCCGCTCATCTGCTCACCACTACTGCTGTGTGTGCCTGTGTGTGTGTGTGCCTGTGTGTGCATGCTTGTGGTTGTGTGTGCCTGCGTGTGGTTGTGTGTGTGTGTGTGCCTGTGTATGTGTGTGCGTGCTTGTGTGCGTGTTAGCGTGCGTGTTAGCGTGTTAGCGTGCGCGTCTGTGACCACATGCTTGTGCTTGTGTTTGTGTGTGTTAATGTTGCATGTTTGTATCTTTAATAACAACCGTTGCCATGGCAACCCATGTACGCAGCTAGAAAATAATACATGTGGAAGTGAAGTGTGTCTGTGTGGCGATCGTGAGGAGAGGTGTCCATGACGTCCATACAGTACTGTGGCTGGACTAACAAGCCACACACACATAAAGGTCACCTGTAACCTGAGCAGTGCAGCGGTGCACGCAAGGCCACCAAGCACAAACGCAGACGCAAAGCTGGAGGAGCCAGTGAATGAAGGACTGAGGGAGCAAGATGGAGTGCGAGCGAGCGACTGAGCGACTGAATGAGTGAGTGAGTGAGTGACTGAGCAAAGGAGTGAGTGAAGAAGCGAAGGACTGAGTGAAGAAGTGAAAGATTGAGTGACTGAGCAAAGGAGTGAGAGAAGAACAGGGGAGCGATTGAGGTAGCAAGTGAATGATTGAGGGAATAGGGCAGGCGTGGGAAACATTTTTTCATTTGACGGGCCACTTCAAATTGTATAAAGTCCTCCAAGGACCGTACTGTGAAGATATAGCAGGACTTTCCTGTGCACTTTAGGCTTATATTGAAGGTGGCCCACCTTCAAGGTCCCCTGACAATATAACTTAATTGTATTGCAAATTGCATAACATAACATCATGTTGGGGGCCGGATAAGAGAGCCTCAAGGGCCATAAACGGCCCTCGAGACATAGGTCCCCCAACCCTGGAAGTGAGAAAGCAAAGAAGTGAGAGAGTGAGTGATTGAGAGAGAATGTGTGAGTGAGCAAGAGAGTAAGTAATGGAGTGAGGTAGAAAGTGAAGGAGTGAGTAAGTTATTGACTGAGGGTCTGAGCGAACAAGTGGATTTCTGGGGGAGCAGATGAACGATAAAGGATATGAGGGAACAAGTGAAAATAGGACTGAGTGAGCGAATGGGGTGCCTAAATCACACCCTTCTACTTCCGGTCAATGGGGCCTTAACTCACAAAGAAATTGAATGGGAGTGAATGGAGTGAATGAAACCAAATTCTGTTTGGTATGTGCTCTGGATTTCACATATGATGGCAGTGATTTGTAAAGATTTGGATTGGTGTCGTAAGAAACCAGCCAAGAAACGTTATTTTTTGCATGAAACTAGGTAATAGACAACGTGCGCCTCACGTATTTGAACTGAGGCTGAAGGCGCACAGCCAGCCCTACCGCTGCACCGCGGCTTAAGTGGCTGCACGTCAGACATGCGACTTCTGTCATGTAGTTCAAAGAATTCCACCATTTCTACTATTTTGACTATTTCGACTATAAGTTGACAATCACACCATTGGTTATCATTGATTCTGAGGTACAGCATATGTGTGTTCTAGGGGGGGAGGCGAGATGGATCGGAAAATAGGTTTGAACAGTCAATTTTTTGAACTTCCTAGGCCCCATAAACTGCCCGGAAGGGGCGGCAACTTAGGTACCATATGAGTGCGGTACCGAGAGTGTTGATCAACGAGTGAAGGGGCAAGTGAGTTCACAAGCGAGTGGCTGAGAGCTTGTTTGAGTCCTGCTCCGCACTGCACCCAGTGTGAGGCTTTCCTGCAGGGATAAGCTTGTATAAGCACCGCCGCCAAACGCACACTAGCTGCAAGATGGCCAAGCCGCTTACTAATTATTCGTTAATTAGTAGCGTTTAAAGAAAACGTGTCAACGTGTAACACCCCCTACCTCCTGTCCTCTCCTGGCCCTTGCAGCCAGGGCCACTGCTGTAGGGAGGGCGAGCAGGGCACTTGCCCCTGGGTCCAGGGCCCTCCCGTATTGGTGGTGGGTGCCGTATTGTGAGCTTGGCAAGCTGTATAGGGGCCCTATAAGTGTCTTGCCCTGGGGCCCTGTGTGCAATTTTTCCGCCACTGCCTTGCAGCCAGGGCCACTGACAGCTTTGGCTGGCCCCAGGACGTAGTCATCCGAGAAGGCCCCCCACCCAATACATACAGTGTAATGAGGACCCAGCTCTGAGCCCGCTCTCTCCTTGGGCCCTAGACGACTGACCCCTGACCCGTTAGTCCGCAACTTGTCGGCGGGCCGGCTTAGAGCAAGCCAGCAAGATTGAAAATCCCCCCCTTAGTCAGTCCAACAGTTTTATTATCTAGCATTGGCCAAGATGTGTGAAATTATGTTCTCTATTTTGTAACAGATGTGAAAGTGGAAGAAGTGAAGGTAGTACCGTATGTACATTTGTGTGATATGGATGTGAGGGTTCTACATGTACTGTGCGTTGTTTGCATGTGCGTGCGTTTGTGTGTGCATGTGTGTGCCTCTGTGTTAGTTTGTAGTTTTGTGTGCATGCATGTGCGTGCATGTGTGTGTGAATATTTGTTTTGTGAGCCAGTCCTGAAAATCCTTTGGTGTTGCTGTGCTTGCATGCGTGTGTGTTTGCACGTGTGCATTTGTGCGCCTTCATGCACATTTGCTTCAGGTGTGTGTGTGTGCGTGCGTGTGTGCACGTGCGTGTGTGTATGTGTGTGTCGGGCTGTGCACATTTGGGACTAGCAATTCTCAGGGGCCCCTGGCATCTCATGTTCTCTGAGCGCGCTCGGTCGGTCGTTGCAGAGCGTGATGATGATGGGGAGGGCGGATGTGGTCGCATCGCGTTGGCCATATGGGAGATTTAATTAGCACATGCTGCCAGCTCACTGCCACCCCAGCACTTCCTCACGGGTGCTACACCTCACCTCCTCTCTACTTTTCTTCTCACCATCTCCACTACTTTACCTACACCGTGCTATCCCCTACAACCCCCAGCGCTCTACAACACCCCCCCCCACCACCACCACCTCCTCCTCTCCTCCATCATCATCACCACCTATGCCTTCACCCCAGCACTACACCTGCACTAACTTAGTGCTCGGGGGTGCTACACCTACCAGCCACCCCCACCCCATCCCTTTTACTCTCCCCCTCACCATCACCACCTAGGCTGGGAAATCCCATGCTGCTTTGCACAATCATTCTGATCTAAGACAGCATGGATTCTATTCCTCAGTGAGGGGTACCAGCTCTTGGGCTCCAATCAGAGAGCAGGGAGGGTAGAAAGGAGGAGACTGCAGTTTGTTTGAGAAGATACAACTAGCATGAGTGGCTATTGGCCGCGTATATGCCAAATGACACATTCGTAACACCCAGTAAACCGCCATGGGCAATCGTAAACCACACCTTTCCGATGAGAAATTGCACAGGTAGCCTCCAAACGATCTCATTTCATGTGAGATCGCCTGGTGTTAACCAGGCAAATGACCACCTATGCCACGCCATCCCCTGCTTTCACCCCAGTGCTTGTGGGTGCTACAGCCAGAGACGGTTTCAATCCAGAATTAGAATAGAGAATCTTTGCTACAACCTCACCTCTCCCCACAAACCCCCACCTCTCCTCTCATCACCATGACCACCTATGCCACAGCACCACAAATGTTTCCGCCCAGGTAAACAGACCTGATGAAGGTCTAAGAAAACCGTGTGAGTAAAGTTAGTGCAAAGTGGTTAGTGTGTGGAAGTCTTGCATTTTTTTCCACCCCATCTTTTCCATCACCATCACCACCCTACTGCTTCCATTATGCCATGCTAAACCTTACACCCTCCGCCTACATAAACTGCTTACATGTCAAACCACTACTCTTACTGCCTGCCTTATCTCCGCGCTCGCTGAGCCTTAACTCTGAGCCGTGTAGCTGATACACTTACTATCAATTACAACTATGCTAATAGGAGGGCTCGAGGCAGGCAGGAAGGGTTTACTTGATGATGAAAAAGTCTGACTCAGAGAGGTGTTGTAGAAAAGCAGAGGAAGAGCATACAGAGACATTCCAAAACAAAAATTGGATTTGAAAGAAGGGGTTGGAAGTAAAACACAGGGTAACTAAAGTGTGGAAAGAATGAGAGGGAGTGAGAGGGAAAGAGAGAAAGTTAGAACGAGAGCAACAGCAGGGAGCTAATGTGTGATTGAGCAGCCAGAGTCTGTCATTAGGCCCCTGCGTGTGGAGGGAGGCTGGGCAGGCTGGGCAGGGCTGTATGGGGGTGGGTGGGGGTGAGGAGCCTGGGGTGGGGTGAGTAGCCTGGGGTGGGGTGGGTAGGCTGGGTTGGGGTGGGGGTGGGGGGGTGGGGGGGGTTGGGATGGGCAGGCTGGGCTGGGCTGGGCTGGGCTGGGCTGGGCTGCATGGGGTGGAGGGAACCTGGGTAGGCTATGGGAAGGCGTGGGTTGGGGTGGGGTGGACTAGGCTGCACTGGGCTGTGTGTGGACTGGAAGGGGACTGGTTAAGCTGGACTGTACCGGGCTCTATGGGATAGGGTGGGGTGAGTAGCCTGGTAGGCTGGTCTGGGGTGGACTCAGGCTGGGCTACATGGGGTGTTGAGTGGCGTTGGTCTGGGCTGGGCTGTATCTGGTGTGTGGAGGGGGTTTGGGCTGGGCTACATGGGGGTGGGTTGGGGTTGGGTGGAGTAGTAGGGGCTGTGGTCGGGCCAATGACGGGCACTCCCTGTTCTGTCATTGTGGTCACCAGAAGAGGGAGGTGAGAGGAGAGGCCAAGAGCTCTGCCACACAGCTGGAAACGCACATGCACACACTTGGTGGCAGGGCATGCAACACACACACACACACACACACACACACACACACACACACACACACACACACACACACACACACACACACACACACACACACACACACACACACACACACACACACGTGCGCTCTCTCTCTCTCTCTCTCTCTCTCTCTCTCTCTCTCTCTCTCTCTCTCTCTCTCTCTCTCTCACTCTCACTCTCTCTCTCTCTCTCACTCTCACTCTCACGCTCTCGCTCTCACTCACGCTCACTCTCTCTCTCTCTCTCTCTCTCTCTCTCTCTCTCTCTCTCTCTCTCTCTCTCTCTCTCTCTCTCTCTCTCTCTCGCTCGTACATATACACACACTCAGTCTAGTATAACTGTGCGTACATACAGAGTCATTGTATACAAAAGTAAACACACACACACAATCACCACATGACAACGGCAACTAAACAGAGACGTTCACACCGATGAGCATTCGCCCCCTACGTGCCGTGTCAGACGTGCAGACGTAGCAGCTCCCCCTGACAGCAGACAGGACAGATGGAGTGGGGGGCAGGCACAGATGCAGTCACACAGACACACACACACACACAGACAGACAGACAGGGCGCAGGGATGGACAGACGGCCAGAGAGGTGGTGGACAGAAGAAGACTCCAACGGGCAGGAAAGCGACCCAACGCCCTCTCCCTGCCAAGGCTGGGTTTTAATGAACCCTTTGCAGATTAAGGGTTTCAGCGCGTCCTTCTAGGAGAATTGCACTCGAACATTCTAACAGCTGCCATATAACCTTGTTATAATTTATATAATTTGTTTAAAAAAACATAGAGTATTTGAGTATTCCAAATTTTGTTCTAGCCAGTTCTGAACACACAGTAATTCTAGTTCTAATCACATTGTGATCATAGTCCTCAAAAGGGACAGACAGACAGACACACAGACAGACAGACACACAGACAGACACACAGACAGACACACAGACAGACACACAGACAGACACACAGACAGACACACAGACAGACACACAGACAGACACACAGACAGACACACAGACAGACACACAGACAGACACACAGACAGACACACAGACAGACACACACACACAGAGACACAGAGCGTTGGGATGGCCAGACGGTCAGAGAGGTGGTGGAGAGAGGAGCGCTCTACGGGGCAGCAAATGTGGTAGGCATGGCATGGCATGGCAGCAACCAACGACTTCTCCCTGCCAACACAACGCCAGGCCTTCATTAAAGACTCAGGCTTTGACTGGTGGTAACCCAGGACCAGTACATTTTCCAGTGATAATTCAACACCTATACTGTACGTAGAGTCAATTTTAGGTATCTTTTTGTTGATCCTGTAATGTAGCTGTTGAATTAAAGACACATGTGATTGACTGGTAACCCTGCCTGCACACTTGTCTTGATGATATGAGCTACCAATCGAGCACATTACACATTACACGTTCCATTTCCAGTGTTAATTCAACTACAGATTCCATTTCACAACTCTTTTAATTGGGCCTTTAATCTCTAACTGTCGGTTTAACGTGTCAAAATTTCCTGTGTTACGCCTTCAGGGCACTGGTTTCAGTTCTAACCCAGTCATGCTGCCTTTGTCTGACACTCCTGAGACCACATTTCCTGCAGTTTCTTCCCCTCTTTTGTGTATTCATTTTTTGTTTCCCTTTTGTGCCCCTTTGTTTGCCTTTTAGCTCGCCTCCCTATCATGCTTCAGAATCTATATCTCTCCCATTCATTTCTTAATGGGAACATTTTCAGATGGATGAGAGCCTGGATTCTAGGAAGCGATTTTGTTAGGTTGCTTCCTTCAAAAACAGTATCAGGTTTCTCTCACAAAGAAGCATTTTGGATGAGGTCAATTATTCCAGCAAGCAAACAAATCTTGGACACGAGGCCAACATTCTGGTCTGCTTGACCATCTGGTATAAGTGGGCTGGATCCACTGAAATAACAATTCTTTGTTTTGTTTCGGCACGTTCTTTTGTACCATAATAATCGCTGTGTTTATGGTTCTGGAGTTGTGATGGGGGCTGACGTGTTGGCGTAGACTACAACAGACTTCTGTCTTCTGTTGCTCTCTGTTTCAGTCCAAGGTTTTCAATTCCAGTTCTTTGAATGTTTTTCTGTTTTTTTTTCCATGCATGAAAGGCATCTTTGCATGTCGAAATCACAACCAATCATATCCTCCATGTCCAAATCACAACCAATCACGTCCTGCTGATGCATCCAGGACACACCCACATCACATAGAGGCCCCGCCAGAAGAGTCCACATCAGACAGCATAGGCTACCATAGGGTTACGGTGGGTGAAGGTTCCCAAACATGCCAACTAGCACATTGCCCAAACCTATCATACATTTCTGAATGTTGTCAAGCAGTTTATGATGTCCACACCAAATATGTTCTCACTCACTGTAAACATCTGAAAATCATGACAAATATTTTGTCGAAATGTCAGCAGCATGCAGAAAG
>NC_085866.1:47774142-47796642 GCF_034702125.1 Engraulis encrasicolus | reverse complement strand
CGTCGGCGTGGCAATTGTTTTTTTCCCTCCGCCTGTGAAGACGCCACCACACCCATTCGGACGGGGGCCTTCTCCTTCGTCTTCTTTTTTTAGGCCTTTGTAATTTTAAAACCTCTTTTTCCCCAAAGGAGGTATTATTTTATGTCAGTTTAACAATCATAATTTCGCCTGAACCGCAGGCACACTCTGCTATTATGTCATTATATTTTCCCCCTTCCCCTCCTCCCGTGCCGTGCCCACTTAGCCATAAAAACGCGAACAAATAAGCGTACAACACATGCGAGGCCTCCAGGCGGTCCACACACACCACCCCCACATGCCTTCTCTAGACGTCATACACCGATGACTGTCATGTGAATGCAAACCAGCCCTAACAGTGTACCCAGGAACGCCCCCCCAACACACACACACACACACACACACACACACACACACACACACACACACACACACACACACACACACACACACACACACACACACACACACACACACACACACACACACACACACACACACACACACACACACACACACACACACACACACACACACACACACACACACACACACAACAAGCGAAGGAAAAAAGAGGGAAGAAAAAAAACGCATACACATATAAACTGTGTATGCTGGTGAATTGTCTGATCATTTTCCAGACCCCTGGCGATGATGTAATGGTCTTCATGCCCTCTGTGTTCTAAACAACAGGATCAGAGTAGAGAGGCCTGGGCAGTGTTCTCCACCAAAGGCAGATGTCTCTAAGGCCTGCTGTCGTAGTAGTAGTAGCCCTTGCCATCCCCCCTGCCACTGCCACGGGCACTGCCACTGCCACTCTGGCAGTTAGTTACGTGTCTCTGTTTCGCTCCAGCTCCAGTTATCACTGAGCACACAGACACCCACGGGTGCACTGGGACTGTAGGCGTGAACAAACGTTTTGGCTCATGCCACAGCCATTTGTAATAGTCATGGGCAGGCATTGACACGCATACATTTGTTAACAGAAAGCTCTCTCCAACTAACACCCCCAACACAACCCTAGCCATGTCCCTGCCCAGTGCATGGCCCCTTGCTCTCTCTCTCTCTCTCTCTCTCTCTCTCTCTCTATCTATCTCTCTATCTATCTCTCTCTCTCTCTCTCTCTCTCTCACAACATATGCCAGGACAGATGTTGGAGCCACTGCCGCCAGTTGCTCTGTCTTTTTGGCTGCGTGCTAATCTTCACCCTGCAGAGCCTGGTGGTGTAGCGATCGAGAAACACACTGACCCATTTTCACGGCCCCGTCGTCGTGTCGTGGGAAGAGGGAGTGCCACTCTACAGGCATGCCAGAGCCTCTGATATCTGTTTTCAGGCCGGACAGATCTGTGCCAGGGTCTGTTCTCGCACCAGTTAGACTGGGAAAAGAATGGCTTTCTCGTGAATGACCCACGTTACTGGGTTGACTGGGTTGTTTTATTGTACAGTATGTGACCCTCATGAACCTGCTGATGTCTACTTTGTTGATACACTTCAAGTGGGGAAAAATAACTTATTTGGTAGTTAGAGCGCTGGCCTTTAGATCTGAGGGTTGTAGGTTCGAATCCCACCCTTACCAGCACCTTCATCCATGACTGAAGTGCCCTTGAGCAAGGCACCTAACCCTAACCTAACACATTGCTCCAGGGACTGTAACCAATACCCTGTTCCTAAACACCTGTAAGTGGCTTTGGATAAAAAGGATCAGATTAGTGTAATGTAATGTAATATTTGGCTCCTGTCATGACCTTTTTGGTTCACAACTGGCCTTTAGTATGATATGAACATGTCAGTGGGTTCAAGATTAGGTGCAGGAATTGGCAACGTTCCAGTTCTCTGTTGGCTTGAAAACGCCATGACGTGCTGACTTGCTGCATGAATATGTCAACTGGTTGGAGATTAGGTAAGGTAACCAGTGCTGGCATGCTTCTCAGTTGGACTGAAAAGGCCATGAGCATGTAGGTGACACTGGTCCCCTCCCTCCCTCCCCCCTCTGCTGGTGTTTCTCCTTGTCAGAGCATGGCCTTGTGAAAGGAGAACACCTGCCCTTGGGCACCCAGGCGTGACCTTCTGACCGCCTGACATGACACGACACATGACACATGACACGTACTCACACATCCCTAATGAGGGTGAGGTAACTTACCTTACCCCTCTCTCTGTTTCAGCCCAAGGAGCCAAAGCCATTACTCACGCCTACCACCAGACACTCACCTGTGAAAAGAGAGAGAGAAGAAAAGGGACTAACCTTTGTTACCTGGGGGTACATTACGGCACGTCTCATGGGGAACATAAAACATGATCATTTATGTCCTATTGTAAGAGGACAAAAAAAAAAGAATTCTTGTTCTTTAGCAGTCTCGCTGGAGCTGTGTGAGAGGGTGTCGCGTTTTGTCGCCCAGGCCTCTTCAGAAGTTACTGTGAGCTCATGTGAAGGGTGTAGGTTTCACAACCCGAAGCTGATTTTTTTTTTTACTTTTTTTTTTGTGAGGGTCGTTCTGTGGTAGTCTGTCCTGATCTTTTGGCTGAGGTGAGACACCTGCCACTTGAGTGATGTATGGGTTGGTGCACTGGACACATGCACACACGCACCTACGCATGCACACACACATACACACACACTCACCGACAGACTGGATGTCTTTCTCTCAAACTCACGCACGCACGCGCACGCACACGCACGCACACGCACGCACACACACTCATCGAGAGACTGGATATCTTTCTCTCAAACTTACACACACACACGCACAAGCGCACACACACACACACACTGTGGCTCCAGCCTGAGATGTGCCCTAGCCATCATGAAGAATTAATGTGGCTCTAGTTCACGTGTAACACCGTGACACCCCTCCTGGCCATCGCTGTAATGCCCATCGCTCCTGAGCGGAGCTCTAAGTGTACCGGGCAGAAGCGAGAACAGGTCGGCCTGATCTAGTTACACTGGGCCCATGGTGTCATATAGTGCAGCACTTCCACAGGTAATTGTTGCTCACTCCGCTTGGTGGCAAAAAGGAAGACAAACAACACGCGCGCACACGCGCACACGCACGCTTTGCACACAGGCACACACACATGAACACAGGCTCATTTACATGTGTTCTTAGACAAACGCACACACACACACACACACACACACACACACACACACACACACACACACACACACACACACACACACACACACACACACACACACACACACACACACACACACACACACACACACACACACACACACACACACACACACACACACACACACACACACACACACACACACACACACACAATGTAGGCCAGAGCCAGCATGTCAGATTTGTTTGCCGTTTTATGTGTGCAAAATCCGTAGGGAAACCGAGGTTTCCACAAACCAGCAAAAGTCTTTCATTCAGGAACTCTGCTTTCGCCCTGAGCCGGACAAACTAGGTCAAGTGTTATGATGTAAAGCCACCGTAGAGCTCCCTCCGCTCTATTGTAGCTTGAAAAAAAAATGAAATCCAATTTCTCACAACAAACGTGTGAACCAAAAGGAACCCCTTAAGCCCCAACGCATAGTTTATGGAAATGTGTCGCGCTCTCTGACTGACTCTGACTCCATCTGATTGTTGCCATGTTTTGTCTGTTTTTTTTCTCCCATGTTTTCGCATGGATGGATGGATGGATGGATGCAGGGCGGTCGATTCTCGGTGTATGGAGAGTACTGCAGTAACCATGAGAAAGCCCTCCGCCTGCTGATGGAGCTCAACAAAATCCCTCACATACGCACCTTCCTGCTGGTGAGTCCTGTCCTGCCTCTAGTGTGGCGTGTGGTTTAGTAGCATTGTAGTGCGTATGCCTGGCATTCTTCCAACACACTGTTTCATTTGGCCGGCTTTGGAATGTGTAATAGTAGTGCGCGTGCGTGCGTGCGTGCGTGCGTGCGTGCGTGCGTGCGTGCGTGCGTGCGTGCGTGCGTGCGTGCGTGCGTGCGTGCGTGCGTGCGTGCGTGTGTGTGTGTGTGATATATGTGTGTGCGTGTGTGTGATATGTGTGTTTGTGTTTGTGTGTGTGATATGTGTGTCGCTGGAGTCTTTTCTTCAGGATCAATGAAATATCTTTACCATTTGCTATATACATAAAACTGGCTGTTGCCCCACCACACTGTAGCATATGACTGGCTGTGGAATGGGTAATTGTAGTGAATGTATGTGTAAATGTAAGTATGTTGCTGGACACCTTAATTTCCTTTGGGATCAGTGAAATATGTTTACAATTCACTCTAAGTAAGACTAGCGTTTGTCCAACCGCACAGGGTATCATGTGGCTGACTTTGGCATGTGTAGTATGAGAATGTATGTAGCCTATATATGTATGTATGTGTGTGTGTAGGTGTAAATGTGAGATATTGTGTATAGTATGCTGCTGGGCACCTTAATTTCCTGCGGGATCAATGAAATACTGTATCTGTACTATTCTACTCTCTGCAAGACTGGCTGTGGTCCCGCCACACAGTATCATATGACTTGGGCTTTTGTAGTAGAGAAGGGTGATCTGTTCATTTATGTCCATACTGTACTGTATGTGTGAATGTGTGAAATGCTTGTATAACGCCAGACACTTTAATTTCCTCAGGGGTCAATACAGTATCTCCGCTCCACTTTTCTGCTCAACAAAAGACTGTCTGCCGTCCCACACACACTATCATGTGGCCGCGAACCAGCCCACAGCGTTTTGTTCTACTACTGTTTATTCACTCATTTGATCACTTGGAGATTTCTCTGCAGAATAGCATTACAGTGAGGTCACTTCTGCAGTGGAGTGTAGAGGACTGGTGTGCTTTGTCAGTGTTTGGTTTCATGCGAGTTTTTTCTACTTCTGTTTTATGGGTGGCGTTCTTAGCAACTTTCAGGTTATTATGTGTGAGTTCTAGATAAGCAAATGGTTCTTATATTCTTAGGAAGTCAGTCTCAGTCTCAAGCAGAAGTCTGTGATGGCAAAAATGAAATGTCCACTGAAAGCTGTGGTACGCGGTGTGTGTTGTGCAAGCGTTTACTCTTTGACCTATTTTCGGTTTTAGAGTTGGCCGTACATCCATTTTTTAAGTATTCGATTATGTGTGCGTGTCATTTCAGTCAAGTATGTAACTTGTGTTCCAGAGAAACATTTTGTTATTTTTTTGGCTTTGAGCGTATTTACATTTCTAAATAACTATCCAAAACACTGAAAAATGAATCATTATGGTCAGCATAGAGAAAGAAAATGTTAGTTCAGTGTAGCTTTTATCAGAACAGAAGGAGACAAGAGTTCTCAGCTGTTGCCATGTCAGAACTGTGATGAGAGACGAGCAGATGACCCCACACACAGACACGCACACGCACACGCACACGCACACGCACTCGCACTCGCACTCGCACTCGCACTCGCACTCGCACTCACACTCACACTCACACTCGCACAGACACTTCATGCTATTTCAGGAATGTCAGGACTTTCTGTTTCGCTTGAGGCTGGATTCTTTGCAAAGAATTGTAGCAATGTTAGTTAAAGACCCGGGCAGAGGCCCTTCAAAGTGGACTCCTCACGCCTCTCAGTCTCATGGACGATTTGTTTTGGAGATGTGACTGTGAGTCTGTGACTCAGTACAGATGTGTTTAATGTGTGTTTGTGTGTGTGTGCGTGCGTGCGTATGTGTGTGTGTGCGTGCGTGTGCATGTGTGTCCTTTTCAGCACTGCATGCTCCTAGGAGGGAAAAAGTCCACAGACGTGCCCCTGGAGGGCTACCTGCTGTCGCCCATCCAGAGAATCTGCAAATACCCACTGCTACTGAAGGTACACACACACACACACACACACACACACACACACACACACACACACACACACACACACACACACACACACACACACACACACACACACACACGCATGCACACACGCATGCACAAACACAGACACGCATGCACAAACACACAAACACACATGCTCCACTTCTACTGGAGATTCACACACACAGACATGCATGCACACACACGAAAACACACACGAAAACACACACGAACACACACACACACACACACACACACACACACACACACACACACACACACACACACACACACACACACACACACACACACACACACACACACACACACACACACACACACACACACACACACACACACACACACACAGAAATGTACACATGGTCCCAGAGCTCAGAGACTTGCTGGAATCAACAAGTGTGTGGGTGTGTGTCTGGATGTGTGATGCCCTGTTTTGTGTTAAAACACCACTCATGGTCATAAAACACACACTCATACACACTGGAGTGCCAACCTCCACACGCTGCCTAAAACACATGACTTCAGACCTAGCCCAGCAGGTAGAATTAATTCATGCTCAAGTTCATTAGCTGTGTGTAATTCCAAGAAATGTATTCCAGCCTAGCACATTGAAATATTTGCTATTAGTAACCAAACGAATAATGCAATGAATTTACAGGTAAGCTTGTCAACACGTTTTCTGACTGTGTGTATCTAAATATGAAGTGACGTATTGTGTGTGTGTGTGTGAGTTCATGTGTGGGAGTGTGCATGCACGTACACTTACTCGTTTGTGTGACTGCGTGAACGAATGTCATGTAAGATTGTATGCCGGTCCGAGTTTGTCTAAATAGGATGTGACATTGCATATATTTTACGTGCTCTTCCCCCCCCTGCAGGAGCTTCTGAAGCGGACTCCTAAGAAGCACGCGGACTACCCGGCGGTGGAGGAGGCTCTGCAGACCATGAAGGCGGTGTGCTCCAACATCAACGAGACCAAGAGGCAGATGGAGAAACTGGAGGCCCTGGAGCAGCTGCAGTCCCACATCGAGGGCTGGGAGGTGAGGAGAGAAGAGCCGAGCAGAGTGGTGTGTGTGTGTGTGTGTGTGTGTGTGTGTGTGTGTGTGTGTGTGTGTGTGTGTGTGTGTTTCAGTGTGTGCGTGTGCATTTCAGTGTGTGTGTGTGTGTGTGTGTTTCAGTGTGTGATGATGTGTGGGCGAATGAGTGTTCTGATGATGATCTCAGTGTTAGGGAAGCTCTCATTCCAAAACACTGAAATATCAGTGTGTGCGTGTGCGTGTGCGTGTGTGTGTGCGTGTGCGTGTGCGTGTGCGTTTGCGTGTGCGTGTGCGTGTTTGTGCGTGTTTGTGTGAGAGAGAGCATGTTTGTGTGTTTTCCGGGAATGCTGGGGGTTTGGCCTGGCGTCTCGGCATTAGTGGCGCCCTCTTCGCATACTGAAGCGCTCGTCTCCATGTTAAAGCAGCTTGGTCTGGCCCATCCAGCCTGCGTGCTCTCCACACTCCACATTCTCACATCGCTCCCCCATTCAGCGCAGCGAAGGCCGGCGCATCTTAATTAAAGCACTCCTCTTCTCTGCTTTGTGGCTCCACTCTGATCCCCCTTCTCTCTCTCTCTCTCTCTCTCTCTCTCTCTCTCTCTCTCCCCCTCTCTCTCTCTCTCTCTCTCTCTCTCTCTCTCTCTCTCTCTCTCTCTCTCTCTCTCTCTCTCTCTTCCCCTTCTTCTTCCCATGGGTTTGGCATCCATCAGGGGAGAAGGGGACAGAAGGCAGGCGTCCCCAATTGCCTCTCTCTTTCTCACTCACTCACTCACTCACTCACTCACTCACTCACTCACTCACTCACTCACTCACTCACTCACTCACTCACTCACTCACTCACTCACTCACTCACTCACTCACTCACTCACACACACACACACACACACACACACACACACACACACACACACACACACACACACACACACACACACACACACACACACACACACACACACACACACACACACACACACACACACACTTACTCATGCCCCCTCTCTTTTTCTCCACCCCCTTCCTCTTCCTTTCCTCTCTATCCGATCCACTTTGCAGTTTTTTCCATTCTTCTATCACGGGCCGTCCCTGTCTCCCCCTCCCTCTCCCTCTCCCTCTCCTCTCCATCTTTCTCCACCAACCATTTTTCAATCTCGCCACACACTTTTTTCACACCAACCCATCTTCGTTTCTCCCCACATTCCCAGAAGCCATAAACAGAAGCCACAGTCCCTAGAGAGAGAGAGAGAGAGGGGGAGAGAATGTGTTTGCTAGCAATAGAGCCGGAGAGAGAGAAAGACAACAAGAAAGAGAAAGACTGTGTTGATGAGGAAGAGACAGAGGCAGAGAGAGAAAGAAAGAGGGATACAGTGAGAGAGCTTTAGTGAGAGCGAGAGAGTATGTGTGAGTGAGCCAGGCCTTTCTGTCTTCCTCTGTGTGACATGTTCCTTCAGTGTCCAGCACTCAGGAGGAGAAGGAGGAGGAGGAGGAAGTGAGAACAAAAAAAGGAAGCACCGCCCGTCTCCTAGGAGATCCCTCAACGCCTCACAACATGCCCACCATCACTCACACCCCCATCACCAACACTATGCTCTCACCAACTCTCTTTCCCTCTCTCTCTCTCTCTCTCTGTTTCTCTCTCTCTTCCTCTCTCTCTCTCTCTCTCTCTCTCTCTCTCTCTCTCTCTCTCTCTCTCTCTCTCTCTCTCTCTCTCTCTCTCTTCCTGTCTCTCTCTCATTCTCTCATGATCTCCTCACAGACAGATATACTTGCACTCTCTCTAACTCTCTCTCTCTCTAACTCTTAGACATACATGCACATAAAGAGAGAGAGAAGGGGGGAGAAAGAGAACGATTTCAGGGCTTAGGATTAATTACAGAGTGCGAAATGCCTAAGTGGCGTGTGGGTGTGTGTCCATGGGTTTTTGTGTGCTCACAGAATATTGGTATGCTCATGCGTGTGGGAGCAGGGACAGGCGCCCAGTTGTTTACGTTCAGTTGGTACATGTGTGCATGTATTGACGTGTGAGCTGTGGTTGTGTGTGTGCGTGTCTGGGCGTTTGTGTGCGCGTGGGTTTGTGTGCGTGTGCGTGTGCGCGTGTGTGTGCATGTGCGTGCGTGCGTGTGTGTGTGTGTGTGTGCACTTGTGTGCATGCTCTCATGGTGTTTTTGGCAGGGCACCTCTCTAGAACAGTGGGCATTTCTTTCAGTCTGAATCCAGGCTGCTCCCTTCAGCACCCCCAACAACCCCCACTCCCCACCACCCCTCCCCATCACCACCACCACCCACCAACCCCCGTTTCAATGGAACCCCAGAGGAGCATAAATCCATGAATGACAATTACAGTATTAAAATGAAGGGGCTAGTCTGGAACTTAACAGTCGCTTATTTTAGATGCCAGTCGTGGTGGTGGATGGCTGGTGCTCGTTCCGCCTGCTTTGCCTGTCTACTGGCTTGCCTGCACGGTGCACACTTGCTGCTGTGCCTTGTGCATGAAACACAGGCCCTTGTCTGGCGGTACAGTAACCACACTGCCCTAGCTCTGGTCAACATCATCATCTCAGTTTAGAATCAGGAAATTAGCAACTCTGTTTTTTTCTCTTTTTCTTTCTCAGGGGCTGCGGTGTTTCTTCACTGCTGAAATGTGAACTGCAGCCTCAAAAGGTTACATAAGCAGACTATGGGGGGGTGAAAGCTTGGTCTCCTCCGCTCTCCTCTCCAGCTGAGGGCCGTGGCTTTCCTTTTTGTATTTTTGGAGCGCAAGAATTCCTTTGCGATGATCTGTTCTCTGTAGGTCCGAAACGCTGTTGTCAGAAAATAGTTTCCCTCCTTTTTTTTCCGAGTAGGTTTAAATGACTTCATTCATCTCGTTACATCAGGGTAATTTGTCTCACAGCTGGTGTAAGAACCAGCATCTGAAATGGTCGTGGTCAGTTCACAGTTCTTGTGAAAGCTATTCTTGTGTGTGCTCACCAGATTACCAATAAGGTGAAAAGGCAGAAGTCTTGCACGGTGAAGTAATACTCGGTGATGGCTCATATGTGACCCGATCTGGCAACGTGAGTCATTCAAAATTAGCGGAAAGGGAACTTGGCAAACCTTTAAAGACGAAAAGTTAAAGTACACTATACAGTACGTACAGCATACGGCATCGTTTTTGTGTTTTGAGTTGTCAGTTCGACTGTCTGCGTAATACAGATGTGTGTCGGAGTGTGAAATGACATAATGTTAATGTTTTCATGATGAGGTTAGGGGAGCTGTGGCAGGGCGAGGTGTTTTCAAGTCCATCCTGGGTCTGTAGCACATAAACCATGAAACTTAGACACATAAGCAGCACAGCTTGGCTGTTTTTTTAAACCAACCAGAAGGCCCCACGTGTTGGTTGCTGTTTAGACTTTATTTAGATCTAGAAAATTACTTATATTCTTTTTTTCATTTGTGGAGGAGTTTTTCTCCCTCTTGAACCAGACAGGGAGGAAAAGGGTTTTTTGTAATGGTCGTTTTACTTGTGTTGGACAGAGACCGTTTGCATATGTGGCTTTTGCGAGTGTGGTGTGGTGTTCCACTGCCTCTCACTCAGCTCAGCTGGCTGCCGTAAGTCCTCTGCCCTGGCTAGACTCTTATTTTTACATCCGTCTGATGAACTCACTGAACAGTGTCAGCTCTTTGGCATATCTGTCATAACTTATTCCAATAGGTAAATTGAGAGAGAAATTGTGTTTGTCCTGCAACCAGTATACATCCGTTACAACACTATCAACTGTTTAAGTGTCGCTCTTTCAAACGTTCTTGAAAGGTTTATGAATGTTCAGTCATGACTCATGAAACAGCATGAATGCTTTGTGTGCAGCTTATGGCCTCTACTTTGAAAGTATTATGAGGCAACACATATATTACAATGTTACCCTGCGTTTTTTTGGCCTAATCTGAAAAATTCCCTCAGTAGTGTGTTAAACCAGTGAGTCGTGTTTTTTTGTGAGGATGTGATATTTTGTCATGTATGAATGTGAATGTGAATGTGATGTCGAGTGTGATCATGGTTTGGCAGCAGCATCAGCTGTGTGTTAGAGAGTTTCAAGGCTTCAGAGTGAAATAGAAAGCTCCTATTCTGACAGCTCTTTTGTAAACAAATCATTATTTCCTCAGAGTGAGAACATGTCATCGAATCAGGTTTCTGCAATTAAGATCGTTTTTATCATTGCGCCAGGGATTCAGTGATTTCTGTTTCAGTTAAGGCATCCTAAATTAGAAAGTGTTGACGAGTTGCTATTTGTTTGTGCCTCGACATGGGTGCACAGCACACGCACACGCACACCCACACCCATCCTCATTCTTTCTTTCTCTCTCTCTCTCTCTCTCGCTCGCACTCGCTCGCTCTCGCTCGCTCTCTCTCTCTCTGTCTATCTCACACACACTACAACATGAGCAAGAGTGAGAGCGAGGTGGTGTGGCTTCAGCATGTGACTTGGTGTGATGGTGAGGGTTGCTGGATGAACTGAGCAGTGAGCACCCTCTCCTCTTCAGGGGGAGCAGGGGGGCCAGTGGGCTGGGTTTAGGGAGGAGAGATGGGGATGGGCTGCTGTGGAGTGGGGTGGAGGGGCAGAGCGAGAAATAAACAGGCTTTGTTTGTCCCCTTGAACAGCGGTCCCTCTGAGCGCGCAGAGCTCGCGGCCTGGCTCCATTTAGAGGTCTTTTCCTGCTCTGCTCTCCTCTGCTCTCTCTGCATTCTGAACTCAGCCGTGGCTTTGTGGAGTAAAACCCTCCAAAACCGCAATTTCTCTCCACTTGCATGAAAACAAAACACCAACCCCCATTAACAGACGCACACGTGCACACACACACACACACACACACACACACACACACACACACACACACACACACACACACACACACACACACACACACACACACACGCGCGGGCGGGCGCGCGCGCACACACACACACACACACACACACGCACACACACACACAAACACACACACACACACACACACACACACACACACACACACACACACACACACACACACACACACACACACACACGCACACAGGCCAACCAAACTTTGTTAAAAGTTATTTAAACTCAGACTGAAGTTCACCGAAAGCGAGGTCAAGGGAGTTGAAGGGTTCACCAGTGAGTTTGTGGGCTCTTCACTACACTTAAACTTCCAGAAGGAGGAGAGTCCAAAAGGAGAGCGCTAAGCTGAGAAAAAAAACCTCTGCTAGTCTTTGTCCCTTTTGCCCAACTCCCAAATCAGAAGTGGGACAGCCGTGGATTACTAATGCTCTTCAGATGGCACCGTTCCTCCAGGACTGGTTTCAATCAACCTGAATTCACCCTTGGCTCTCGTTTCTGTTGAGATGGGCTGTGTTCGTCGAGATGAGCTACCACCAGTAGTCTTTTAACATGGCCCAAACCCTAAGACATGGCCCCCCTTTTTCAATTTTCTGTTAACAGAATGGCAATGACCGAGTCGTAATGTATTGCTTAAGGCTCTGTGTGGTGTCATAGTTTGGTAGTGCAATGGTAGAGTATTTTCAATACTTGCACATTGAGGTACATTATACTTTCTGTTGCACATTAGGAGGAGGCCACTATAACCCTAACCATAACCCCTAGGGGTGCTACTGTAGTGTGTTGTAATGGCTTGGTTGCTCAGCTCGATGGGTAGCTTAAATATCGACACTGGCTCTGGAAAATAGCAGTAATACCTCAGCTGTGTTGGGATCAGAGTCATATCCCTGCCATACCTCAGTGGATCCACAAAATTGTTGGTTTCGAATGTCACTACTAAATATTTCATCCACTATCAAATTCACTTTCACTTATGGGATTTTCTCGCTCTTGAGTTTTGGAATCTTGTTGAAAGAGAACTATTCTGAGCAGTTGTTTGCAGTGCAGAGAGGCCGAGCATTTTGTTGAGATTGATCAGTTTGCTTGTTACAACTCTCCTTCTTCTCTTTTTCTTCTCCCACTCTGCTCTTTCCTCTCCTTCTCCTTTCTTTTCTCTCCTTCTCGTGTGTTGCACCTTCTACATCTTCTTCCTTTTGACTTCACAGGGCACAAACCTAACTGACATCTGCACAGAGCTCCTTCTCCATGGCAACCTCCTGAAGATCTCAGCGGGGAACATCCAGGAGAGGGTCTTCTTCCTGTTTGACAACCTGCTGGTGTACTGCAAGAGGAAGTCCAGGTGGGAGACCTAAGGAGATAACTGCACATACACAGAGGTCCAAGTGAGATCACTTACTTCAAGGTCACAATACAACTGCAGCATTCAGAATTACATTAAAAAATAGCATGGTAAACATTCACAGTTAAACAGCAACAGTAGATCTCCAGGTGAGACATGATGGACCTGAGTACATATGCAAATGCATAATTTAGACTTACAGTACAAATGCACAATTAAAGATTCACAGTTCAACAGCAGCATATATACAGTATGTTTAAATATTTATATCTGGCACATACGCCATATGTATGGCCGCGAGACAGTGTTTTAATAATTAATCAATTGGCAATCTCTAATTGGTATATAGTTTATGTGTGAATTGGGCATGGATTGGTTGACAATGTTGTGTGTGTTACCTAAGTCCCTTTGGTATGCTAAAAAGTCATCCTGTGGATTGCGGGTGTCTTTTTGCCTCTCAACTTGTGTGTTGCTTCTTTGCAGGGTTTCATTTTGACTGTGCGACTACTAATGTTTATTTTAATAGCGTTTAACCTGTGCTTCTGTCCTCTGCAGGGTTTCTGGAAAGAAATCCACCAAGAGGACCAAATCCATAAACGGCCCGATGTACCTCTTCAGAGGCCGGATAAACACTGAGGTCATGGAGGTAGAAAACGTGGAGGATGGAACAGGTGTGCGCTTCATTTACAGTAAAACTCACTTGGCCCTGTCTTCAACTATGTCAGGTCTTTGTTACCACACAGTGTGGTCTTACAACTGCTCCCTGGTCTTACAATGCCTGTCTCTTTGCAAGCAGATTTCTCAATGTGCTGTCAGTTAATCAGACAAGTTAATCAATCACTCCATCAGACATCTTTGGGCGTGTGACCAAAACATGAACAGCTTAAAAACGGTACGTCTGCGGCATACTGTACAGCGTAGAAGTTGATATACATCTGCAACCGATGAGCTGTGTTTGTGACTTGACACTTCCGCTGTGACTTCTGTGAAAGGTAGCGTTCAGGAAATAGTAGGTTGCAAGAAAGCGAGTGTGCGCTGGCAGGAAGGCTTGAAACCAACAGTGTACACAAACTGTTTAGCGAGTACATGTTGTTTGGAAGAGCAACTGGGGCCTTCAGAAATATGTTAGTGACTATTTACGGCACTGATGTCTGAGCTGTAAAATTGTAAAGCTGTAAAATTGCACTAAACAATGCAGTCTGGGACCCAACTGTGTGTTCAAAGTGGTTAGTGAGTGCATGTAATTTAGAACAGCTACTGAGCCCTTAAAAACTATAAACAATGCAGATACAGTAGACATCAAGGTAGATAGATGAAGGTCACTTTTTTGGAGCAATGAGTTTTTAGTCACATACACGTGACTCTATACACCCATACGGCCCATTGGCCTGCCCATCGCTGTTTTGCTCTCTTTAGTGTTCGCACGCTACGTTGGTCTGTTGACCTTTTTTTCCTGCAAAGTGGTTAATGCCATTGAGCCATTTCATCTACTGTAACTAATGCTGAATTTCTATCAAGCAAGGCACACAAGTGTAGCATCACTGTTTTTATAGAGGTAATGAGTAGGCCAGCGAGTGGGATCAAGGGAGAAATTCCTTTGATTTCCTTTAAAGGTCATAAAAAAGTGGTCATTTGTATACGTCATATCTGTGGTCATTAACAATGGACATGCATAAAAAAGTATGCATGACTAATTAAAAAAAGAATTAATTAATAAGAATGTACTGCTTGTAAATGTCCAAAACTGTTCATACATGACAGCGACTGACAACGTGGCAGCTTCTACCCATCATGCTTTGGGAGCAATTACACCGTGGCTTTTGTGGTTCCGCCCCGGCGAAACGAATGCGACGATTAGCCCGCCGTTAAATTCACCCCGGAGAAATTCCTGTGGAGGAGAGAAGGCGTCTGACTCTTATCCCCCCCCCCCCCCCATCTACTCCCAGTGTCCACACACACACACACACACACACACACACACACACACACACACACACACACACACACACACACACATACACACACACACACACACTCACACACACATACACACTCACACACCCACACTCACACTCACACACTCACACACTCACACACACTCACACACACTCACACACACACACACACACACACACACACACACACACACACACACACCATCATCTTCTCCTGTGATCTTTGCATTTAGGGGGCTAATGTGTCCATTAATGTGGCCATTACCGTCTCATTCATTATTTAGAGACAAGCTGCGACTCACCTGCTCTCCGGGAGAGACCAGAAGCCGGATATGGAGACACTCGGGGCTCAGACAGACAGTGTTTTGTTTTTTCCAGCCTCTTTTCCATCCTATGGAAGCACTTAAATACTCACAAAAAAAGCTTAAAAATATACTGACTGGGCGGCCAGGCTCCCTCGCTGACTGACTGATGCAGTCGCTATTGATTCGTCGTTTCTCGTCATCCTGTGGAAATAAAAGGCCAGACGGAAGACAAAAAAACATGAGAGAAGTGATGGAACGGAAATGGGGGAGAGTTGAGGTCTTGATGTACAAAAGCATGTGATGTTTTCCCAAAGATGTCTTGCACCAATTCTACATGATAAAACTAGAATGGATCTCCCAAAGTTTTCTTACCACAGAAGGTTCCAGAGAGTTCACATACGCTAATTTACATAGCTAGTGGACAGCCATAGCCGTAACACCCACAGATACTATGAATCATGGGTATTGTGGTCCACAATGTTCCATTAAAATGCATATTTAGCCATGGGCAGTGATCCATGCTGGGTGTTGACACCTTCTCTTCTGTGCTTTCCTGACATCTGAGGTGTACTGCACACTGCATTTCCCCCTCATAATCGCTTCCCTTTTCCTGTCTTCACAGAAAAAACTGCAGTGTTAGTTCCACACCTAGAGAGTACTCTGGGACCATTTAACATAGTGGTTTTCAATCTTTTTTGAACAAACGTCCCCTTGACCTCATCATAAGCCTCCCAATGCCCCCTTGACATCATCATAAGCCCGCCAATGCACCCCTTTGTATTAAAGCATAAAATACACTAATGCACCTCAATGGCAACTGAGCACCGCCCCCTCTCAGCTGTATCCCTGTCAACGCCCCCCCTAGGGCTCCCCCCCCCCTGTAGCGCTGTAGCGTCCCCGTTGAGAAACACTAATTTAACATGTAGATGTTCAATTGACTCTCCAAGTGTTGAATTCACACAGCTCAATCTACTGTCTTCCTCCACAGCGGACTACCACAGCAACAACTACACGGTGACCAATGGCTGGAAGATCCACAACACGGCCAAGAACAAGTGGTTTGTCTGCATGGCCAAGAACGCGGAGGACAAGCAGAAATGGCTAGACGCCATCCTCAAGGAGCGCGAGCAGAGAGAGAGTGAGTTGCTCATACCTCACAAAGCCTTTCCCAGTGCCTGAAGATATGTAATCTTGCTCAGGTCAAGTACAGGATTTATTCTGAATTTACAGCTCATTGAAGGCCAACTACTGGTTTCCCCTAACAAAATTCCAACGTTGCCTTGGCAGAGATGCAATTAAGGCTTAGAGAGTAAGTTCCACATTGTAAAAACATCACAGTGGAACACATCTGTAGAATTGTATCTCATTCAGATCAACTATAGGATTCCCCTGACAAAATTCCAACCTCTGTGTCAACAAGCCCCAATCATTCCAATAACTTTCCCAAAATGGTTAAGCTACAGTATTCAAATGTTTTGGCGTCTTTTTTGATACAGAAGTGTTTTATACAGCCCTAAAAATGTGGCCTGCTTGACTCGCGTCTCTTCACCGCCTGACGCTGTTAGTGGAGAGCTCTGGCAGCTTTTAGCTGTCGCCGCCCTGTTTGACACGTCTATGTGAAATGTGGCGTCATGTCGACATGGGCTGCTTCGACGAGATGAGCTGCCAATAGACCGTTTACATGGCCCAAATCCTGACCATAACCCCAAGGGGCGCTGCTTTATTGTGCTGTAACGGCTTGGCACCTCAGTTCGACAGGTAGCTCATATGAACACTAGTGCTGCTCAGTACAGGCATGGTGAGGTGAAATGGTAACTTTCCAGTTAGCTGTAAGCCATTGGATCTGTGGTGTGGTAGTATGCAGCTCTGTTCTTCCTCGAGATGACTAGTCTTCGCCCAACTGACTGTTGGCCACCTGTTCATGTTTTCGAAAACATTTGGCAGCTTGTTTTGGTCCATTTGTCTTTTTTATGTTCAATCCACGTTTGCTTTTAATGTTTTGACTGAGGATTGTTTGGGGTTCAGGGGCTGTGTAATTGGCATGTGTGTGCTGCGTGGGAGGTGTCGATGTGTCCGTGGGTGACCATGACTTTGTGTGTGTGTATATGAGAGAGAGAGAGAGAGAGAGAGAGAGAGAGAGAGAGAGAGAGAGAGAGAGAGAGAGAGAGAGAGAACAAGCCTGTGAGACATCGCTGCTTTTGCAGATTTCGGGGGTTGGCATTCCTCACGCAGGTCTCCAGCCTTAGCACTGGCACCTCCTAACACAACACATGTTTTCAGCATTAAATGTTTGTTTTTTGGCTTGCTCGCTGTTGTTTATCCTGACAAAAATCCAATTCTCTGTCTCCATAAATCTCACTAGAGCCTGCAAGCTTGTAGATTTCCATTTTTTTTTCCTTGTCCTAAGTTCAGAGCGAAATTTAGTGCCACAGTGTTTGTAAATCAGGTCAGGAAAGCTTGGCTTTGTCAGAAGGTGCCGTGAGGCCACCCGTCTCTCTCTCTCTCTCTCTCTCTCTCTCTCTCTCTCTCTCTCTCTCTCTCTCTCTCTCTCTCTCTCTCTCTCTCCCAGACCCTGAGGGGTTTTTTTTTGGTGGTGGTGGGGGGGGTGTTTGGGCTCATGTTACTGCTCTGTGTAACCCAGCCTGGCTCGACAGGTGCCACATCAGTCACACGTTCCTCCTCCCGCCCAGGGCCCCAGTGTGTGGGCGGCTGGCTGGCTTGGGGTACGATTCTGATGCTTCCGCTCATCTGTGGATGTGTGTGTGTGTGTGTGTGGGGGGGGGGGTGCATTAACGTGTGTATGTGTGCATGTGCATGTGCGTGAGTGTGTGTGCATATGCGTGTGTGTGTGTCTGCATGTATATATGTGTGTGTATGTGTGCACACACTTGTGAAAGAGTGAGGGTAAGTCAACTGACGTGGTTACACCAGGGCTGACCTGTAGAGGCACACAAACAGAAGCAAGGAGATGCTTTCATATGGGAACTGATTTCAGCTAAAAAAAAAATAAAGTCTGAACATTTTACTATGTCTATGTTCAATTGGTCCTTGATGTCTGTGTGTGTGTGCTTGTGCGTGTGCGTGTGTGTTTGTGGTCTCTTGCAGGTCTTAAGCTGGGCATGGAGCGGGACGCCTACATGATGATCGCTGAGAAGGGAGAGAAGCTGTACCACATGATGATGACCAAGAACCGACACCTCATCAAGGACCGACGCCGCAAGCTCACCAACGTGCCCAAGTGCTTTCTGGGAAAGTGAGTCTTTTTTTAAAGTTAATAGGTTTGTTCAAAAATATGTTAACTATTGGGTTCAGAAAGTACAGATCCGGTCACAAACTTTATATAACAAGCTGTGAGTTAGCTCAGATTAGGTAGATCATTTACTCAGTCACGTCACCTGTATTGGAAGGAAGCTGTGACGAAGGATTTGACTTCTTGACTTGGATTTTGACACCTGTGGTTTGTTCAGTGAAGTACCGTCAGCTCACTAACATTCCCCAAGCAGGGGCAGTCCAAGGGGTGGACCAACCGGGCAATTTCCTGGGGCAGGACCCAAGAGGTTTGAAACTCCCATGATGAAAATCGGCAATTAGCCTTATGACCTTATCATATCAATAATAACATGGTCTAGGCGGGGTTTTAAAAAAAAAATCAATTTTGCACTTTTTCGCTGGAGTGGGGCTAAGGTGACTGAGGGGGCACCGCCCGGGGCACCAGTCATTGTAGGATTGCCTCTGTGCCAAAGTGCTTCTTGGGAAAGTTAGTCTTTTTTTGAAGGAAATGCATAGGAGGGTTGTTCAGTGTAGTGACCGGGCGTAGCAGGACATCTAAGAAAACAACAGAGAGAGGAACAGACCCTCTGGAATGTGGCATCAGTAAAGAGAGATCCCGACCTCTCTCACACCCGACGGAGCTCAAGCATTCTTTAAATCCTCAAGTACACACACACACCACACACACCACACACACAGACAGAGACACACACACACACACACACACACACACACACACACACACACACACACACACACACACACACACACACACACACACACACACACACACACACACACACACACACACACACACACACACGAGAAAGAAAGCTCTGATTTTCTCCCTCTTCTTTCCTCGTTTTTATCTCCTTTTCTCTTCCTTTGCGTCACACACACACACACACACACACACACACACACACACACACACACACACACACACACACACACACACACACACACACACACACACACACACACACACACACACACACACACACACACACACACACACACACACACACACTGACTGTCTGTGCCCGCTCTGCTCTGCTCTATCCCCTGATGAGAGGGGTGGCAGTAATCACTTTCCCAAGCCTGGTGCCAACAGCCTTGAGGAGAGAGAGGAAGAGAGAGGAAGAGAGAGAGAGAAATAGAGAGAGGGAGAGAGAGAAGTATTCTCAGCGAACAGGCTTCATTAGCAGGGGACCCACTCTCTCCCTCTCCCCCGACCAACCGACCGACTAGACCCATCCCCCCACCACAATCACATAGTTACGGAAACACACACACACACATGCACAAGCACACACACGTGTACAGACACAGGCATGCACATGCGAAAACACACTTATGGACACATTCATGCACAGAGAGAGACACGCACACATACTGTCGATACACGCACGCTCATACATGGACTACAGGGCACAGAGACAGGCAAACATGGACACACACACACGCACACACACATGCACACACATGCACACACACACACACACACACACACACACACACACACACACACACACACACACACACACACACACACACACACACACACACACACACACACACACACACACACACACACACACACACAGCTTGTTGTTAGAGAGTATTTCTTCCATCTCTGCATGATATGAATTGACAAAGAGGAGCGGAGCCGCACATGCCATCTCATCTTTTGCAGTGCCACATATCTACCCCATTGGTGGTCTTTCTCTCTCTCTCTCTCTCTTTCTCTTTCTCTGTCTCTCTCTCTCTCTCTTTGTCTCTCTCTTTCTCTGTCTCTCTCTCTCTCCTCTACGTCCCCCTGTTTCCCTTACCGCCACTGTCAATTTCTGCTTTCATGCAAACTGTATCTCTCTTTTCTCTGTCTTTCTCCCTCTTCTGCTCTTTCTATGCTATCCCTCTTCTTTCCCTTTCTGTCTTTCTCTCTCCCTCAATCACATGTACTATGCACAGACACGTAAACAGATGAACACATGCACACATCCACGAGCGTGCACATGCACATTCTCATAGGCAGAAGGGGCCTATCTTTTGTGGCCAGATAAATGGCTTGGGTTCCTTTCCCTTTTGATAACCCCAGGGAGGGAAGTACCGCCGCTTTGTACTCAGCTCTGAAGGCAAAAAAGTACCCAAGTTCTTCAAAGCCTTTAAAAAAATCCTCTATTTAAATATCACATTCTTACAGTCGCCAACACAGAAGCACAGTTTTGTCCCTGAGGAAGGAACACTTTTTAAACTTTTACTTTGTTTTACCAAAGGACCACTGAGAACTTCTGTAGTGTATTTTTTCTACCCAGAATGCATCTGGGCTGCTTTTTTTTTTAGTATCAAAGCAGTAGACAGGCATATCGCTGAGTTCTCCTCTGGTGAAAGTCCCCCCCCCCCCCATCTCTGTCTCTCACTTTCTCTCGTACACACTCTCACTCTCACTCATTCTCACACAGATGCAGACACTCACACACACCCACACCCACACCCACACATACACAAGCCCCTGCTCGGGTGAACTCTCACTCTTTCGTACACACTCACTCTCACTCATTCTCACACAGATGCAGACACTCACACACAAGCCCCTGCCCCGGTGAACTCTTCGTCTGAGCACACACATGGCTCTGCTCTGCTCTGCTCTGCTCTGCTCTGCTGTGCTGTGCTGTGCTGTGCTGTGCTGTGCTGTGCTGTGCTGCTCGGTCTCACCTGGCCTGCATCTGTAGAGCTGAGCTGGGGCGGCTGTTACCTCCACCGCTGATGTTGTTGTTATTGCCGCAGCCAGCCGCTCGCTGCTGTTTGCTGTGACAGAAATAGAGCTCACGACAGCCTCACTTAATCCCTTCCAGTAACCGAAGCCCCCCCCCCAACCCCACCCCAAATACATACACAAACGCACACGTGTGTGTATATACACACTGACACGTACACACATACGCGTAGGGTAAGGCATACGCTAACAGACCCAAATGCGCACACGCGTACACGGGCATGTGCACATGCACACACACATGCGTGCGCACACACACCCACACACACAGACACACACACACAGACACACACACACACACACACACACACACACACACACACACACACACACACACACACAGACACACACACAGACACACACACAGACACACACACAGACACACACACAGACACACACACACACACACACACACACACACACACACACACACACACATTGTAATGTCTACACAAACACTGTAATGTCAGCACACACTCACTCTATAATGCACATACACACAAACAACCGCAACCACAAACAACTCCAGACAACTCCAGGAGATGAGGCAGCTGCTGTGGGCTTGATGATTTGTTGATTTGTCGATAACAAAAGAAACTTTCACTCTTCTCCGTACTTCATCATGTAGGTCTGTCTTTCTGCTTTTTGCTCCCACTTTCCTACTCTCTCTCTCTCCCTCTCTCTCTCTCTCTCTCTCTCTCTCTCTCTCTCTCTCTCTCTCTCTCTCTCTCTCTCTCTCCCTCTCTCTCTCTCTCTCTCTCTCTCTCTCCCCTCTTCTTTAGCTGACCCCCTCTGTCTGTCCTCCCCTTCTCTCTCTTTCCTGTCTCTCTCCTTTACCATCTCTCCCCCCTTTCATCTCTCCTCCTCCCTGCCTCTTCACCTTCTCCCCCCGCCCCCCCTCTGTCTCTCTCCTCGTCAGCACTCTGCAGTAACCTGAGAGGTAGTGAGTGAGTGAGTGTCTGTGAGCCGTGCTAAGTGGAGAGCCTAGTTTTAAGAGCTACCTGTGCCCTCTCCTCTCCTCTGCTCCCCTCTCCCCTCCTCTCCTCTCTCCTCTCTCCTCTCTCCTCTCTCCTCTCTCCTCTCCTCTCCTCTCCTCTCCTCCCCTCCCCTCTA
>NC_085866.1:47761642-47764142 GCF_034702125.1 Engraulis encrasicolus | reverse complement strand
GAGAGAGAGAGATTGGGCCAGGTAGTGTTTGCGGACGTGTGGGTGGATGAGGGTGAGTTAGCTTGAGCTGAACACGCCAAAAGTCGTTACAAAAGCCACCGCTCCAGGCCAAGATTATTCACCTGGCATCCGGCCAGCTTACAAAGAGGTGTGTCGCTAGGTCTGAGCATTTATGTGTCTGTGTGCGTGTGCGCGCATGCGTGTACAAGCATTGTGTGTGTGTGTGTGTGTGTGTGTACACACGTTCAGTGTGCGTGCGTGCGTGTGTGTGTGTGAGTGGAAGTGTGTGTGTGTGTGTGAGTGGAAGTGTGTGTGTGTGTGTGTGTGTTAGTGGAAGTGTGCTTTTTGTGGTGAACATTACCGCTCCACAGGGACGTCTCTAAAACAGCTGGGTACTTCTGTTCAAACATCACGTGATTATCCCTTCATTTTCTTTGTCTGCCCCCTTTTCTTCCTTTTATCTGTCTCTCTCTCTTTCTTTCTCTCTCTCTCTCTCTCTTTCTTTCTCTCTCTCTCTCTCTCTCTCTCTCTCTCTCTCTCTCTCTCTCTCTCTCTCTCTCTCTCTCTCTCTGTGACACACACACACACGCACATACCCACAGAAACACAGGCTCTCTCTCTCTCTCTCTCTCTCGCTCATTTTCCTGGCATAGTTTCACAAAAGAATACTCCACAACATGTTGCCTTTTCGGCCTGTCGTCCCTGAAACGTAGTGGGAGAGGTGTTTTGATTGGAAGAGAACGGGAGGGAGAGAACAGGCTGTCCTTCCCCATAGCACTCTGTCGCCCTTTTCACCATCAGGGGAGAGCAAGAGAGGAACACTAGCACTGATTTACCCCCTGCTCCTCTAATCGTTTGCACGCATGCACGCACGCACGCACACACACGCACACACACACACACAAACAAGGTGAAAGAGCACACGAGGAGATCATACTGAAGCAGTCTCTATCACTTAAGTGTAAATGGTTTGTAATCAGTTGGAAACGGTGACATAATATTAACACACACCTTATTGATAATATTGCCATTATACAATATAAAATCATACTATCTTATACAGTAAGTTTAAAAAGCCTCTTCCAGACATTCCTTTGTCTACATGCTCTCTTCAACCTGCAGCCACCACCGAACTCAACACACTCCAGTGCTCTTTTATCTGTCTAGTGTGGTTGTGTGAACAGACCTTATCAGGGGTTAATGCTTTCTGACCTTTGCACACACTTCTTTGACATTTTGTTTTTTATAATCGGTGAGATTAATTCAGCTAAACCATAAGACCTTTATGTGTTCAGGAGCAGAGCCACATGTAAAGTCTACCAAACGATGCCGCAGAGGAAGATACATTTCCATGCTGGTTGAGATTGGGGAAAAAAAGAAAACATTTCTCAGCCCCACCGTCTTACGAGTGTGGTTTCCTGAATGGAGCGTAAAGAAGATATTATCACGGCGATGATGGCTATTTGCGGTTTCGGCTCGATTTGTTTTTATTTCGATTTCACAGTCATTGCCTCATTGCCCTTGGCCCCCTTCTCTCAGGCCTAATGAGTTGTTGCAAAGAAAATGATGATGAAATGGTGTTGCTGCCCATGTGCCTGTGGTGCATCTCAATCTCTTTCCTACCGTCGTTTCCTTCACCCTTGGGCCTCGTTCTTTGCCATCATCCCTTCACTTCTCCCGAGGAAGAACACAAAGCCGGAGTGGAGGGATGAAGGCTGGAGGAATCGAGCACTGTGTTCAGGCCTGTGTCTGTTAGCCTCATTATCATCGACTTTCTAATCTCCTCGAGACTTGGTCTGACCAAGGGCATAACAATTAACCTTTTCCAAACGGCATGATTGACCCTGGGTTTGCTACTGGTTAATTGGTTTCTGACAAAGTGGGTGGAGCTCCCAATTTTTCTGGAGATCAGAAACGATATTTACATTGCTCTTGGCCTGACTAGAAACAACACCGAAGGTGTTGCGTCACTAGGAGGGCATGGCCTTTCTAATGTCTGTAGCATCTCAACGCCATACTCACCACACTCATTCTTGATGACTCAAATGGAATTTACTAGGAAGAGAAGGAAGTTCCTATGCACAGTCAATACCCAGGGTGTTGGTTATGCGCAGTCATAACTAATCCAGGAAGAAGTCGACGAATCATTACAGACTGGTGGACTGAAATTTGCTCACTGAAAAAAACCAGCAATTGTCAAATGGTTGGGGCATTGACTTTTATGCCGAAGCCCCAGATTTGACTCCGGCCCAAGGTCATTCCCCGATCCTCCCCCATCTCTCTCTTCCACTCGCCTCCTGTCACCATTTCACACTAATCTGTCTAATAAAGGAATAAAGGCCCCTAAAAAATTTTAAGCCCATCAGTGATTCATCAACTTCGTGTCTGGACATCCCTGATAAGGTGGCACCTCCAGGACAGAAGACTGAGGAAGCAGCTGGAGGATTGATATTGAGATGAAGCTTTCTGTCTGTGCCCAGGCCAGACTCTATATCATGAT
>NC_085866.1:47734142-47744142 GCF_034702125.1 Engraulis encrasicolus | reverse complement strand
GTGTCTGTGTGTGTCTGTGTGTGTCTCTGTGTGTCTGTGTGTGTCTGTCTGTGTGTGTCTGTGTGTGTGTGTCTCTGTGTGTCTCTGTGTGTGTCTGTGTGTCTGTGTGTCTGTGTGTCTGTGTGTGTGTGTGTGTGTGTGTGTGTGTGGCAGGTGGTGAGGCAGCAGCATCGGGGCTGCAGGTGGGCCAGTCTGTCCAGAAGGTGAACGGCGTCAGCATGAGCCAACAGAGCTCAGCGGAGGTTCTAGAACTCTTCAGCGGCCAGCCGCCCAATCAGGAGCAGCCGGAGCGGGTGAGACGCCGGTCAACACAAACACTATCAGATGCACACACACACACACACACACACACAAGCTTGCGGTACACACACACACACATACCATACACACACACAGTCGTGCACACACACACACACTGTCACATACACACACACTGTCTCATACACACAAAAGCAGACATGTATCAGGCAGGCGCAAACACACACCACTAAGCTACACACACACACACACGCAAAATCAAGGCATCTATCTGTCCACCCACTGCCCCAAGGCCTGCACACACGCACACACGCACACACGCACACACCCACACACAATGGCAGACATAAGCGTTGTGTGGTGATGTGGTGCATATGTCAGGCAGAGTGAAACCTTGACCATGGATCAATAGTTATAAGATCAATGCGCGTGTGTGTGTGTGTGTGTGTGTGTGTGTGTGTGTGTGTGTGTGTGTGTGTGTGTGTGTGTGTGTGTGTGTGTGTGTCTGTGTCTGTGTCTGTGTCTGTGTGTCTGTGTGTCTGTGTGTCTGTGTGTGTAGGCCTCGGGGCAGTGGGTGTACAGGGGCCTTGACGATGTTGACGAGGACAGGCCATCCAGTCCCTCTGAGTTCACCGCAGTGCCGGAGGACAACTGCACCAACGGAACAGGTGTGTGTGTGTCAGTGTGTGTGTAATGTGATGATGGTGAGTGATTGCCTGGTGATGTCTTCTTCCATTTTCTGTGTGTGTGTGGTGTGTATGTGTGTGTCATACAATTACTTGCAGACGTAATTGGTAACTAGGTTTGCCATAGGCTGTTTATTGCACATTTGTAATGTCAACTCTCAGGGCAAAACACTAACCCCCCCCCAAACAGCCTTCCAAGACCAAAATAGAGCCCCCATCACCAATACAGATTGCCCTGGGCCCAGGCGCAAATGCCCTGTTTGTCCTGCCTATAGATCCTCCCGTGATTCTCCTCTGTCCCCACCTCTCAATGCTATCCCCTTTCCTTCCCGCAGCTCTGTCGCTGTTGTCGCTGTCGGACGCCCCTCTGATCAGCCTGTCTGTGGACAACGCTCTCGTGGAGCACGGCGTGGTGTACGAGTACATGAACACGGCCGGCGTCAAAAGTCACGTGCTGGAGAAGATGGTGGAGCCCCGCGGCTGCTTTAGCCTCACCGCTAAGGTACCATATGTTGCAGTCACTTCAGAAATGATTCCCTCTTGCCATCAGGTTGTCGAATAAGGGAAAAGCCCCACAAAAGACACACTGTGCTGCCTGACGGCATTGGAAACCCAAGCAGCGAAGAAGCATTAGACTCAGATTGATTTTAATCTGTTTTCAATCAACAATGCACTATTTGTACACACATTCAATGGTATGATATTATGATATTGCGATTATGATATTACTTGGCTTACCGTTGAACACAGGACTAGTATGGTGGCAAAAAAAATAGTAGAGGGTTGTCACGGAAAATGTGAACTTATTAAGTGCGTACCTACAGGTATATATACAGTTCAATGAATGACAAGTGAAATGTCAATTGTGGGAGAGCGAAGTTTGACCTATTGACAGATATACCACTTTCATACCTGGGGAGCTACAACAATGCAACCACAAGTATTTTGCAACCACATTGTTTCATTTGGTTTCGCCTCACACTGGTGATGAGACGCAGGTAATAAGACCACAAGCAGACAAATGTTTTCCTTAAAGGCGTCCGTAATGATTTAGGGAGATTAGCATTTCATTTACTGCCAGATGCGATTCAGGCTTGTATTGTTGGGAGTGTTTGCTTTAGTCTCATTCCTAACACAGCATGTCGAAACATTCAAGAAATAGATGGAAAATACTTATTGAATAGAAAGAAGTAAGGATTCTACCCCCATTGTGGGGTTTGAATATTCTGAAACCAGAATTGACACCTGGATTTCTTAATGAAGTTACGAAGTATAGTTTTGATGATTTAGATAACCGATAATTTTCAACTCTATATTAAACCTCTGAAATGAATTAATGTGTCATCAGGCAAATACCCGAGACAAGTCACGGATCATGAAACCACACGCATGCAAATGTTGTGTTATTTAAAGTGTTTGTTATTTTAAGGGCTTAATGTTTGTCATTTTGTAAGGACCCAGTACTTACTGCCATATCCCCCATGGCTCTCCTGCCGGAGTTTCGCTTCTCACCTCTCAAGAAAGGGGAAGATCACACGCGTTCACATTTTCACTTCCACTACACTTTCAGTTGTTACTCAGCAATTAATGAATACACAATACATAGGCTTAAACTGTTAGCTAGTTCGGTTTATGCGCACATAGCCATTACGTGCACATAAAGCCCATCTTTGTTTCTAAAATGTTTGATTTAAATTGTGCTTGGTGGCATAGCTACACAAATTAAACTGCCACATAACTAAACGGTGGTGATTAAGTTTCCCTAACCGCCTCAGTGCACCAAATGGAAGCGTATCGTAAATATTATTCTTCTCTACACGTCGTTACAGAGCTCGTAATTTACAATCCGATGAAATGATGAGCTGTTTAAATGACTGACGATCTGAAACCAAACCCTCTCAGGCATGAGATTGGTTGTAATTAGGCTACACTGCACTGTACTTTGCTGTGTCTTAACGGTCTTGCATGTGTTTGTCAGATCCTGGAGGCCTTCTCGCGTGAGGACGGCCAGTTTGTGCGCAACTGCAGCCAGCTGATGAATGCGGGCGAGCGCGTGGTGTCCATGCCGCAGTTCGAATTCAGGCAGATCTGCGAGAGCAAGCTGGGCAGCATCCACAGACGCATCAGCAGCTACCAACTGGTATGCACACGCGCACACACACGCGCGCACACACACACACACACACACACACACACACACACACACACACACACACACACACACACACACACACACACACACACACGTACAGACCTGCACACACACACACGCACACGCACACGCACACGCACACGCACACATACTGTAGTGACATAAACACATGCTGGGCAGCATCCACCGCTGCATCAGCAGCTACCAGCTGGTGAGAATCACATGCTCACTCTAATACAAACACACAGACACAGACATGCACTCACACACACAGATGTGCACGCACATTCACAGGCATACACACAGACACACACTTAAAGACATACACACACATTTGCACACACACACACACTCTCTCTCTCTCTCTCTCTCTCTCTCTCTCTCTCTCTCTCTCTCTCTCGCACGCACGCACGCACGCACGCACGCACGCACGCACGCACGCACGCACGCACGCACGCACGCACGCACGCACGCGCACGCACGCACGCACACACACACACACACACACACACACACACACACACACACACACACACACACACACACACACACAGACACAGACACACAGACACTCTGACATTTTGTTTTTCTCTATATCGCCGTCTCCCCTTCTCACTCTCCCGTCCACTCTCTTCCTTTCAGTGCCCGTCTGTCTCCCACCCCCTCTCTCCACTCATTTCTCTCTCTCTCTCTCTCTCTCTCTCTCTCTCTCTCTCTCTCTCTCTCTCTCTCTCTCTCTCTCTCTCTCTCTCTCTCTCTCTCTCTCTCTCTCCCTCTCCCCATATGTCTTCAATGCAGCCAGATGCAGTCATCCAGACACATTGTCTCTGTCTCCAACCCATCACTCTGTCTCCTGTATATTGAGTTTGTGTTGGAGTGCTGCTATGGAGTATGGATTGAGTGCTCACTTTATGTGAATTTGGATTTGTTTGTGGGAAATTTATGTCACGTTGTGCGGCTTGTCTTTACCATTTTCTGCTTGGAATATGACATGAAACATATGACAAAATATTGGGCAATAAAGTCCTCCTGAATATCTATATATTATAGAGATCGATATACTTCATTTTGATTTGTGTGTAATAAAACATGGATGGATTCTAACTTGATAGGGGATGCATACCCTTACATTTCCAGCGTTTGAAATGGATCAAGCCTAGTATGACCAAAGAGCACCATCCTCTAACCGAGTTCTAGGTAGCACTCATTTTCATTGTTTAATATTTAAGGCATTTTGATGTTTGCATTTCAGTTTGCTGAGGAGCTGAAGACTAAGGCGTGGCCGTCGTTTAAGCAGGCCAACAGCCGGCCCCATGCACTGGGCTGCATGGACTTCGTGCCCACCAACTGCCACCTGAACCTCATGCAGGTGTCCTGCCCCAAGAACAGTACCTCCACCGGACGAGCCTTCAGCATCCGCTTCGGACGCAAGAACTCCATCTTCGGCCTTGACCCAGACCAGGGTAAGAAGAGTCCTCTCCTCCTCATAATCGGTTAAACGTCAAAAAATATAAGTTTATTATTTGCTGTTTGTGCACAAAAGTCCAGGGCACAGGCAGGCCCTCTGAGCCAATCAGTCGATCAATACATCAATACATAAAGAACCAGGTTTTCAACTGAGAATTTAAGTTCTCACTGCATACCATGCTGCTGTAGTTTCATACTTTGTTTTATATGTGCTCCATAATTGGAGTACGGTACATATCAGCTCCGCAACCGAGAAGTTGCATCATTCTCACTGTGACAGATGGGTTCCCTACTACTGTGGTTTGGACCAGGAGTCAGTCTGTCTCTAATATCTGTCTATCTGTCTGTCTCTTCTGGCAACATGGTTAATAACTCTGCATGAAGAATTGTCTGGTTGGGGGTTTGTAAGTATGCGTTACGATTGAAACTGTAGCACTGTACTACCGGTATACGGATTACACTATTCTGATTACAAATGTTAAATTGGTCAACAGTATAACATTTAAGCTGCATGTTAAGATCAATACACTTAGACATCCTAAGATGTTGCTCCTAACAGTCCCGTCATTCTGGTGTGACCGCACATGAACAGAGTGAAGTGTAGTGTGTACTACTACACAGTATGTGGTGAAAATTACATCACTACATCCCGGCCAGACCTAAATATTCCTTCATGTGAAGTCATCACCCGCTCCACAGTCATCTGATCACCTAATGTGTTGACGGATATGCCCGCTGATGAACTCATGGGCCCAATGATGAACTCCGCCTGTTGGGGTTGACCAGCTCTAATGTGGCTGTTTTTTGGGTCTCCACATCCCGTCTGCTGGGTGGAGCGAACGGCAATTAGGCCCCGTAATGCTCTTAACAAAAGAGCCGTTTGAGCCCGTTTCTCCCCTCCCTCATAATTATTTAAACTCGTAAACAGCCGCTTTGGCGCTGCCTGTGCTGCCTGCCTGCCTGCCTGCGTCAGCCATATGTTTAGTGGGAAAAGCGCCATAAATCCAGGGCTCCAGTAAATTGGCCCCCACTTAAAGACTTTGGAGGGCTAATCGTCTCCATCGCGCCTCCATAACGCCGCCATTACAGGCCACTCTGTGGCCTGCCAGAGTGATGTCATGGTAACCCATAATCCCCCCACCACCACCACCACCACCTCGAACCGGTACCATGGAGACCAGATCGCTGTCACAATAGTCCCCGATCACCACCATCGCCATTCGCTCTTGTGTTATTGTGTTATTGGTCATTAGTGTAATTGTCCGCCACTGTTAACACTTGTCTTATCAGATCTGTATGTAACTCAAGGCTGCAGCGGTCCATTTCAGCTCCCTCTGTGCGATAACCACTAGTTAATTGACAGAGGCGATCAGGCTGGCTGATGTGAAAGGTGAGCAGAGTGTGCGGCTAGCAGGCAGGTACCTCTTGTCGCTCCCATCTGCTCTATCGCTTTCAAAAGTGCCCCACAAGCGCCTTGAAAGAGGTGACCCGACACTCGATCCTCCACGTCTCGCCATTTCACCTGGGTGGAGGGGGGCCCAGTGTTAAAAACTGGGTGCATGTGTGAGTTTGTGTGTGTATTGTTCCGGATCATTCCTTTGTGTAGCCAGCCGCCGCCGTCTGGTCTTGCATCTGCTGGGCAACTGCGCTGGTCACGGTGAGATGCTCGGCATTCCTGCTGAGTGCGAGCGGAGCGGACGTTTCTCCACCACTGTTCACCAGCCTGGACAGATTACTGCATAGTCTTACCGGGACCTGGGCCCAGGGGCCCCAACAATCAAGGGGGCCCTGAAGCCCAAGCCTTTACACCGCATTCCACATTATTACGCAAATGACATTTTTCGCTGTTTCCCAAATAATCAATACAAATGACAGTCGTCATAATTTTCAAGTCATCAGCCATTAGAGTACAATTAAAACGTTTTTAAATGAACCTTCCAATGATATCGGTATTTTTTTAAATGATAAAAAACTTAAAATGCTCTGTTCCACATTATTACGCAAAATAGTTTTGTAGTGTTGTAATCAAAATGTATTTCTTTTTTTCCAATTTACATCAAAACAGTTGAAATTTGGTACCTTCTAAATTACATTTCAATGTTCAATACTTGGTGATAAGCTATTTGTCTTAGTAACTGGAATGCTGCATTTAACATTGAAGTCAATGGCAGGGCATTGCATGGGAGTTATGGAAGCCCAGATATCCTTGATGCTTTGCTCTCAGCTGTTTTTGTTTGTTTGGTCTGGTGACCCACACTTCACTCTTCAATATACCCGTAGATTTCTATGCCACCTGCAGGTGCTTTGGCGGTATCGACATTCTAACTCACCAGACATAAAACCCCATTGAAAATGAATGGGATGTTATGTCTGGTGAGCTAGAATGTCATCACCTTCAAAGCACCTAAACGTGGCAGGGAAATCTACGGGTATATTGAAGAGTGAAGTGTTGGTCACTCATGATGATTATTCGGAGATGTGCGCACTTCAAGCTTTTTTCCAACACATATGAGAGCCAGCTATATACAGTATATCACATGTGTATCAGCATGCCACATGTATGCCACATGTGTGTATCAGCATTTCTGAACTTGGTCATCATCAGTTTGTGGGGCCAGACGTACGGTACCTCCCACCATCTGTTGGGATGAAAAGTGTCAGTTTGACTGACGTGTTTATTTCTCTCTCTCCGAGTTACAGCCCTGCACCTCTTCCAAATCAATACCCTCTCTGAATTCAGTGAATTGCCGCCTGTCCAGAAAACGAAATCATGATTGATTTTGTAAGACTGAGAACAAAAAAATTCTGAGTGACTGGGCTTTAAACAGCGCCACTCAATCAAAATGAGGTTTCAGGTGCACAGACAGTAGAGATGTGTTTGGCATCCTTTTGATTTATTTCCTTCACAGAAACCCTTACCAGGATCCTGCTTTGATGCTTACCTGTAATGCCCTTCTGGCTTCTTGGGCTTGCTCTTGAATCTTTCCCTTTCCCGGCCCTGCCGTGGCCAACCGGTCTGGCACTGACCTGGGTTCGATTCCCAGGCCGGGTCTTTTGCCGACCCCTCCCCGTCTCTCCCAATTCGCCTCCTGTCCACCTCTCACACTGTCCTATCAAATTTAAAAAAATAAATTAATTACATTCCCTTTCCCTTCATTCACCAGCCCCACTGGGACCATCATCTCACCTCACCCTTTGCTCCCTATTCTGCACCCTACCCCCACCCCCCCACCCATTGTGAAAATGAACTCCACGTTGCGCGTTCCACTGGATGTGCAGCATTCAACATTTATGTACACCTTTACATTTATTATTATTTGTACTGCTTGCTTTTGGTCTTGGATATGCCATTGTCCTTTCTCTCTTCCCCGTCTGGGTGATATTAAACCCCAGTCCCATATCCTTCATTCCACTGTCTCACTTGCACCTTGCGCGAGATAAAAAGTATCAATTTAAGGAAGAAAAATCCGCACTCACAAACTGCGTCTCATTATTTATTTATATTACCACCATGTCCAACTGGCCTGTGCCCTGCTTGGCCCGTCCCCTCCTAACATACCTCTTCCTCCACAGTCATCAACCTCATGTCCCACGCATGCCACTGTGTAACCACCATGGATGGCCTTTCCCATTTTTAGTCTTAATCTTTTGGTGGATTAAATAATATGCCTTCAATATTATCACAATCCTTTCTTCTCCCCATTGAGAGAACATCAACCCCATGTCACACACATGCCACTGCCCTACTACTTGGCCCATCACATGAAGGTGAAAAATCTACCTTTGGGTATTAACAATGTTACATTACCTTACGCATATAGTCACCTTACCTTACCATACCCATTCTTAGTCTTAATAGTGTTGCTTCACATTCCCTCCTTCTCTGAACACCAACCCCATGTCGCACACGTGCCACTGCGTGACCAGCATGGATGCCACTTCCCATTCTTGGGCTATTCACCTTTTCCTACAATTTGGGATCAATAAACTCCATTCTACTCTACTCTACTCTACTCTACTCTACTCTACTCTGCTCTGCTCTGCTCTGCTCTGCTCTGCTCTGCTCTGCTCTGCTCTGCTCTGCTCTGCTCTGCTCTGCTCTGCTCTACTCTACTCTACTCTACTCTACTCTACTCTACTCTGCTCTGCTCTGCTCTACTCTACTCTACTCTACTCTGCTCTGCTCTACTCTACTCTACTCTACTCTACCCTACTCTACTCTACTCTACTCTTCTGCACCTCCTGCACCACTTAATGTTTCACATTGCTCATTGACTCTCCCTTCTCTGCCTTCTCTCTTTAGTGAACATCAACCCCATGTCGCACACGAGCCACTGCGTGACGAGCATGGGTGCGCCGTCCTGGCGCAGCTGGGGCCTGGACGAGGAGGAGTGCGAGGGCCTGGACGACAGCCTGAGCTGCGGCGAGGGCAACCCGTACGGGGGCTACGGCCACGGGGAGGGCGGCCTCAGCTTCCTGCTCAAGCAGGAGGACATGGAGAGCCAGGACGCCTACCTCAGCCTCTACAACCGCCTGGACATCGCCGTGCGCGAGATGAAGCAGTACGTCACGCAGATCGACGTGTAAGTGGAACTGACTTTTTCTCCTCATATATTCGGTGTTTGCATATGGACCATGAACTGGTCATTTAAAAGTCCTGTGCTCTGCTTTTGCTGTTCTGTGACACGATTTCACTAAATAGCTCATGTACTGTATATTCTGAAATGGTTTGGAGAAATACACATTCTGATTACCGGGGGTCCACTTGTCATTAGCATTAGTCATGTGAGTTTGTTTGTCAGAGAGGTAGCTGAGCGTATGTGTGGAAGTGCAGCTTACAGTCCAAACCTTGTCTTGATGACCACTTCTCTTTTTTGAGTCCCTAGCCTTTAGTCCTCCATAAATACCAACAGTAAAGTAGCAATGGTAAACACCAGAGTATAGTGCAGGTGTGGAAGTGGGCATACTCCTTACTCCTTTTTGCGTCCTCCATGACAGAGCCGACCCAGCCCCTGAAAGGGGGACACTGTATGTTTGGTGGTGATGACCTCGAGCCTCTTCCTTATCCTTTTCCTCCTCTCCTCTCCTCTCCTCTCCTCTCCTCCCCTCTCCTCCCCTCTCCTCCCCTCTCCTCTCCTGTCCTCTCCTGTCCTCTCCTGTCCTCTCCTCTCCTCTCCTCTCCTCTCCTCTCCTCTCCTCTCCTCTCCTCTCCTCTCCTCTCCTCTCCTCTCCTCTCCTGTCCCCAGGCTGCTGTCCTCCATCACTGAGCCCACCCAGCCCCAGGAGGGCGACCCGCCGGCGTACGAGCACCAGACCATCCTGGAGGAGGCGGAGCTGGAGCGGGTGGAGTCCGGGGAGTCGGCCGTCAAGCGCGTCTGCTTCAAGGTCAACGAGGACGAGCAGGAGGACTCGGGCCACGACACCATGAGCTACCGGG
>NC_085866.1:47724142-47726642 GCF_034702125.1 Engraulis encrasicolus | reverse complement strand
GTACTTGTGACGTGGATGTATAATGACTCTCTGTGAATGCTTTGCGTGTGTGTTGGTCTCTGCGTGTGCGTGTGTGTTCGTCTGTGTGTGTGTGTGTGTGTGTGTGTGTGTGTGTGTGTGTGTGTGTGTGTGTGTGTGTGTGTGTGTGTGTGTGTGTGTGTGTGTGTGTGTGTGTGTGTGTGTGTGTGTGTGTGTGTGTGTGTAGAATTCCGCCACACGGATGACTGGACGGCGCGATGTCGCTACGTGATCCACAAGAACATCCAGGAGGACCCCTGGAACCTGCCCAACTCCATCAGAACCCTGGTGGACAGCCTGCAGCGCTTCGTAGAGGGTAACACAGACACGCACACACACACACACACACGCACGTACACACCAGGCACGTGCACTCCAATACGGCAGGGGAGGCACGGCCTCACCAGCCAGACCTGAAAATGATGAGCTGCAGTAAATGTGAATAATAGTAACAATAACAGCTATTGTTTTCGAGCATCTGCACCATAACTACCATTTGAGCAGTATTTAAACAGTTTCACTCATTGTCAATCATTTCCGTGGCCAAAATCATAATATTTGCCCATTTCATGTCAAATTGCTCCGAATACGGTGAATTTGGGGCAACTCTGAACTGGCCTCACCCCGGATTGCGCAATCCCTCGTTAACAAGCTTCAGCGCATGCGCCATTTTGCTCGTTCTGTGAATGCAACCTGGTAATATTGTATTAAACGTTTTTATACACTTAATAGAAGTATGTATGGTGTGCCCTCAATTCCTGATAATGTTCTACTATTTTCTACTTGTGATTATCATTTCTTTACTCTGAACGCTTTGGCATAACGCCCACTGAAATCTACAGTGGTGAGGCCAGCAGTAGCCTGGCCGCAGACTCCTTCTGGCATTGAGAGTATTGCTGGCCAGTTACGTCATAGCGAATCTGAAGTTCACAATACAGTCAGTCGGTGTTGTTGGCTAGCTTGTTCACTTTGTCTGCGACAAGTGGATTTCATAACGAAACTAAGAGCATTCTCAAAGTTGGATTTCCAAGAGGAAAATATGTGATAAAGAATGGAGGACCGACAGAGCTGAAGGGTTTGCTACTGCAGGTGACGGTCAGAAGGTTATAACTACCTGATCATTTCAAAGTGAGTGGTACAACAGAAACTATTTTTTGTTTCCCCTGTGTCTTGTTTGCAACCGGCGAGAATGTGTGGAAGACCATTCGCATGGAATTGTACAACTTAACAATTTACTAAGGACTAAGGAGCCTCACGAAACACAAATCCTCGCGGCTACTCATATTCATATTCAATGCCAAATTGCTTTGGACGTTTGGGGCGTCTCGAATAGATGTGACTTTGGATGGACAGCACCGGCTAAAGTAACGTTAGCATGCGCAACGCCGAAGTGAAGGAAAAGAGCGGCGCATGGACCTGATGTACGAGGTTAAGGTAAGATCAGTGTTTCCTATGTGTGTGAAGCAGTGGCGGCTGGTAGTCTGTCAAACAGGGGAGGCTGTTCAATTACAATATGTCCAGAACGCAAAAAAAAAAAAGGGGGGGGGGGGGGGTCAATTTTGACACACATCTTACATTGGTCCTGAGCCACATATGGCCTCACACACTAAAGGACTCTTAATCATTATCCCCCTTGTAGCCTATTCATAGGGAAATGTTTTTTTTTAATTATTATTATTATTATTATTATTATCATTAGGCCTACCTCCGCCACATAATGATGTGATTGAGTTTGCCTTCGTTGTCTTTGTTCATTACTGGGTGCACGGCTTAACTTACCACTAGAGGTCGCAAAATCTTTAGTTATTTACCAGACATTGCCAACACAGTAGGAAACAAGGACTCGCCACTCACGGGACTTGGCAGTTAACCAGTTGATCAGACACCACGCCACGAAAGCTCGAAAGAAACGGTTGTTCTTCCCTACCTTTTTCACCAAGTCAATATTAGGCAGTGCTCTGCTCTGCTCCTTGATATTAATTTTCTCCTCATAAGGACGACTGGAATTCGCCAGAATTTAATCCACAATGCTTGGCATTTTGCATAGCTCTCTAACTTTCTTGCAAGCTAGCCCTAACGAAAAGTAGGCAACTTCAACTTTTGAATTGGGAGATTAAAAAGGATAAGGATGTGCCACTATTAAGACTTTATTCGCAACACTAGGTTTACAAGAATATGTACACAAAACTGGAGTACACCGCAATGAATAGCTTCCCCACTGGTTACCACGACGAAACTTCTCAGTCAAATTAATAACATATCCGCATTTCGAAATGAAATCAACTACTGTAGCCTACTGACACGGGGTTCACCCAATCACAAGTCGGAGCTCCAGTCTCCGGTCCCTCCCCCCTCCTCTCTCTTCTCCATTCACTCCCAGTGAGGCTCAGTCTCAAAATCAAAAAAATTTCACGGCAATAGCCAATGACCGTTTAGCATTTTTCCATTGAAAAAGCATACAATCCCACATGCCATTGAAGTC
>NC_085866.1:47466642-47719142 GCF_034702125.1 Engraulis encrasicolus | reverse complement strand
TAGATGGTTCCAATACCTGTCCGGGTAGGCCCGCTAAATCACACGTGCAGCGGCTGTGCTTCGAGTCTGGAAGACTCAAAGTCACCCTCTTCTTGACGAGTTTGGACCTATTATCCCATGCAACCCCCCACAGCTAGAGGACTACACGTATGCCGGAATTTCCCCTTCGGGTATTTGACACCGTTTGCAATGTGTCTTGTGAATCCAAGAGTCTCTTTCAGCGATTTTCACCGCTGTTGGTGTAGTGAGTAAGACTCGGAAAGGTCCAGTCCACCTTGGATGACACCAACTTTTCCGCTTGATTTCCTTAACAAAAATCCAATCTCCAATTCTCAGTTTCTGGTCATCCTGTAACGACAAAGAAGAATCTGGGACAATGTTAACTTGTTTAACTTCACGTGTTTGAAATGTTTTGCGTAAATAGTCCACTAAATCAGGTGCGTCATCAGGGCTGGCTTTTACATGAGTTAAATCAGGCAGCGTATACGGTCTACCATATAATATTTCAAATGGTGTTAGTGGGCTTCCCAGAGTCGGTGTAATATGCATACTGAGCGCTACTAAACTAAGACAGTCAGGCCACTGTCTTTTAGTTTCTTCCATAGCTTTTCTGAGTTTAGTTTTAACCGTTCCATTCGTTCTCTCCACCAACCCCGCACTGGAGGGATGGTAAGAACAATGGCGTTTCAAATCAATTCCCAAATGTGTACTTAATTTTTCAATTAAAGCATTATGAAAGTGGGCGCCGTTGTCACTTCGAATAACAGATACCCATCCGAAATTTGGAAAAATACGATTACAGAGAGCCTTTGCTACTGTAATTGCATCTGCACTAGCAGTAGGGAACAATTCCACCCATTTAGAAAAAACATCAATGATTACCAAACAATACTCGTACCCTTTTGCCTTATGTAATTGTATGTAATCCATGTGAATAACTTGAAAAGGATATTGAGGTTCTGGAAACTTTCCTCTCTTAGGTCTCATATTTCCTTGTGAGTTGTGTTTCAAGCACACCAAGCATTGCGCACAAAACCGCTTTGCAAATGTTGTGAATCCAAAATGTTTGTAACTGTTTTCAACCAGTTTAGTCATTGCAAAGGAGGAAACGTGACATTTACCATGTGTCAATATTGCTGCCCACTTATACATAGATTTCGGAAGAATGGGTTTGCCATCCTCACTAGTGTACAATCCATGTTGTAAAGTGGCACCGTGTTTAAGCCAAGTTTGTCTCTCAGTGTCCGGTGCAGCAAACTGCATGTCTTTAAGCACTTCAGGAGTGCTGTCTGCATCCTGAGACAAACAAACGTCAGCAGCCTCTTTTGCCATTTTGTCGGCCAAGGCATTTCCTCTTGACACATCATCTGTTCTGTTCGTATGCGCCTCACACTTACAAATGGCTATTTTTAGCGGCAGTTGTATGGCTTGCAACAGACGCTGAAGTAAAACTTTGTGTTTAACCTCCTTCCCACTGGAAGTCAAATAGCCTCTCCGTTTCCAGTGCGCACAAAATACATGCGATGCGCTGAAAGCATATTGACTATCAGTATAAATTGTCACAACTCTGTCTTTGTACAATTCACAAGCTTTTGTCAACGCTATAATTTCAGCAGCCTGCGCTGATAGCCTAGAGGGTAAAGTCTCAGAAAACACCAGTTTGTCCACTGTAGTGACGGCATATGCAACCTTATTTTGACCGTGACTATCTTTGCATGCAGAACCATCCACGTAAACAACATCACCTTCTGTAAGAGGTGTATCTTGTAAATCCGGACGTGGTTTAACAATCTTAAAAGTCTCCGTCTCACAGTCATGCATATGTTCTGTACCGTCCGACGGAATTGGAATCAAAGTAGCAGGATTGAGTGAAGTACATCGTTCAATAGTAACGTGCGGCTGTGACAACAATACTGTCATGCACGAGAGATGCCTTGCAGGCGACAAAAATGACATATTTGTCTGCAACAGTAAAATTGACACAGCATGAGGAACCTTAAGAACAAGTGGGTGAAACAAGACTACTTCAGCGGAGGCCTGTACTGCCAATGCAGCAGCAAGCACTGCTTGGACACACGGAGGGGTCGCCCTAGCGACCACATCCAGCTCTTTGGCGTAATAGGAAACTGGACGTAATTTTTCGCCAAAATTCTGTAATAAAACCGAAACCATGTGGCCATCTTTTGCATCAACCATTTGTATGAAAGGTTTTGAATAATTCGGAAGAGCCAACACTGTAGAACCTGCTATTTTAGTCTTGGCATCACAAAAAGCTGTCACCATATCCTCTGTCCAGATTAGAGAATCATTAGGAGCCATAGGTGCGGAGTAAATTGCATTCTGTAGCGGTTTAACCAGTTCTGAGTAATTTGGCACCCATTGCCTACAGTAATTACACAGACCTAAAAAACTCATAAGCTGTCTTTTTGAGACAGGGCGAGGAGCATTTAATATTGCTGTTTTTCGGTCAGCATTGACTGTACGGCCATGCTTAGTCAGAGTATGACCCAAATAGCGCACCTCGCTTTGCCACAACTGCAATTTATTTTTGCTTACTTTGTTGCCCGTGTTGGCAAGATAAGTCAACAATTCCAATGTGTCCTGTTTGCATGATTCCTTTGTCTTATTTGAGATTAATAAGTCATCAACATAAGTAATTAATTGAGACCCATTAGATGGAATAAAATCTGCGAGACAGGTCTGAATCGCCGTTGCAAATATGGTAGGGGATTCACAATAGCCTTGACTTAGCCTAGTGAAAGTATATCGCTTCCCCTTAAAAGTAAACGCAAACCAGTATTGACTGTCAACATCAACGGGAATGGACCAAAATGCATTACTTAAATCAATCACTGAAAACCATTCAGCATCGGGGCTAAGTTGGTTAAGTAATGTATGTGGGTCCGGTACATTAGGAGCCCGCGCAATAATCGCATCGTTTACAGCGCGTAAATCTTGGACCATTCTCCAACCAATAGATGGAGGTGCTTTCTTTACCGGGAAGATTGGTGTATTGCATGGGGAATCGTCACAGAGTCTAATTATTCCCGCATCCAATAAATCATTTATTACAGGCTCAATACCAAGTAAAGCATCTGATTTCAGTGGGTATTGTTTTATTCTGGGACGATAATCAGTCTTTCCTCTGATTATTACAGGCGTTGCCGTTGTCATAAGACCTACATCAGTGGGATGTTGTGACCAGAGGGAGGAAGGCACATTCTGCAAAGCAGACTCTTCCTCCTCTGTCAAAAATACGCCATATCATGCTTCCTCAGCATACACCCGTGTATTTGGAAAACATTGTGTTTCCAAATTAACGATTCTTTTCCTCCAGCCTGTGCTGTTACTCACATACTCATCAGATGTATCCAAATGCCAATCGGTTACAGAGCGTGCGTTTTGAACTTTTTCAGACAAGTCACTCCATGCCTCACCTAATTCTTTTGTCAACAAAGCATAAGGTGGAGATCCCCACGGGACAAGACAATCAATCTCAGACGGCATTTTCACATCACAAAAGCAAGTACCTCCCTTCCAATACAAGGAGGTAAACAGAACTTTTTGAGAACCCAAATTATGCAATTGATCATTGTATTTCAAATCGGAATTAGACATGTCTTTTCCCGTGTGCGTATCAGATCTGGACCGTAAGACAATATGCATGTCGCTCGCAGGTCTGTGATCAGACCCTGGAAGCGCTCTGGCTGTAGCCAGAGTACGCAACTCCTCCCCCACAGAGCTGTCGCTCGGTACGTCAAGTGTCCAGTAATACACTGTTTGTCCATCACACTGATCATTCAATAGAACATTCACCAAGTCACTTTTTTGGGCAGTCATGCCTCCATCACTTGTGGGAAACACTCCAATTCGTAATTTAGCCATAGCATCCCGTCCCAGTAAATTACAAGGACATTCAGGTGCCATTATGACTTGGATCCATGCAGACGATCCAGTTTCACTGCATTGTAATTCAACAGGTTTGCTCAAAGGTTGCCTCTGCAGTTGGCCATTTGCTGATTTAACCAGTACTGCTTTATTTGATTTGGTAAGGGCTTCAATATCCTTCACGACAGTTTTACAAGCACCAGTGTCACAGAGGAATTTAATAGGTTTACCTGATAACATTAACGTTAATTCAGGTTTGCCTGCACCCTTAGAGTAAAAAATTTCTTCCAAATCTAAAACATCAAAATCATCGTCATTCAGTTCCGCGTCATCACCAACAGGACGTAATGCACTATTATCCACTAGTCATTGCTGAGCATCAGGATTGTTTGGACAATCGCGTGCCCAATGTGTCATTTCACCGCATCTGAAACAACTACCATCGCGTCTGGCATCGCCTCTGCTATAATTGCCAGTCGCTTGATTTGATTCACCAGGTTTCCCCGGTCTATTTTGTCCCCTTCCTCGGAACCCACGACCTCTTCCTTGAGTCCAACCACGGTTGGCCTCATTAGCCTTAATAACATGTGTTACGGCTTGAGCAAAAATCTGTGCTTGTTCCTGTTTCTCTTTTTCTTTCTTCTTATTTTGCGCTGTTTTCTCGGCATGGCGAGCATGCGCCATGAAATCAGCCAAAGAAGCAGTGGGCAGAGTAACATAATTCTTTTCCAACCAGCCCTTAATCTCTGGGCGAAGGCAACCCAGCATCGCTTGTTTAATTTGTTGGTCGAAAATGAGTTTATTTGCCGGAGTGTCATCATCTAACCCACTGTATTTGCGAAAGACCGCTTCAAATTTCTCCCTAAAGTGGTAGACGTCCTCATCGTCACCTTGTCTGCATTCCTGTAATTTACTATAATTAGGAGGAGATTTGAAAGTCTCGCGTAAGGCCGTCTCAAGGGTCGTAAGAGTTGCATCTAGACCTGTACTTCCTGGAGCATGGGTCACTCCAGCATCGGTCCTAGCTTTAAATTTGTCTTTCACTCTAGACCAATCAACTCCCATTTTACAACGGTACAATTTTTCAACTTCATCACCATCCAAATGGTACATGGTAACCAACTGTCGCATTTCAGTAATGAACTCATTCAATTTGTGTCTATGTCCGGCCACACCTTCCACAGCTTTTTTTATTTCGTCCTGGTTCCAAGGACGATAAACCTGCATCACTCTCATATTGTTGCCACCAACAGCCGCCGTCGGATTAAAGGCAGGGTTAGGTACTTCAATCATAGGGTAACTTTCAGCCGTGCTTTCGCCAAGAAGAACAGCATCCTGAAGGGCTACGTGAGCCTGGAAATAAGGACTGTTCTGTGACGGTGGAAGTGAACTAGTACCACGCCAAGGCAACGAAGGCGAGAACAATTGGCTGCGCGTAACCGCAGGAGAAGTAGAAGCCGCGGCAAGGGCCACTTTAGACAACGGTTTGCCAGTCGTAACAGGGGTAGAGTCTGGAGTTACACTAGAGACATAGGACGGTGGAGGGGATGCCGACAGTTTGATATCCGAATCAGCACCACCACTAGCGGCATTGGGGTCAACAAAAACAGGAGGAGAAAGCGCAGGCAGTGGGGCAGCTGCTACGCCATGAGGAGAAAGCGCAGTCAGTGGAGCAGCTGCTACACCATGAGGAGAACGCGCAGACAGTGGGGTACCTGCTACGCCACTCACTCTCACCCTACAGCGCGCCACAGGATTATTATCCTCCTCCCTTACATACGCGACCGTGTCATCAGATGGAACGACAGTTTGCCGTTTTAACTGAATCTGGTCGTGACGCTCCACAGCAGCGTTCAACCACATTTTGGCACAAGAGATTTCAGTCTTATGATGGTCTTTAAGAGGGCCTTTCTTTTTGGTATGATGAGATGACACATTTTCAAGCAATTTAGTACAACTAGGCACCGTTAACTTCCCATCAAAACCATGCTTTTTATGCCAACGCTGAACAAACTGGGCAGCGCCTGATTCACGCCGTTCTAAAAATCTTGCATCCCCCTCATACACTTTCGCAGAACAAGAACCCATTGTCTTGACGCAATTTACAATAGCACAAACACTAGGAATGAATTTCCTAGGCCGTCACGAAATTTTGTAAATGAGACAACCTTCTAGGCTAAGGCCAGCTTAGTCCGGTCTCTTCACAAAAAATCCGTGCGATATGCAGGCGTAACAAAACAAGGACAAAATTTGGACAGGCTACCCAAAATTCCAAACCCCAAAGTCACCAAATACAGGTCATTTACAATTCCAAATCGAAAAATGCCCGGAGTTCCAAACTCAATTGAAGACAGACAATTTGTAGTTCCAAACTAAAAATGTCTGGAGTTCCAAACTCTATAGAAAACAGACCATTAATAATTCCAAATTAAAAATGTCCGGAGTTCCAAACTCAATAAGATACAGACCATTAATAATATTAAATTAAAAATGTCCGGAGTTCCAAACTCTACACTGCAGTTTTTTCTGTACTAGAGCTCAAAAAACAAAACAAAAACAAAAAAGCATACTACCTCATTCCTGTGCGGGCGTCTGTCACGTGGGTCAGTACTCAGTCAGTCGTCGCTGAATATGAAGGCGTAGTGAGGCGAAGCCACCTATTTCTGGGTCCCGGGTAAAAACTTGGTGTTAGGCGCGTCCCTACGTCTCCATATAACAGGGAGGACAATTATTTGAGTTCGGCTATCGAAGGACCAAAACATGTGAATAATTTCACATTATCACTTTAACAATTTCACTGTATTACCTTATCAAATTGACCTGAAAGAACACACACAGAAACAGAGGTAGCAGTTTAAATCTGAAAGCAGCTCGGGGGTCTCGCACTCACAGGAAATGGTTACATGGATTTCTTGCGAGCCCGAGTCTACCAACAGTGGGCTAGGCCTTTATTATCTCATTCTAACAAGTAATTTTCCTATCATGCATATGTAAAACATAATATGATGAACATATATGGTCGCGTCTTCCCCCGGTTCCGTGATGGGCTCCCAGTGGCGTCCGGCCTGTGACGGATAGCTTTTACCAGCCTAAACAAGGTCATAGTTCAGACAGAGTAGCCCAAACGACCAAGAAGAGATGTTTTCCTGGTGGACCAGAGATGTCACATAACTCAGAGCAAAGGAGAGGGAGAGAGAGAGAAAGAGAGAAAGAAAGAGACAGAGAGAGAGAATAACAGAGTATAAAACTCTAACTAAAGGTTACACTTTTATCACATTGTATATTTTCAATAATACATGTATAAATTTATTAACAGTCCCCAAGGGGAAATTCGTTCTCACCACACAGGGTACAGTCGCCGCAAGAGCAGCGCCCCATAAGAACACCTGTCAACCCACCTGTCGGAGGGAGACCAAGATGGACTGGCTGGAACTGTAGAGTTAGGACATTATTCAGATCAGAAACCCTTCATGGCCTGAACTATTTTGAATTCCAACTGAATTATAGTTTTAATGAGTTCTTTAATAGTCCTGTCTCCATTCATCCGCTTGGACTTGGACATTTGATTCCATTTCTAATACTTATGTCATCCTATCTCTGTCCCACCAGACACAGACCTGCATCTGTGAAAAAAGGTGATGCCCCATCTTCCTTGAATTGTGGCGCAGCACGCCAAACCCCCAACATTTGGTTCGACCCCGGTTCGAGTCTGGCCGGGGTCATTTCCCGATCTTCCCCTGTCTCTCTGTCCCATTCGCTTCCTGTCACCATCTTCGACTGTCCTGTCAAATAAAGGCATAAAAGCCCCTAAGAAAAAAATGTATATAAAAGAATTGTAATGCTGACTTGAATCAGAGTCTTAATTAACTTCCTTAATAATTCTCTGATCTCTGTCCCTTCACAGACACGGTACTGTGGATCTTGCATCAGGCACTAGTGGCAGTTCTGTGTGCAACACTGGTATTGAAAGCCATCCATCCTTATGCCCGGAAACTTCTAACCTCTTTCCCTACCTTCCCCTTCTGCCCTGTCCACACATCACAGATTCGGACTTGCAGCTGCGTCGTGATGCCATCCTGTGCCAGGCCGCCCTGGTGGCGGTGTTGTGTCCTGCACGTTATGATAGTGATGGTGAAAGTGGATAGTGGATATTTATTTTATATTGTCTCTTTCTTTATTTCTTATCCCCTCGTCCACTCATCACAGACACGGACCTGCAGCTGCGTCGTGATGCCATCCTGTGCCAGGCGCTGGTGGCGGCGCTGTGTGCCCTGGCGGAGCAGCTGCAGGCGGCGCTGACGCTGCGCTTCAACAACAGCGGCGAGTACGAGGAGGACAGCATGGAGGTCAGCCGCAAGTGGCTGGAGCAGATCTCCGCCATCGGAGTCCTCTTCAACTACCAGTCCATACTCTCACCACACGTGGTAAGACATGATGAACAAACAGATGCACACGCACACGCACACGCACACGCACACATGCACACTAATACCTACATTTGTGATAAGTGAGTATGAAGAGGTCATCCACAAATGGCTAGAGCAGACCTCTGCCATAGACGTCCTCTTCAACTACCAGTCCATACTTTCTTCAGTGGTGGAAGTTTAATACTACCATGGAATAAAAGGCACAAAAAATGATTCCTAGTGTACAGACTCCTCACTTCAAAACTTCCTTTGTCTTGCACCTTAACCTTGGATGCGAGCAATCTTCCTCCTCAACTGATTCTCTATTAGTCTGCCACACATTTGCACCTTATAAGGTCACATGGTGTAGCGTGCAAGGGGAAAATACATGTGGCTGCTATTGGAAGAGAAATTAGACTTTTTTTACTGGGTCATGCATTGACTACCATAGATTTATAAAAACACCCAAACACAAAGTCAAAGACAAATGCACACACACACACACACACACACACACACACACACACACACACACACACACACACACACACACACACACACACACACACACACACACACACACACACACACACACACATTCTCTTGCACGCACAAGCTTGGCGTCCTATTCAGCCAGTCCACGCTCTCTCCACACGAGGTCAAAACAAAGACCGGAGATGGAAGTGTTAGTAGGTCAGGCATTCACCAACATATAAATGTACTTAAATAAACAGACTTAAAACACACACACCCTGACATACTTTCTCATTTATGCGCTCTCTCTCTCTCTCTCTCTCTCTCTCTCTCTCTCTCTCTCTCTCTCTCTCTCTCTCTCTCTCTCTCTCTCTCTCTCTCTCTCTCTCTCTCTCTCTCTCTCTTTCACACACACCATCTCAACAAACACACATGTGCACACACAAGCACCATTATACTCCTTCTCTGACGCACACGTCTATGCAACACACACACACACACACACACACACACACACACACACACACACACACACACACACACACACACACACACACACACACACACAGGGTTCCTTCATTTGTGACCATGTTGCTGCCTGTTTCCTCTCCTCTGCTTCCTCCTTTACATGCATCCTTTTATTTTCCCTCTTCTCCTTCCTCTTTGTTCTTTCCTTTCCTCTTCCACATCCCTATCCCTCCTCCTTCTCCCTCTCCCCCCTTCCCTTTTTCCTTCTCCATCTTCTCCTGCCATTTATTTCTTCTTCTATTCTTCTTCTTTGTCACCTCTTCTTCCTCCACTTCATCTCCTCTGTTCTCATCCATCTTCCTTCTCCTCCTCCTCCACCTCCTCCTCCACCTCCCTTTCTCTCCTCCTCCTCCTCCTCTTTCTCCTCCTCCACCACCTCCTTCTCCTCCTCCTCCTCCTCTTCCTATCTTTCTCTTATCCTCCTCCTCCTCCTCCTCCTCCTCCTCCTCCTCTTCCTCTTTGTCTATACCTAATGCAGAGGGAGGAGCGGACCATGTTGGAGGACACCAAAGCAGCCCTGGCAGACCTGGACAAAGTCACCGTGGTCTTCAGGCAGCAAAGCGACGAATGTCTGGTTGCAAGTAAGTGCTGTATGCACGCGCGCGCGCGCAGACACACACAGACACACACAGACACACACAGACACACACAGACACACACAGACACACACAGACACACACAGACACACACAGACACACACAGACACACACAGACACACACAGACACACACACACACACACACACACACACACACACACACACACACACACACACACACACCTTTTTTTGTGAAAACCCTCGCCCACTTCTGCAGACATGAAATCTCCTAGATATAGACAGGACAAGGGATCTGTTACATGAATACTAAAGTGGCATCTTATTTAGATTCTGGAGTCACAGTGCTTTGAGATGGGATTGTCGACTACACACCACACAGACATTTGAGCGCGCACACACACACACACACAAAATTGAGCAGTGCACATACACTTGCTCAGTCACACTGGCAACTGACGCACGTACACACACACATTGGCCCACAATCTGCCCTCAGCAAATCCTCTCCAAACACCCAGCAGACTTCCTCTCTGCAGCGCCACTTCCTCTCTCTTTCATACAGCGCAGGCGTGCTGAGGAGAGATAGCCGCCCAGGCCCCCAGGCCTCTTTGTTGTACTTACTGCTGAGGGGCCACAGGAGAGAGGGAGAGAGGAAGAAAGAAAAAAAAAGAAAGAAGGAGAGAGAGAGAAAGAAAGAAGGAGAGAGAGAGACAGAGAGAGAGATTTTGAAGGAGAGAGAGAGCACCGAGGGATTTGCTATTGTACGTGAGTGCAGGGACAAGATTTAGCTGCTTTTGGAGAAGCAAGAAAGAAAGCGTTGATACTTTAAAGTTTCATTAATCCCCATTTCACAACACATAGAGGTGCATTCACTCATACACTCAGGTACTTGCGTATAATATGCATGCGTGCAAATGTCTGCACGCACACGCGAACACACACAGACACACAGACACACAGACACACAGACACACAGACACACAGACACACAGACACACAGACACACAGACAGACACACAGACAGACACACAGACAGACACACAGACAGACACACAGACAGACACACAGACAGACACACAGACAGACACACAGACAGACACACACACAGACACACACACAGACAGACACACACACAGACACACACAGACAGACACACACAGACACACACACACAGACACACACACAGAGAGAGACACACACAGACACACACAGACACACAGACACACACACAGAGAGAGACACACACAGACACACACACACACACACACACACACACACACACACACACACACACACACACACACACACCACACACACACACACATTCATGCGCATAGCCCCTATCATAAAGAGTATGCTTTGCCAGCTAAACTGCTGCTTTAGTGGCTGCACGCAATGCAGCGTAGCAGTAGCAGTTTGCTGATGCCCTCCAGGAGAATAATACTGTAGTCTAATACCCCATTCATCCTCCCAAATCATTTGTCAACAAAATATGGGCAACATCCCGGTGTAACCAATACCGCTAATGCGAGCACAGGATACCCAACCCGAGCACATCCACTCTGATGGTCCAGTCCACTGCGGAACTGTATTAGCATGCCTGGAATGGAACTACAATTGTCTGTCTGTCTGTCTGTCTCTCTCTTTCTGGGCTGTTCTCTTCTCTTTCTTTCTCTTTCATTCCCCTTCTTCGACATTGTTTTGCCACTTTCTCCCTCTGATGGTCCTGTCTTTGTTTTCTTTATTCCTGGAATGGAACTACAACTGTCTGTCTGTCTCTTTCGTTCTCTCTGTTTTGTCACTTTCCCCTTCTGATGGTCCTGTGGTTTTTTTTTTAATTCTCTCTCTTTCTCTCTCTTTCTCTCTCTCTCTCTCTCTCTCTCTCTCTCTCTCTCTCTCTCTCTCTCTCTCTCTCTCGCTCTATCTCGCTCTATCTCGCTCTCCTCTGTAGACACACCGGTGTATTATGAGGTGGAGGGTAACAGGCAGGCCATCCGAGTGCTCTTCTACCTGAACAGCAGCCACTTCAACGAGCTGCCCTCCCGTCTGCAGAATGGAGGGAGCCTGAAGCTGCACTCTGTGCTGTTTACCCAAGGTGAGTGCGTTTGGACACAAGACATTCATCCAGAGGCTACTGGGCTGAGGACATTAAGACATCCATCCAGAGGCTACTGGGCTGAGGACATCGTTTAAGCACATCAATATATCCCGTGTCTGACATCCTTGGGCCCTTCTCAAAACCTAGTGCAGTGCACTTCGTTTTGTGAAAGACCCCTTCTTTGTTTTTTGGTTCTTTTTTAAATTAGAAAATCACACTGTGTTATTCTAGCCTATTGCACACTATGTTATGGCCTAATACTTCTTCCCCATCTCATAGGCCTACTACGTACCTTTACTGCATGTTGTTTTTTCTGTCGGACTCAGAGCTGTATGGTCGGACTGTGCATGGAGCGCCATCTTGTGGTAGCTTGTGTGTAGCACACTCTAGGCCGCTCTAATGTTTTGCTTCCAACTTGAGCAGGTGAAGGGACATCAGCGCTCACTGTGTGTGTGTGTGTGTGTGTGTGTGTGTGTGTGTGTGTGTGTGTGTGTGTGTGTGTGTGTGTGTGTGTGTGTGTGTGTGTGTGTGTGTGTGTGTGTGTGTGTGTGTGTGTGTGTGCCTGCGTGCAACTATTTGTGCGCGTGCGTGTGTGTATAGCCCTGGAGAGGCCAGAGGGGGTGGCCGTAGCAGACTGTGTGCCCATGGAGGAGTTCCAGAAGAGGACGAATGCGGTGTCCCTAGAGAGGGTCAAGGCCTACTACAGGAAGCTCAGGTACGCTCACAGCTATGCGCACACACTCAAAATTACACACTCATCCACCTGAAATGGACTGAGTGCTGGACTAAATGAAGGAATCAAAGAGAACAAAAGAAATTCTGACATACCACGCTCCCATTACGGCTTTTTAATTGATGCTATCATGTTTCTGTCTCGTAATGGTTTGGGAGCCTGTTGTCAGACATTTTTTCACATTCTTACACAAATTCCTGAAGCCATTTGGAGAAAGAATGGCACGAGGCAACCCTTCTTGAAGGCATAATTTGCAGATATTCTTAAAAGCAGATTTTTTTTTATCCGTTTACATAAAAAATAAAAATGTGATTGTGACAGATGCCTTTTAAATCTGGAGTTTTAAAAGGATATTTCTAGGCCGAAACCTAGCATTCAACTACTCCCTACTCCCTGCCAGTTGTGCTATTAAAGCCACTGTGAATTTGAATTAACATGTTCACTAACAACTAACACCATGGCTGTATATCAGTCTTACACAAACACATATAAAACCCCTTTGAGGAGGAGATGGCTTCTCTCCAAACCTATTCAAGAGATTGGATGACACAACCTGTCTTGAAGGGGTAATAATTCTGCATCATTTAGAGAGTTTCATTTTATTTAATTTCACATATTTTACCTTTTTGTCTATGTTCAACTGCTCCCTCTGCTTTGGTAGCATTATGTCAACAGTCACACTATTAATGCTACTGTATACACACATGCATTTGAATGGACATGGTCATTAAGAGCACTTCAGTTAATGTTTGTTGCGTGCTCCCTTCAGGGCGTTTTACCTGGAGAAATCCAACCTTCCTACCGAGTCTCACAAAACTGCCATGAAGATCGATCAGGTATGAAAAAACGAAACGAAACGCCGCTGCATTCTGCAAAAAGCTCTCTACAAAACTCTTTACATGTTCTCTCTCTCTCTCTCTCTCTCTCTCTCTGTCTCTCTCAAAAGCTCTCATATTGACTCATGCATTGCGTTTCTGTCCTCAGCTTGCTGAATTATTTCATTAGTATGCAAATTAGGGGCTCTCCCCTCCTGGAAGTTCACTGCTACTTTACCGGTTAATTCACTAACGTTCCACTCGGGCAGTTGGCTTCTGTTTGCTCACAGTGCAATTATCAGATGTTTATGACGTTGTGCCCTACCCTGCTCAGTCATAATATTGTTGTTATTGTCATACAGTAGGTACACATGCATGAAGGTTTATACATCCATATTGTATTTATTGTCTAAGAAATCTCTGATCGTTGATGATGCTTATGACACATGTGTCTCTGACTGTGACTGGTTTTCTAGCTAATTTGACTAAAATGGTAGACTGTATTGGGGAATTGGAAAAGTATGTCCATGTATATATAGCACAAGTATTTACACAGTATTGCTGCCCTCAGATTTTTTATATTCTGTGAAGTTGAGTCACTGGAATATTTTATGTTTTTTTTGTCTCAGTTTTTGGTCTATTCTTCGCAAACTGCATTGTCACCAAAGCACTTGGTGATTGCTCACTATTAATAACAAATCGATTATTTCCCTCACTAGCTGGCGGTGGCAGAAATGTAATGGCCTCTCGTAACCTTCTGTGTCCCTTCCTATCCCCTCTGTCTGCAGCTGCTGAGGCCGTTGAACACGCTTGATGACCTGTGTCGCCTGATGCAGACCTACGTGAACGTGCGGCCCAGCTCCGGGGGACATCCTTCAGGCGTCAGCGTGCTGCTGGTGTCGGCTGAGCTCTGCAACCGCCTCGGCTCCTGCCACATCTCCATGTGCTCAACTGGCATGCAGAGGTGCGTCTCTCTCCCTCTCTCTCACTCACTCACTCACTCACTCACTCTCTCACCCACTCACTCACTCACTCACTCACTCACTCACTCACTCACTCACTCACTCTCTCTCACACTCTCTCTCTTTCTCTCTCTCTCTTGGCACTTGCTCTCTTTTCCTTTCCTTTCTCTCTGGTGCCCTCTTCAGGCCACATGGTACCAGTGCAACCCTTTCATTCATTGAGGCTCCATTGTTTGTTGCTGTATATAGACCCCGTTTCTGCCTGCTTTCTGGTCGTTTCTGTATTGATTTTATGTGTGTGTGTGTGTGTGTGTGTGTGTGTGTGTGTGTGTGTGTGTGTGTGTGTGTGTGTGTGCGTGTGCGTGTGCGTGTGCGTGTGCGTGTGCGTGTGCGTGTGCGTGTGCGTGCGTGCGTGCGTGCGTGCGTGCGTGCGTGTGCGCGTGTGCGCGCGCACGTGTTTGGCCCGCGTCCGTATGTATTTATTGCAGGTGTACTCTGAGTGTGTCTTTGGCTCAGGCCCAGATCCTGGCCCGGAACCATGGCCTTCTCCCACGCTGTCTCATGCAAACTATGGATATCATGCGGAAGCAGGTACAGCAACGGCAGCTAAAACAGCAGCACAGCCAACACAACCCTCCACTGATTTACTGTGTGGTAGCAATAATGTTAAAGGTTGTTAATTATGGATATCACGTGGAAACAGTTACGGTTATGGCAGTTACTTGTATGGCCTTTTTGTTTACACGCACACATTCTTTTTTTAAACTGAGGTTTTTTAAAAGCAATGGTGATTTTTTTGTCCACATGTGGTGTAATGGATAAAAAAAATCACCTTAACCAAGGCCTTACTCAGGCAGACAGTTCCTGATTTACTGTGGGTTTGTGAGGTGTAGTAGCAATATGATGAGTCGCTGTGAGCTCCGATCTGATAAGTTTTCCATGTATTTCACAGGGCACGCGGGTGGAGATATCAGCCAAGAACCTGAAGGTGATGGACCAGATGCCTCCCTCTGCTCCAAGGTTTGTCCACAGATGACTGGCATGACTCACACATACATCAGTTATGAACACTAATAGTGGATAGTCTATAGCTGAGGTGTCTTGAATGTACCATTTTTTGCACTGTGCACTTGACATAAGCGGGGCAGTGACTGCTTTCCTCCATTTCACAATGTGCAACAAAGTTAATAAAAAAATCTCTGATCCTTCAGGAGCACTCTTAGTATATTGTACTACTGATTACCATGCATCATTTACTGTGAGGTATTTGCAACACCTCTTTTTCACTGATGAGACTGCCGAGCAAAGTGTCAACTTAATACTGTATCAAAGCGAACACTTAAAAGCTTAACCACTGGTTACATGACTGTGACAATGTGCTTGTGTGCTGCCATCTTAGTCTGATTGTGTGTGCATGTGTGTGTGTTCTCTCCCCTCTCTTGTCTTCCCAGGCTCTTCAGGCTTTGTCTCCCACCTACAGATGGAGATCTGTAGACCAGGCATCACGCTCTTTATTTTTAGCTCACTTTTTTTGCTTTCTTTAAAAGAAAAAAAAGAAAAAATGGTTTTCAGTTTGCAATGATGACGAGGCTGTGGAGAGGCGTCTCAGCTATAGCGATGGCGGCTTGACGATGGCGCGGATTCCTGTGACACAGTGGGTCTGCCGACTCAGGCACAACTGGACGCTTGAACCCCCACCCCCCTCTCTCCTTTCCTCTCCTGAAAGACCCCTCAGACCATCCTTTCCAGTCACCACCAGCACCCACGGTGGTCACTGCTCACTCGATCATCTTCGGCATGGGTCGTCTCGGTACAGCCCTGTGAACGGAATGTCCGTGAGGGCTGCAACAAGTGCCAGATTCCTGCACCGTCAACTTCCCCTATTGCCATCAACTCCCCCCATTTCCCCACCGCCACCTACCCATAAACCAGGGACATCCTCACCACTGCCCCAGTTAACCTCCACTTCCACCAGTAAATCCTCTCATTGGGAGGACAAGTCTTAAACTGTACCCTCTTGGCCAGGAAGAGACTGGCTTTGGGCAGTAGCCTATGCGCCTCCCCCTCCCCCTCCCCAACCCCGCCTCACTCACTGGCCAAGAAACTGGCCCTGTGCAGTGTACCTCCGCTCCACTCGATGACCCAGAGACTGGCCCTGCGCGGTGTACCCCCTCCCCACTCACTGTATCCCTGGAGCCCTTTCTTTTACCTGCACTGCCTGTCTGACTGAAACTCACCGCTGTGTCTGCAGGTCTCTGTGTCCGAATGAGACGCCTGGACTCCTCTGTGTGTGTGTGTGTGTGTGTGTGTGTGTGTGTGTGTGTGTGTGTGTGCGTGCGTGCGTGCGCGCGCTGTGTGTGCGTGCGTGCGTGCGTGAGTGTGTCTGCATGTCTGAAGTCTCCTGCTCTCCGTCCCCCTCCATCTCTTTCTCACACACACACAGAATGTGCAATTACTGTAGTTTAGCATGTGGCACACTGCACTATTCACCCACGATGAGGGGACTGTCTCATTTTAACAAAAAAAGAAGAGTGTATTTATTGTCCGATCATATCAGGAATAGAGAATTAACTTGAATCATTCCAGTCTAAATGTCCAACATCAGTTGATGGACCAATGACCCGAGTGTTTTCAGACTGGTCATGGAAGAGTGGTCTAAGAGTGTTTTAGCAAACTGTAATGCTAATTTATGTTGGGTTTTTTTAAATGCCTAGTGTGCTACACACCACTTACCCACTGTTGAAATTCAGGGAACACAACACGAAATACAGAAAACACAGAAAAATGGGAAAGCAAGCTAATCACTGAGCTGGTTCAAGCTAGTCTTATGAAAGGCCTCAAGGCCAAGTGTTTTTTTATTTTGATTTTCATTTTTTTTTAACATTTGAGTTTTACTCATCATCATAATTGTTTTAGCGTCTTAGCTGAAATTGTTTTCTGACATTGTTTCTGGGTTTTATTAATGCTAGAGGACACGGAAAAAGGTCCACAATTTCATTTCCTCTTGATGCTATTTATGTGTCTGCCTCAAAGAGCACAAAGACATCCAGTCATTCATCAGTGTTTTAAAATGTCCTGTACTGTACATTGTTTTGAGTTAGATGACAACAAAGGGATCATGAAGTATAAAAGTGTAGATGGTAGCTTTATTTTATTTTATTTGAAGTTTTATCTTTTTTTTCTTGTGTATGTGTACATAACAGTGTCTATAGCAGAGCGACTACCATACAGTATATGCTTTCAAGGAAGGGCAGTTCTATAATTTAAATTTTAATAATATTAAAAGAGATTATAATATGTAAAGCATTAATTCCCTTTTTTTATTCATCTTCAATTCTGTAAATTTAAAAAAGAAAAAGAAAAGATGTTCTCATAAGTAGACTACACACAGACTAGTCATACTGACAGTATAATTTCGGTGACTTCATGACTGTTGTGATGTATCAGGGTGCTATTTAAGTAACCTACAGACTCATGCTCCTGTGACGTCAGCTTACTGCCTGCCTCTCTTCAGTCTTTCTGGGAACTTCAGCATTGAGTAGTGAAATGATGAAACCTAGCTACAGTGTCACCTCATGGGACCATGTCTGGCCCAGGAAAAAAGGACAAAGGGAACAGTGGTCTCGGGCCCAGGGACAGAGGGCCCCCAGAAATGGGTCCTCATGATTGTGTGTATTGGGTGGGGGGCCTTCTCGGATGGCTTTGTCCTGGGCCCGGCCAAAGCTACCAGCGGCCTCATCTGGCACAGGCCCTCGGTCCTAATGCTTCATCCACGGTTACCTCTGGTTCGAAATCAATAAGAGAAACAAAGCTCATATCAATGATCTCTCTATGATCAATGATTTGTAAACAGTTGAAGCTGGACTAAAATTATGTCAGTGTGTGTGTATGGACAGCAGCATTTTGTGTGGCCTATTTGGAGTTTAAGGTAGGAAGAAGTAAGCAAAGTATACTGACCCAAGAAGCAGGGCTAGACTGGCCATCTGGCGTAGCAGGCGGTGGGCCCGGTGGCCCTGCACCCTTGTGGGCCCCTATTTTCAGAAATCGAAAAAAGTCAGTTCTGCACTGGTAATTGTGAGGGGGCACTTTTGCCTGCCAAGAAGTAATTTCTCATGTATTGGATGCAAACCATTTCAGGTGACTCATCTACATGTAGAGAGAAGTGTCAGTCAAACCCCAAACCCACCTGCCATCTGAACAGTCTGCATCCACATGGTGATCCCATCCCCTTCAAGCTTCGTGAAATTCATGAAGGAATTTGTTAGAGGTGTTCAAATGGGTCTCTGCTCTGGAAAAGAATGCTCATTTAATCTTGAAATGGCTACAAGCGCACAATTTACCTTGAGCACAACATTAACAGCCTCTCATCTAGAGAGATGCCGGAAGTTATTATTGTGTCCCTCACTAAAGCCTATAGATGTGACGATTCATGTCTTTAAACACAGCTATTTCAACTTAATTAACCACCTGTTAGTCATTTGAAGAGACTGGCATCAAAGAATTTTAAACCCAGTGTTTTGTCTGGGACAAAAGGTAGACATAACAATTAAAAAATGTTTGAGCTTTTAAATAGTCTGCAAACCCCTTTGAAGACTGTTTGCCACAGTTCCCTTTTTTCCATTCAAACATATTCTTTTTTTCATTCGTGCTTGAGTTTGTTATTCAGTTCTGACCTTGAGGCAAGGCAAAAAGGGTTCCGGAATGACTGAAGAATTCTTAAAGACTCTGTGTCTAGCTTACTCTGACGTCAGGGTGGAATACGGAGCATGGCCTTAAATCTGGAAGAACTACAGATGACTTGACTTGTGTCGTGTACTAGCTACATTTGCAATGATAATCTCTATGGTGAGGTCCCATAATAAACATTTCCTTTGACAAACATGACTGTTCTCAGCGGCTCCAAATGTCTGTTGTGATCAAACCCTATAGGCCTAGATTTGTCAATTTGATTGGGTTAGATTGGGCTTAATGTAGCCAGAGCCATCACCTGTATTTGGTATACACTATGTCGATGTAAAGGCATTGCATCACTTTTTTTAACTAGAGGTGTACCGATAGGCCTCTGAAGTGGAAGTAATATCAGCACTAGAACATTATACACAAGTTATGCTACTGTACCACATGGATACAAAGTAAGAGTACTTTCTCCTTTTACTTTATACACATCTACGTTTTATATTGACTGGCATGACTTTAAAGTTAGACATGAATGTAGTCTATTTCATATTTAAAAGCTCTGTTTTTGGTGTAGGCAAAGTACACTAAGGTTTTGAAGGAACCTTCTGCTCCTCTATGGAGATGTCTCACAGTATACCACTTGTGTTGCTTAACAGGGTTTTTTTTATCAGAATTGGGATCATCAACATCATGCTGAGATTTTATACCATCTTCTAGCATCCTCAAGAGATGTGAGAGTCGTCTTGACCGCAGAAGTCAGAATTGGATAGCTTGTCAATGCAAAAACCTGGAACTTTGAGAACCTTTTTTGCCCAGCCAGATGAGACCAAAATAAAATGCCACACCTATACTGAAGGGCATTGAAAATGGCAAATGGACTATGTTTATATAGCGTTTCCACTCCTTCGACCACTCAAAGTGCATTACAATTTATCGAATAGGAAAATTCTCTCTCTATCTCTCTCGCTCTCTCTCTCTCACACACACACACATACACACACACACACACACACATACACACACACACACACACACACACACAGTTGGAAACTGAGTAATTTATTCACACCCTGTTTGACTCACAAACTCGCACTGAATGCACATGCACACACACACACACACACACACACACACACACACACTCCAACACACACCTTATAAAGGTTGCCCTGGGGAGTGCAAATTCATTCAGGGAGTCCATGTTTAGGAAGCAACTCTTGAAAAAAGGTAAAATAGTGATAATAGTCCTATAAATTATCTGTTAGGGACTATACATTTAAGAGAACCATTTTCATAACATCAGAAATGCTATACACAGACCTGCTAGCACTGCTGAAAGACTTTATGCCTGGAAGAATTTGTGCCTCACATTTACCCATTCACAATTGCAGGTGTTGCACATTGCCATATAGGGTGCCATCCTGCCACCAGGAGTAATACACGGGGTTAAGAATCTTCCTCAAGGACACTTCAATGGGGTCAGGCTTGAACCTGCTAACTCTGTGCCTTAACCTGCAAACTTCAGGTTCCCCCTCTACCACCTGCGCCACCACCAGCCCAATGGAGAATGTGCGATATTATAACTGAATTAGCAGTCCTATAAGCCAACTGGTTACGGTAGTTGTCCCGCTCCCATGGAGATGGTGGGCCCAGAATTGTGTCCTTAGTACATGTACATACAGTAGGCCTATGTATTGAGCGAGGGCCCTTTCAGATCACTTTGTCCCATGCCATGCAAAGCTGTCAGCGGCCCTGCCTGTTGCCCTGTCAGTGGGGAAGAGGGTGGCAGTGGGACGGTATGGCACTGGAAGAGTAGATTTGGAGAGTGGTGCTATATATGGGACTGCGAATGTCTATCACCAGCCTTGCAGTCAGCAAAAATATGTTGGCTGACAAGATGACTCAGTCCTCTGCTCTGCTCTGAAGGCTTGGGAGGCAAGGAGAAGGTGCATATTCCAGCATAACCTCTCAGAATAACAGCCACTTGCCAACATGACAGAGGAGGTTTAAGAGAAGAAGAAACATGAAAACAGTGACCTTGCCAAGGCCTAAACTACTATAACAGCTTTGGGGTTATTTCCAAAACGAAAAAAAATGATTTTAATCTGGCTTCTGAGATGTATTGACAACTAATGCCACACTTAATTCCATGTTGACATCCTCTGGTCTTTATAATAGTATTATATGAATTGTACAGTATAATAATAGGCTATTGCAATTCAATGCTAGCGTAAACTATTTTCTTTAACATAGAGGAAACATCATGTTCAAATTAGTAATGCAGTTACTGTATAACATTTCAATTGATTGGATTTGGATCGATAGCTTTTAAGCATTACGAGCCAAGTTAACTGTATTAGTCTACATTTCGTTTTGCTTTGTTAAAATTCCTTTGTAAGATGCAAGAGGGTAGCACAAATAGCCTACCATTTGGTATCCTTAGACTTAAATGTTGTTATAATAACTAGTTAATTGTTAAGAAACATGTTCTGAAGGAGGTAGCCTATAGGCGAATGTATAGACTATAGGTCCCTGTCGCCTTAAGAAGTCTTATGCATAAGGCTGCATTCTGGGCCCATTTAATTAATTAGAAGCTTTTTAAGGAATTCGTCTTGGCAGTTCCTTTACGTTGGCAGGAGCATTCGGATTAAAATACAGCGCCTGTCAGACGGCCGGTATAGGCGCACAGATAAAGCACTACCCATTGCAGGTTCGCATAGGCATTTCAATTGGCTTTCCAGTAGAGAAGAGCGTGCGACAACTGCACTGTGGAACACACCCCAGTTCGGTAATGCCTCCTCCCGATAAGGACTTTCACTCTTCCCCCTCTGCATTTTCGTGACTTTCACGATGGTGCAAAAAGCCGCCAACGGCGTAGTTTATTCAGCCGAAGGCGGAGAGAAAAAAGTCGGCTTTGTTGGACTGGACCCAGGCGCAGCCGAGACCAGCAGAGACGGGGCGCTCCTCATAGCCGGTTCGGAAACCACCAAGCGGGCCAGCATATTATGCAGACCTAGATCCAGTTTATCAGGGGGGAAGAGAGCCAACAAGAGGAATGCCGGCTATCGAAAACTACAGAATTTCCTCTACAATGCACTGGAGAGACCGAGAGGCTGGGCGTTTGTATACCACGCTTATGTGTGAGTACCAACCTCTTTTCACTTCACATTTCAGAGTGATTTTACGCAGCTGACGCCTGTATGCGGACATTCATGAGGTGGGAATCATGAATGAAGTGATGCAGTCATTAGCCACACACAGTGCTCAAAGTTTGACGTGCTGCTGGCCAGTCGACGTACCCATCCTTTGCCGCATATAGGACCCCTGTTCTTTGTGAGAAGTGTGGAGCATTATCTGCAGTGGGCCTTAAGTGTATTTCTAATTGTTAAGAAGTTGCCAATCCTAGTTTATGTTTGTAAAAAAAACAATTAATGTTTGGTGGCACTGCTTCTGAAATGTAGGATAGGCTATGCTATATTTGAACAACGCTATCCGATTTGAAAAGAACTGCGAACAGGTTAGTCACGGGCACCAAGTGGTTAATCCAAATTTCTGAAAACATTTCCGTAGCATAGTGAATTTTAGACCTGTGCTAGTGGCGAGTGACGACGGTGAAACATCCACGACATCCCACGAGTGTTTCAGCACTTGAACAGCTCCCTTGCTGCGCTGTCGCACACGGTACTCCATGCGTCTGCTCGTGGCACACACACACCCTGCTCTGTATAGGGAAGATCTGTGCGCACCCACCGCCTCTACAGCAGTAGCGATACCCGCTTGCCATACACTGGCGTCCGCAGAGTTACTTTAGATGGCTTGCTAGGAGCAGCCATTGAAAACAAAGGGGGAGCTCTGCATTTTTTTCACTTGAAACTAACGGCATGGGTGCCGCAAAGGTGGTCCACTCTCCCCCCCCTGAACAATTCAGTAATGGATTTTACTGTTACCGCACTACCACTTTTACTCACCAGACACATTGAAGTGTATTGACAAAGTTTTTACATTAAGCTTGCAGTTTGATACTGCTTGCACCTTATTACCCTATTTAGCCCCAATGCACAGCCTCAGCAGAGATGTATTAAGTTGAAGTAGCCTAAATTCACAACACATGATATTGCACTAGTTATTCCAGAGAAATGTGACTTTTTAATTGTATTTTACTTCTTCTAAATGTATTATAGCCTATTTATATTTATGTATTTATATTTGTATTTATTTATACACGTCCGGAAGAGTTCTTTTTTAGTTGCAGAACTGGTTTCAGCACCCATCCTACTGCACCTGATGAACAAGTTGGGTGAGTCCAACAACTGTCTGAGTAAGATGTAGCTGAAATCCAGTGGCGTTGATAATAGCTTTTGAGGTCTGTCATAAACCAGTCTTTGATGTAGCTTCAAATTATTCATATGTAAGTATTCACCGAAAGCATCTAGGCTTTTCACTCCAACTAAACACACTCCCCTCTTCTGTATACTAAACCATGGGCATGTGCAGATGTGTGCATAGAGGCATGGATATGTTAGGCCTACTATATTATGTATGTCTGTTTGCTGAACAGCATCACATGATCTTAGCACCAGAGTAGAAGTCTTGCGAGAGCAGCAGCAGCATGCAGATGCAGTCAAGCATGCCAAGTCACTTCCAGACAGAGGAGGCAAAGAGCATCTCATGTCTCTTCCCACTTGCTTGCCACTGGTGGCAACGGGTCCGGTTATTCCAACACGCAGGCCAATGATGGTGTGGTGGCGCTGGACAGCCGTCTGCAGCCGTCCTCAACGTTGACGTGCTCCTAATTGCATTGCAGCTGATTGTAGTTGCTTCCTGTTCATCCCAGTTAGCTTGACGCTGGTGCTGCAGGAGAGAGGAGGCCCTCAGGCAAGCCCTGCCTCCATTTTCAGACATGTCCTTTGGATAAATAATTGATATAGAACACTCAGCGACACACACACATGCAGGGCCGCTGACAGCTTTTGCCGGACCCAGGACAAAGTCATACAATGTAATGAGGACCCAGTTCTGGGCCCCCTCTCTCCCTGGGCCCGGGACAAGTGACCCCTTTGTCCCCTCTCTTGGCTTACCTGCACACACACACCAACTTAAAGTAATCTCACGGGCTTTCTTTGCCTTCCAAAGAACTTTTATACTGTACTATAGAAGAGTGCAGTGTGCCGTCTCGTGCCCTCCTCAATTCCCGCAATCTATCTCTCTATTGTCTGAGTCTTGCTTCCCCTACTGACACAGACACCCCCACTATCTCTGCCCTTTTTCTTCCATCACTGCTCCCTCTTCCTCTTCCTCCTCCTCTTCTATCAGGCTCTAAATATGGTTGCGTGTTGATAGAAATTGAACTTCTGTGCTCCAGGCTGCTACTGGCCAGCCTGATGGGCTGCTGTGGCTTTTTACTGCATTTTACTGCATTCTGCTGTGGTCAGCTATAGCTTCTGCTCATGGACATACATGCAGTAATAACCTGTGGCCTGGATCTGTGAGTGTGCGTGTGTGTGTGTGTGTGTGTGTGTGTGTGTGTGTGTGTGTGTGTGTGTGTGTGTGTGTGTGTGTGTGTGTGTGTGTGTGTGTGTGTGTGTGTGTGTGTGTGACTCTTGAACTGATTGCAGAAAAAAAAATCAATAGCCAGACAGTGTATTTCTGTCTCGAGAGAGGTGGGCCCACACCCCTGAAAATGAAGGCATATCTATAAAACATTACCGTAGACTACTTTTCCCGTCTGAATCCATTAAGCCCAAACTGCTAAGGGAGAGCCTGAAGCATACCGGTAGTCTATTTTTTTCACCTTGCGTGTTCTTTTCCTCATTCACATACTAGGTTATGCGTGAAGGCATGGAAACATCATTGTCTGCGGAGGAATAGCACAAAATGTGATTGTGTTGTTGTGACAGGCATCCTTGTATTGGTATTGAATTGCGAGGTTAGGCATGGAGCAGGTCAGATATCAAGTCTGTTTTTGTTAAAATCATTACCATCATCATGTCTCGGTGGAGGCATTTGGCGACCCTAGGGAAATGTTTAGACATGGGCTCCTCTTGGGTAACACTTTATTTTAATGGTTCACTATTACAGTGGATCTACCACATTAGGTAAAGTGTAATAACCAGTGTAACAATATTTAATACAATGTAATACCAGTGTAATACCATATACCAACCCTAGCCCAAACCCTAACCCTATATGTAAGTACAAAATTGGTACATGGTATTAAACTGGTATTACATGGTATTCAATATTGTTACACTGGTTATTACACTGTATCTACTGTGGTAGATCCACGGTAATAGTGAACCATTACAATAAAGTGTTAGCCCTCTTGAATTGTCCTACAGAAGGCAAGAGATGGCTGAGAAAGGGCGGTGCTTAGTTGCAATTTGGGGCCATTAGTTTATTTTAATTTTTTAATACTAAGGGGGACGTTGTTAGGCTTATGATTAGGTCAAGGGGTGTTGGGAGGCTTATGATGTAAAGGTGGCGTTTGTTCAAAAAAAGGCTGAGGACCACTGGTCTATTGGCTCTGTGTGAAAGAAAGGAACACTCATTGTCCTATACATAGCCTACTCTCAGTGTAACTAGTAGGGACATCTCGGAAAGAAAACGTTAGTAAACTTACTGTAGGCCTAAAGGATATCGATAATGCACATTTTTAACTTCACTTAGCTGACCTCTGCTTTTCAAGTTAGTTTGAGGTTGTGGGTTCAAGCTAGGGCCGGACTGTACAGGAAGACCTCATTTACATTAGGTCATCTCTCACAGCACTGCTCTGACCTCACACCAGGAGTGTTGAAGTGGGGCAAATGTTGTGACTGACTATCCTGGCCCCCAGTAGCCAGAAGAAGGGAAGGAATGTCAACATTTTGCTTATCTTGCATTACTTTGAGGGTATAGATGTCTGAAGCATGAGAATATGCTAAAAAGTACTCTCTAAACTTCTGCTCCCATAGGTTAGCTGTCATGGCAAAGCCTGATAATGATTTATTTACTCGCATTTTCGGTACATCTTGAGCCAATGTTACCAGAATGTCCCTTGAATGCCTGAGTCAGTGCTATTATTAACGTTGCCATAGGTGCAAAATATCAAATGATGGTGGGTAATGGTGCGTCACACCGTGAAGTCACATGGAAAACCACACCAGAGTGGTGTGTGCGTGGTCTCAGTGTGGGTCGATGGCATGGGATGGGATGGCTGTCTCACGATGACTCTTCTGATCCCAAGTCAAGGAATAGTCCGGAAGATGCTGCTGAGCTTGGGGAATCATCATGAGGAAATCAATGGCTCCTGATGAGCTACTGATGCACTGGTCCGATCTGGTCCGGTCCGGTCCGGTCCACACCTTTTTTGGGCTCCAGACTGTCCTGTTCCCTCCTTCCTATTTTTATCCCCATTGAAGAAGGCTGAGCGTCCAGCTTCTGTTAAAGAGTGTCAGCTTGATAGAGTAGCTCTATCATCCCATAGTAGCCTTATACTAATTTCATTCATATAGATGGTCTGGAACAGCTGGATGGAGAACTGATTACTGGTGGAAGCTGTGACCTCCATTGAAGTTTGAAAAGCGCGTCTGATTTTACCCATTCCCTAACGTTTGGTCATTATATATAACCGGTGTGTATGTGTAATGCTGACATTTTTTGTTCCTTTGTATTGGTCTGGGTTATGTGTCTCGAAAGCGTAGTTAGTAGGCAGTTAGCTACTTGTGTAGTTTCCAATGGGAAATTTCATTGCAAACAACAAAGTAGCTAAGGTAGTTAGCAACTACAGTTTCGAGAAATGCACCCCTGGCCTCCACTTGTTGAACGGCAGAGTCCTGTTCCCTCTCGTACTGTCAGGTAATTAACTTTTGCTGGTGCTTTTAGACAATAGTAGCAGACAGCAGGGAAGCCGACAGGTGGGGACAAAGGGGTCACTTGCCCCGGGCCTAGGGAGAGAGGGGGGCCTAAAATTGCATCATCATTACACTGTATGTATTGGGTTTGGGGCTTTTCAGATGTCTTCATCCCAGGCCCAGCCAAAGCTGTCAGCGGCCCTGTCAGACAGTAGGAAACGTAGCTGGTCTGTACACTGGACTTGTGCTCCAAAAAATATACATTTTATTTCATTAAAATGTAGAGTGTTTCCCCCTTTGTCTTCCTTCTCAGCTGGCCGTGCTAACTGGCCCATTTTTATCCCATTTGAAGAAGGCTGAGCCATCAGCTTCTGTTAATCAGTCTCATTCATCCATCCAGGTCATTTTGGTAAAAAAAATTAAGTTGTAGCTTTCACATGTGCTTTCAAATTACAAAAAAAGTCTGGCTGTGTGCAACTATTCCCTTAGCAGTAGATCATTGATTTTTAGCCTCCAAAATCACATCACAACTGGTTAAATAAAATTATTTGTGTTTTGGCTGGACATTTATTTCACCTCCTTTAACCCTAGTTGCAAATTACAATACCACACATATTTCACAAATATGATTAGTCATATCACATCAGCTCTGGGAAACTATTGTGTATACTTCCTGGCCTATTACAAAATGAGACTAGTGTTGTAGGCTCTAAATAATTATTTTCAGTCATTTCAAATGGACCATGGCCCTGCCGTGGCCTAACAGTAGGGCACTGGGTTACTATACCGGCAACCCGGGTTCGATTCCGGCCAGGGTCATTTGCTGATCCTCCATCTCTCTCTCACACTCGCTTCCTGTCACCAACTCCAAATGTCCTATCAAATACTTAAAAAAAAAATGGACCATAACTTAAGCAAAACATACAGTATCTTACATATTAGCATCTAATTTCTTCTTCTTGTGCTGATCTCAGTGGTGTTTGAGACAATACATGAGTGTTTATCCCTGCAATTCTGCCCTGTACTCCCTCATTCAGATTTTCGTCACAGCCCAAACACATTTCGCATATCTTCAGAGGTTTTCCCTTCACCAGAGTCCTGCACTGCACATACCGGCTACCGCTGATGCAAGGAGCCATCCGCCTCGGCATCTGGCGCCATGCTCCCCAATCTCATTTTTGATTAAAATTGTCCAAAAGAAACAGAGACTCGTGTACTGTATCTGCCGGGACAACAGCAGATTTATTTATTTCCCCATGCAGGAAGATTTCGCTTGTGGTGTCTCTGGAGTTTACTACAATGTGTGGTCTATAAATTCAAAAACTACTCCAAGCGTTCTCTTGCCACCTGGTCCTGGGTGAGAAATGTGGCACCTACGGTGCATTGTATCTTTTGTGGCAACTGTAATATTTTGGGTTCTGTCTTCTGGTGTCAAAATTAGGCTAGGTTTATTGGCTTTTAGGCTGTTTTAGGCTGTGTTTAAGCTTTGTAATCTGAAAAGAATATGCATGTTCAACTGCAGAGTACAGATTACCGGTAATTGTAAATTCATTGTGAATGAGTATAAGAATACCACCAAACTAAAGGAAAAAATAATGTAATTAATTTTATTGAACTGCCTCTGTGCATCTACCCCTGTGAATTTGTGCTAAACTTGCCTTCCCTTGTAAGCTTCGTCCCACCAAGATTGAGTTCTGTTGATTGATGTCTAAACTATGCTGGGCACTGGGCAGCTTGCCTTATGCTTTGCAGCTCGCTGTCCTGTTGGTTTGGCTTTAGCCCCTACTGTGTCTTCTGACGTCTAAGATATACGGGGCAATACTTGATGTTGTAGAGCTCGCTGAACTGTACTGTACTGTAGGTTGACGTTTTAGCCCCTCCAATGTTTTAGGTTCTGTCTTCCCAAGTCTGAACTATGCTGAGCAGTACTTAAGTGTATGTAGAGCAGTATTCTTGGCCTGCTTCAGCCCCTCATGCACTGTCTAAACTATGCGGGGCAGCACTGCCCTACAAAGGCAACGTGCAGTAACCAATATTACACCACACCAATATTGAAATTGAGAAAGTGCTTTCAAGGCCTTGGAATTGGGTTCGATATTGAAGTTATTGCAAATTTGACACAGAAATATCTCTAAAACGGGTCACATGTGTAGTTACTGCACTTTGCCCACTGCTGTCATTCCGAACCAGGGGTATAGGTACCACTAGGGGTACCTGAGCACACTGGGAAAATATAATACAAACAAATGTTTGGCACATAGTCATACTGGGATAAGAGTAAGCGGTATACTGTAGAGCAGTGGTTCCCAACCTATGGGTCGGGACCCCCCTTATGGGTCGCCAAAGATCCACAGGGGGTCGCGGAGCCCTCTTGATTTTAAGGGGTTTCGTTTTAAATATATATAGCCCATGTTGAATAAAAGACAAATCATTTAACTAATAGACGCAACAAATTGTAAGTGCTACATTAAACAATTATTCTATATTTGACCAAAGACGAATTGAGGAATAAAATAACTAAAATAAGTTTTCGCAGGAAACGGAGGGCATCTTGTGACTCCGTCTCGTGCGGGCGCTCGCGTGGTTGGGTCACCAAAGCTTACAATAGTAAAAACATGGGTCCCTTAAGAAAAAGGTTGGGAACCACTGCTGTAGAGTATGAGTTAGCTGATGCTCATGCCATGACAAAAAAGGCTTAAGGGGTAGGACAAATATGAAGACAAAAAAGGTTGGGAAACATTGCCCTATGTGTAGCCTGTTGGAGGTCTGCTTCAATCCCTTCAGGCTAATGTGCTGGCCCTTGCTGTAGCTCAAGCCTGAGGCTGATAAGTGAATTTTATACATCAGGTCCATGAGTAATGGCCATTAGATATACTGTACATGAAGCTATGGCAGGATGTTCCACCGCGCTCTGGGGGGTTATCTGCAACCTTTAATGTAAGAGAAGAAGAGTTGAGTCTTATTCCTCCTCCTGTTTATCAAATACTGTCTTTACTCTGCACAAGAGAAAAGTCCATCACTACTTGGAAAGCAACCTGAGATAGCAAAATGAATCCCACCCCACCAAACAATTCATAATTATTTGTACATTCCATAAGGTCTTTTTTTTGGCCATTCCTCTCCAAGTCATTGGTCCTCTGAAGTGTAGTGTCCTGCCATGCCTAGGTTTTATGGCCACAACTAAAGCTTGTTTTGGTACAGTAGAGAAACTTAATTAACCCCAACGGGGCAATATGGAGTTTCACATCATCAAGGTCATAGTGTCAATTCAAGTGTATTTCAGAGGATTTTAGCTTGGTTGGGTGTCAACTTAACAGAGTTTCAGAAGCTTTTGAAATGTCCTCTGAATCCTTCTGTTGCCAGGTTCAACAATAATGGAGTTTTAAATCAAACTGATGTCTTTCCATTATTGTCAAGAGGGTGCAGAGTAGACAGTGAATGTGTGTGAGAGAAGCAGGGTGCTGTAGTGGAAATATCCTCTGTTCAGACTTGTGAATGATAGACCCAATGTAGGCTGGGACACCAACGTGACTGATGCGCTATGGTTCTCAAGGGCCAAGGCTTTCCGTGTGAAGACAAGTCTTAACTGTCCACTCGTATATCACTCCTCCTGGAGTAAGGTGGTTTTCTCTGTGGACATCTTCATTTCCGAGCCAACCTCACATCAAGTGTTTGAAGGCAAAAATGCTACATTTTTGCTGAGTCAACTGAACCATGGCCTAGAAAGACTTGCAGAGCTTTACGGCAAACTTTCTGGTCCTTTCACTTCAAATTAAAAATAGGAATGGTCTTCCCTTATAGCATATCTTTCAAGCAACTTAATTGCACAGGATTGAGGGAATAAGATGCTACCATACTGCGCTGTTATGAAGCAGAGTTGTTTGACATGCATGTAGCTGTAGGGCTACTGCTTGACAACCTCTCTCACAGTGGATTCTGATAAGAATGTTTTGCATCATTTATCAGGCTGGTTCTTAATAGTTTTGAAACATTTCAGAAAGAAACGGTCTTCTTCTTCTCTGGGTATTATAGACCAAGGTGCGTTTTATGGTCATCAATTTCTGGATTTATGTCAACAAATCAACATCCATTTCTTATAATGCGATAACATACAGTACATGTAAAACTTTTTTTTTCATAACTAATGATGACAAAATTGCACAGGTGTGCCTTAGAATGAGGTAAATTGGGGAGTAGGCATTGTTTTGAGTTAAGAAAGTTCTAGAATTCAACACTTAACCCAGCTGTGACCTTAAATACTTGTAGACAGGCTACCAGAATGTGGCTTCATAACGACCCTGCATTGTTTTTTGCAATCTTTTGCAATCTGAGTTTATGAAGGTAAACTTATAGCAGTTCAACAGAAAATGTCTTCAATTATTCGTTTACATTTATTCACCCAGGTTACTCTCCTTTTCAACATTGTGGCTCCTAGATTTTGACCTCTAAATAAGTGATGGATTTGTGTGGCACAATGAGTGTGGCTGATACAAGTATTTCAGACATCAACCTTATAAGGGAGGGATTGTGGGGTTTAGTCCCTGTGCCACCAGGAGAAATGTATGATGAAATCCAAGGCACTCTTCGTCTTCATTAAAAAGCTTTTAATTAAATGTAGCTAGTTCATATTTGAACAGTTAAAAGTTGCCAACATGTTTCGGCCAAACATTGGCCTTCATCCTTCATCTTGGATTTCATCATACATCTCTAAGCTACGTCTAACCAAAGAGCACCTTCGCACTACTAAACAGAACATCGAAGCCCTCTGACCTACACCTTTGTTCAATCCACCAAGAGAAATGTGAATGAAAGAGTGAATGATCAGCTGTGTTCTTCACCCCCAGCTACAGCTGAGGTGCCCTTGTGCAAGGCATCTAACCCTAACTACTCCTTGGGTGTCAACTTAGGAAAGGAGGTCACTTGCCATCTAGCCTTTTTGGTGCTCACGGTCTGGGACTTTATTCAGTTGAAATCAAGCTGGTCCACTTCAAAGGACACTGGGGCTGGGCCAAGGATGACTGGAGCACACAGGGTACGTTTTGCTGTTATTTATTGTTGTGCAAGCATGACTAACGTTTTGACGCAGTGTGTCTTCATCAGAGTCAAGCCATACTGGTGTCACTGCATAGAATATAAAGACATTCTACCCTCCTTCTTTTCAAGCATTGGTTACAAGTTAGGGGTCGGCCTAGGGCTCCTTGGCTGTCTCAATAAGTGGATGTTTACTGCAGGCGTTGATCTACCTATGTTCGGTAAGGCATGTGTGAGTACATGCTCATTTTTGATGAGTGGATGTTGTCATGGTCAGATTTAAGTATTTCTTAATAGCTGCATACAAAAGACACCAGTCATGGTAACACAATTTTGCAAACTTCACCACTGCAGACAAATGCTGTTTTAGAAAAGGCAGGCATTTTGACGTGTTTGCCTTTCACACTGCTCTAAATGTGAGCCAATTTTTCTGACTTGGCATTGCTTTTTGCGTTTCAAACATTATACGAGACAGGGCTTAATTAGATATTGAATACTTTTTAGATTTATGCACAAATCGGTACTCGAAGATCACAGCATTGTTGAAAGCTGCTGTCAGAACGAAATGTGGAGAAATAGCTTTCAGTTACTATTAACTTCAGCTTTGGAATCCATGCTCAGAGGACCAAAGACCAAGACCGAAGACCAAACCATTCTCAGATGTTTTCTGCCTTTAATTTACTATGCCTTTTTTCTTTCTTATTAAAAAATGTATTGCATTTATGCACATTTTATTGCTTTTATAAACTACTTTTACATTTGCACTTGCATGTTGTATTTCTCTTATTTATGCTCTTACACAATGTGCTGTGGCCAATTAATGAATTAATTGCACTGCGTTGTGTATGTATCAGACGAATACAAAGACTACTTTCCCTCTGCAATCACCAAGAACATCAGTTGATCTACCGTATGAATGGCAACCCTAGACTGTCTGTCTCTGGTGTCGGGTGTTTCTCTCTCAATATATGGTACTTAACTCTTACTGATGTTATACCACAAAAAATAAACCATACCATGTCAAACCATAATGTACTAACATGTTCACCTTGACCTCAACATGCATACAGTATGACTGATGTTCCTTCACACCTGACTGATTACCTTACCTCACCTACTCTTCCCCAGAGTAGAATATAAGTGTCAAAATAGCAAGACAACATTCTAGCTCTGCTGTGTGTCACCAGCACAGGGTGCGATAGAGAGAGAGAGAGGGACTCGTATTCCGGAGCATGTGTGGTGTGGCCGTGTGACTGTCATCGGGATAAAAATGAGAAAATGATCGATTAAGCACACACACCAGCACGGGCATCCTCCTCCTCATTCTCAAAACCACTGTACACACCAGCAGCTCCGTCAGCACATTCAGCCAGGCAAACGGCAAGCGCCTCGCCTCACTCACACACAACTCAATTTGTAATGAAATCCGAACTGGGAATCGGCATGGGGATTACTTTCCTCCACCATTTTACTCCAGCAGCAGTAGTGCAGTGCAATGCAGAGATCTCTCTCTCTCTCTCTCTCTCTCACTCCAAGAAAACCCACACAAGCATGCTGCAGGATTGTTGAGTACATGATCCTTTCCTTTATGCAGTAGTACACACTGATGACCTCCTTTTTCAAGGTTAACTAGTTTTTTTAATGTCAATTAGTCTTGCTTTTGGTTTGTAGGCTATCCTCACAAATAAAAACACACTGCACACAAACGATCTATCGCCACACAAAATGACAGCTTTTCTTCCTTATTTCCTTTTTTCTTCCTCTCTTTATTCCCTTCATCGTTTCCTTCATCTCCCTCCTCTCTCTCTATCTCTCCCTCTATATACTGTATGTGATTTCAAACAACGCTGAAGGCCAGTAGCTATGCCAGGGCAGGGGATGATGAATGCCACACAGCTCTTCAAAGCAGTCTGTCTTCTCTTCTCTTTCTTTCTTTCTTCCTTCCTTCCTTTCTTTTTTTCTCTTTTTCTCTCTTTCTTTCCTTGTCTCTGTGTGTACGTACACCATATGTGATTTCAACAAGGCTGGAGGCCAAAGGTCTGGTCAAAGCTGGCCTGGTCCAGGAGGATGATGTATGCCACGCAGCTCTTCAAAGCAGCACGTCTCCGTCTCCGTCTCCATTAGTCCAGATTGGATTAGCTCCTGACCAGGCCTCTCCTGAGGCTCCGCAGCTCTCCCCTGCTCTCGCCCTCTGCAACCCTCTTCCGACCTCAGCTGTGATCCCCTCTTTATGTAGGCTACTACTCCCTGTTCTATGTGCATGATTCATCCTCTGTGTTTCTCCCCTCATCTTTCACACTCTTGTCGTCACCTCTTGACATCAGACTATTTAGTACATACTGTACACTGTACAGTATGTTCTCTGTGTAATACATAAAGAGAAGCACACATTTGTTTCTCTGCAATTCTCCTCTCTCTCTCCTTTCTTTCTCTCTCTCTTTCTATCTCTCTACACTATTCCTTGCTCTCTACTTCTGCCCCTTTTGCTGTTTGACACGGTTTCTCTGTCTGTTTCTATCTGTGTCTTCACACTCTTAACTGGCTAACACCTTCAGACACCAAGTGTGATGCTGTCCTTACGGGGGGTGTGTGTGCATGTGTGCGTGCGCGTGCGTGTGTGTGTGTGTGTGTGTTCTCAAAATTCTTCTCAATTTTCTTATGCCGCCAGACTGCAGTCTGGCTCTGTCACACTTCTTATTGTGATCTAGGATTACATTTAGCTCTGTAGAGCTCCAACAAAACACCAGGCCACTGTGCCTTTTTTTAATAACAGCTGATAGTGACAGTGATAGGAAAATGGCCAGCAATGGGCAAAATGGATTCAGAATCTACAATCCAGTCCCATATATTCCAAATGACTTGGTTTTTACCTTTTCAATTCAGCCAGGTGATTGGCTGGTTTAATGATCACCTGGCTGAATTGGACAGGTAAAACCAAGTCATTTGGACTATGTGGTACTAGATTGCAACTAATGAATCCATTTTGCCCAGTGCCAGTGTATGTGAATGTTACCTTTATTGTGGATGCTTTCAAACATTTCTCTCACTTCTGACCTTTGCTCTGCGTGCTTGTATTGGCTGGAACGTTTCCACAGGGAAGACTAATACCTTGCTGGATAGATAGTAAATCATGTTAAATTAATGGGTGCTACGTTGAAAGTGCAGATGTGCAGAAACCGAAGGCCACAAACTCCTTAATCAATATGCCCATACCTCTGCCAAAAGAGCTGGACAATTAAAGCAATGAACTAGTGTTACCTTTTCTCTCTAAGGCCATTATCTATAACTTCAGCAAAACTCACTTGTATTGAACCTATGTGCAATACTCTGACAAAGATTAAATAACTTACATTCTGTCATGAAATGAATATTTCCCTCCTCGTTGAGGCATAGTTCTGCTAGAGCTCATCTATCCACCTTAATATCCACCGTTACAAGGGCGGCAAATTTCATATTTTTCAATTTCTGGTTGCTAGTGATTCAATCACCCATGGCCTAGCCAGAAGCCTAACCAGAACATACAGAGCAGAAATTCTGTGAGAGCATGATGAATGCTGAAATGGGCATGGTGGACGTACTAGGGTCAGTGACAAATGAGGGTCTATATAGTGCAGAATTTAAAAAGGTCTTCATAAAGCATTTGAAATGCCTCCACCAGGTTTCCACAAGTCTCTATTTTGTATCCATGCTAGTTTAGTGGAATTTCAAATAGTGATTCAATTTGTGGAAAATGTTGGTTTCACCAATTGGCATAAACCTGTAAACCAGTCTGTATCAATAGGTGCACCTAGTATTTTTCATATGACTGTCTTGATTTTAGTGCCAGTTTCCTCTGTAAAGCAATATTCACATTTAATTTTGTACATTCTCTTTCAAACTTGTGAGTGTTGTGAAGTGGCAATATGATACAAATAAAATCAGTACCTAATAGCATTTGTTGGGTAGCCTAACAAGCAAGCAGACTGTGTATGTTGACATTATCATAGGTGCAGCACCAACATACACTGTGTTGCTTTAGGTAAAAGTTTAGGTTTAGGTTAACATTTGAGATTTCACAGTCACACTATGTGTAAGAGGGTGTAATAACAATGTAATAGGGTATGTCAAATTATGTTGCAACATTTGACATGGCAAAAGTTTCATTCAACTGTATAGGCCTTCTGATGGAAACCTATTCAAGTTTGTGATCTGGATGTTGAGACTTCAAACATGTTTTTAATACTCATTTTAGACAGGAATTTTCCATTTTGAACACTTTGGCAACGTTGTTGTATTTGACATGCAACTGTAAACACACCTGACCATGCTCAGAAAATGTTAAATTAATCAGATTTCAAGATAGGTTACACAACTGGTCATGTAGCAGATATGTTAATCAGGGGTCCTTCTGCCTTCTCCTTTCCTTTGACATGGTCCTCTGACACAAATGATCAAAATGGCTCCTCAAATGTTCGTTATGAAACTTGACAATTCAATTCAAGTCACACAGTAAATTCCCAAAATTACTGACAAAAACTGAGAATTATATTCCGATTCATTTACTCAAATGTAGAATTATGCCGAAGAAGTTTTCTCGTGTTGTGTCGAGAATTTTACCTGTTGATTTCCTTAGTAGATCTTCATGCCAACTCGTGGAACATGCCAGGACATCTCAGTGCTCTTTAAATGATTTTGGCCCGGAGCCTGACTAGCCAGCCGGTGGTGGTATTTACATCCGGCTATTTCCTTGCTCCGCTGAGACTCTCTGATCCGCGCTGCTCTCATTGCCCTTCTGGAGCTGCACCCCCCACACCCCCCACACCCCCCCTGGCCTGCTCTGTCTCAGGTGGCTGGGTAAGGGTGGCCCTCAGCCAGACCTGGTGTCAGAGGGGGATCCAGTGGGGGAGAGCATATGTGAGTCAAGGAGACAACACAAACAGATGGAGGTATAGGAGCGTAGTTGGGGTCACAGCCCTGTGTTTAAGGTTGGAAGAATTCAAAGGGCCCAGTGAAGGAGGATTCTGACTGCATCCAGGCCCCCGCACCCTGGCTGAATTGTGTATGTCAGAGAGACCCAGGGGGATCCTATATGGGGTAGTAGCCGGTGTGAGCAAACTCAGAGGAAGTTGGTTGTGTGTCAAGGACAGACCAAACAGACAGATGGAAGTGGGTGCTAAGCGGGGGCCACAGGGGTGTTTAAAGGTAACATTTGTGAATGTGCAGCATGAATCCCGGAAAGAAACTGATAAACAAATATTACACAAATATTGCCCCTTTAAAGTTTTAATTATTCTAAGGGTCCAGTGGTGATGGTGGGGTGGCAGCAATATTTGATTTCTAAATGCAAAGCAAAAACATGAAGGAAATAACACATGGCATATATTGGTGCTGGGGGAGTTGTCAGTGGGTTAGACCTATTTGTTGGGCCCATTGGTATTGGGGGGACCTTCGAAGACACTATTGCTGGAAAACTATTATTGTCAGAGGTGGTGTGCTCTTTAATTGGTCCAGAATGCAAAAGAATGGAGAGATAGGAACGTATAACGAAGCGAAAGTCCAACTGGGAAACTCCAACTCCCATTGTCATTGTGACACAGCACTCCACAGCACACAAGTGTTCACTGCACACTGCACACAACGAAATTGCATTTATGCCTCACTCGTGCAAGGGGGCAGCCACCAATGGCGCCCCAAAGTGGGATTAGGTGGGATTGAGTTGTGTTCGTGGGGTGTGGTGGAGTTGAAAAAGAGAAGACAGTTGAAGTTAGAGTGATTCCAGAGGAGTTATAATAAGGGGCCCTTTTAGCCATTACCGTAGTCCTGTAATGCTATAACGAGTGAGGGGATAAGGCCTGTCGAAACGATTTGGAGATATTGTCTGTCAACGAACGAACTAGACATTTATGATAACAGCCACAGAGTGAGGAAGAGGGTAAATGGATGGAAGTATAGGAATATAGCTGAGATGGGGTGGGTCTGTGGGGCGGAGCCAGAGGTGCATCTAGTCACCAGGCAAGGCAGGCAGCCGCTTCGGGCCCCCAAGCCCCTGGATGGTGAATAACAGCTCAGACTTTGCTACAGTGGCAAATTTTGGTAACACTTTCTATGAAGCCCGTATCTATAGCGCATTATAAGCGCATTTATAACAAATTATAATGCGCATTATAAGTACTTACAAAGTATTATGAATACACTCATAATGCTTTATATTAACAAATATGAATGACCATGAATCTAGCTTATAATGCTTTATAAATCCAGGGGTGTTATGAGTGCTCATGACCGGATATAAACTACAGGCTGCCTGATGGGGCTTACAGTACATTATGGGTACTTATACCCCTATATGCACAGACCTGGATGATAAACTGTCATAAGGGCTCATAAGATGCTATAATGTTCCATGTGAGATCATAAGTCGTCAATGTGTGCTCTAAGTAAAGTGAAGTTCCTATGGGTGCATCTATAATGCACTGTATAATGCACATCATAATGTACTGTAAGCCCCATCAGGCAGCCTGTAGTTTATATCCAGTCATGAGCACTCATAACACCCTTGGATTTATGAAGCATTATAAGCTAGATTCACGGTTATTCATAACTGTTAACATAAAGCATCATGAAGCATTATGAGTGTAGTTGTAATGCGTTGTAAGTAATTATAATGCACATTATAATTTGTTATAAATGCGCTCATAATGCGCTATAGATATGGGCTTCATAGAAAGTGTTACCCAAATTTCTTTCAAATGTTCACTCCTTTGACAGTTCGCTTGGGGCCCCAGGACCAGCTGGACCTAGAGTCGCCTATGGGTGGAGCTGGGGTTGAAGTTACAGTTAAGTGATTCCTGGAGTTCAGTAGTGATGGGAAGGCATTTGAGGACACGATTACAGTAATGTTTTTACTGATGGGAGAGGTGTGGTCTCTCATTAGAGCCAGACAGTTCTAACGGCATGTCTGAGTTCAGGAGGAAGGCAAGCGTGAGGAGGGCAAAAAGGACTGAGGTGGGGGCTTAGCGTGTGTGTGTGTGTGTGTGTGTGTGTGTGTGTGTGTGTGTGTGTGTGTGTGTGTGTGTGTGTGTGTGTGTGTGTGTGTGTGTGTGTGTGTGTGTGTGTGTGTGTGTGTGTGTGTGTGTGTGTGTGTGTGTGTGTGTATTTAAGTGATCCCTGGGGTTCAATGGCGATGGAGGAGGAGGGCAAGAGTGAAGTTAGCCAAAATGGTGGCAGTACGTAGCATCGTAGCTGGGATGGGGGTGTGTCAACAGGGTGGAGTGTAGTGGCGAGTTGAAGTTAGGGGGTGTATTCCAATATGCACACTCCAGTCCTCCACTTGTGCTTGTGGAGAAAACAATAACATTTACCAGCGGTCAGCCTAGCCACATCAACTTTTGAGGGACTGTTTTTCATTCACCATCCCAATTCCAAATGAGAAAATGACATTAGAATTTTGCTTTTGCAAGATATTGAATTCATTTTCTGTCGTCAGTGACATCATCACTAGGTAACAAGCAGTGAGCAAGGGTGGACGCAAGTCGACATATTGAAATCCACCCAGGGTGATTCTAAGGGTTCTAAGTGTTGTGAGGAAAGGCCGTTTCGGGACACTAGTGGTATAATATTATTATAGGAGGTGTGGTCTTTCATAGCCAAACACTTCTAACTGCAATGCTGGATGGGGGAGGATGGAAGAAGGAAGGAAAAGATAGACGGTGAAGGTGACTGGGCTAAGGAAAAAGTAAAAGAGTGGAGCAAATGACGCGTGTTAGGAAGAAATGACAGGAGGAGGAGGGAGGCACGGGGAGTCTAGGGAGGTGGCACAGTAGACAGAAACAGATGGGGAAAGGCAGAGAGTGTGTGTGTGTGTGTGTGTGTGTGTGTGTGTGTGTGTGTGTGTGTGTGTGTGTGTGTGTGTGTGTGTGTGTGTGTGTGTGTGTGTGTGTGTGTGTGTGTGTGTGTGTGTGTGTGTGTGTGTATTTTTATTCTCTTTTTTTTAGAGGGCTTTCACTGTAAGTACAGGAGAGAAAGAAATGAATAACAGCTTTACGGGTCAGAGGAGTTTAGTAGTGTGGATAAGCTGTTATTAATCACTGAGTTGCACGAGCTACTGTACTGGGCTACTGGGTGGGCCAACATACACAGTAGCTCGTGGGAACTACGGGTGACGAAGGCAGCCCAAGACAGGCAATCACATGTGAAGCCTTTGCATTTATTGGATTTTTATGGCGTAATTTTTCGGGCTTTTGCCCACAATCTTACAATACAATGTCCTGAAAGTACGAATGTGAACATTGAAGCGGAGGGAAACAGCATGGTCTAGTCGGGCATGCTGTAGGTGTAATAGTTGTGATGCTTTTATGCAGCTTCTCAACAAGAATAAGAAAGTGTTCTGTGAAATATGTTTAGCAGTTACTTTCCAGAATTCATTCTGTCCATTCAGAAATGTTGCCTTTTTCATGAATACTTACCACCAGTCTAAGTATTCCTCATGACTAGGAAAAGTGCACTTTTCATACATGAAAAGGTGGATCTAGTCCATATTCGCCATTTTGAATTTCGAGAAATAGGCATTTTTCGCTACAAACCTAACTGTACTTTGGTCATACCAGTAAATATTAATTCATTATTTTGTATTTTTTAAATGAAAGGATCAAAATTTGGGAATAGGCCAAATAGGACAGTTTCAATGAGCAGGATAGTTGCAATACCTAGTCTGTCCACCATCCTACACAGTACACATTTAAGTCAACTTACTAAAGTCCAGTAAAGATAACTTAATTTGGGAAGTCATGGCTCAGTGGGCAAAGGTGTCATACCATTACACTGGGGACCTGGGTTCACTTCTGACCCGACTCCTGAGTCCTGAGGTCATTTCTCTATCCTTCCACATCTTGCTGTACCCCTGGGATGGGGAACGTTTTTCATTCGAGGGGCCACTTCAAATTCATCCGAGGGCCGTAAAATTCCTCTGAAGGCTGTACTATGAACACAAACGACAAACGGCCCTCGAGTCATAGGTTTCCCACTCCTGCTCTACCCATTAGTTTCCCATCTCTCTCAGTGTCCTGTCTGAATAATCAAGGTGTGAAAGATAACTCAATAGTCTAAACTAAATTCCACAAAGATATGTACAAAACATGTAGTGACTGCCTTCTGTTTTTTTCTGTAAAGTATAGGATAACACTAATAGAGAGTGAGAACACTAATGACTGGGAGACAGATGTGGTAGAATCAGTAATTGGAAAACAAAAATATTGGCGTCGGTCTGCGCCTTGTCTTTGAACTGTTTCATTTGACGCATCTACTCAGAAATACTTAGCAAAAAATTAGGCTGGCGATAAAAACATCCGTTGCTCTAGTGTAGACATTTTTGTCACTTGTTCAGCATCAATATACAGTACAGTATGTATTATTTCTCAACAGCCTTGTGTGTGCTTCATTTTTTTGTGACAGAATCAGGAAATTTCCTCTTTAACATTATGCCCTCAGATTTACGATATGATCCAAAATATACCGGCTAAACACCAATTTTGCAACATTTCTAACGGTGGCCGTATTTTCATCTGATGCTGGGTGACCAGAACAAATTGCCTGTAGCTTTGATGTATTGTGGCTTTCTCTCCGGTCAGCTCTTTGCATTTCCCAGGCAGCAGCATTCAAAATCACAATGTTTCATGAGTCAACATGAGCAGGTTCTTCTGGCGTCCTCATCTAAATTATTCATTTATTCTGGCCTACAGCTCTGTCACTAGGTCAAGGTTTTTTTTGTGATGCTGGGGGACAGCTTGATGCCTACTGCATTACTGTATAGGTACAGAAGCACTGGAAAACAATGCTCTCATTTTTACATTTCATTTTTAGTAATGATTGCACATGTATGTCCTCTGTGTGCCCATCATGTCCATGTGCTGCAATACTAATAATTACTTATTTCTACCACAGGGTCATACGACAGCTGACTGTAATGTTAAAATATTAATATACATAATAAAGATATTAAAAGGTGCAGCAGCCAGTGACTGTATGTCTGCACTGTGTGTTCCTCTCAGGTTCGTCTTGGTCTTCTCCTGCCTCGTGCTGTCGGTGTTCGCCACAATCAAAGAATACAAGAAGAGCTCAGAGAGTGCCTTGTACATCCTGGTACGTACTCTACAGTATGTAAGGTTGGATAACGAGTATTTGTACTTGCCATATATAATCAGAGAGTGCCATGTACATTCTGGTGCGTGGTCTATACGTATAAAGTTGTGTAACGTGGGTTTGTACTTTCAGTGTATGGTTGTGGTTGTGAATGAACTGGAATGAATACTATACGCATCATGCACCTCACTTACTTTACAACACCAATTCATAACATTGGGTATAGTAAATGGGCGTGCCTTGTTGAGTATGCCTTGCTGTAGTAAATCTAAAAATGTTGCATGACGTGCACTACTGTTTTAGCTGAGCACTGGAGATGCCAAAATGAAAGTGGATGACACATCAGGCTAGAAGATCTTGGCCCACTAATTACAATAGATGATCTTAAGTACTTATCGGGTGATTGAGTGCCCATAATTTCCAGGCTATAAACTGCTAGTTTTTTCCTTTGTGCTCTGATCCCTGTGGCTTATATCATGATGTGGCTAATCTTTACCGTAGATTATTACATGTGACCAGCACAATTTCAGGAGAGTTACCGGTTCGAAAATTCTTACCAGAATGCACTGAAATGGCGATGTGTGCATGTGTGCTGCTCAGACTGCGCAGAAATGTGCCATCACAAATGCAGCCAATGTTGTGTCAGAGGTGTTAGCGGTGTTAGATGTGCGGCCCATGTTAAATGTGCAGCCTATCCACCTTTTTATCTACGGTTACAAGGCCAGTGCCATCATTATTTGGGTATCAGCTGCTAGTAAATCATTCAGAAGGGACAGGAACTAGCAGGCTGGAAATCCTGTGGTAAAACTTTTTTTTTAAAGATAAAGTTGTTTTTTTTTGTGTTAAGTTTAGTCAGTGCAGCTTATATTCGGGCATGCCTTATAGTCCAGCAATTACGTCAGTCATAAGATAATTATCAGGATCAGTTGGTCCAGAGCATATTTGGATCAAATATTTGACAAATCTTTTACTTTCTTTAGTCTGAGGTTAATTCTGTTATCAGACAAAGAGGACACCCTAAAGATATTGTGCCTGTGCAGTTGTGAAAAGATGTACCGGAGCAAAAGAGGTGCAGTTTAAAGCTTAATCAATAGCCGCTGCATAACTCTGCATGTGTGAGTGTTATCTGATCTATAGTAGCCCTACTGTGTTAAGTGAACAGCAGAGGGTATAGATTTGTTGTATTGCTCACCTGGAAAGCAAATTCATCATCACTGTTCAAGCATGAAAACCTATACTGTAGCCCAGGGGTTCCCAACCTTCTCTAACTTTGGGACAACTTGGACATTTTCACAGATATTCGGGCCCACCTCTGATCCAATAAACAATACATCTTGAATACACATTCAACAGCAACACACACAAATATTATTTTGATTTTTTTAGAAAATGATTTCAAGGCCCACTTGGAATACTTTTAGGGCCCTTGCCCACAGTTTGAGAACTACTGCTGTAGCCTAGATCCATCACTTACAGATCAGTCTGTCAGCAAATAGGGCGTTTGTTTGATGTTGATTTAATAGCATTTGGTTAACACTGCTCAAAGTAATGGGAGTGATCTACTCATGACTAAGACGTTATATTCATTCACAAAGAATTAGATTACCTAGATATCTCCCACAGTGCATCCTGCCATTTTTGGTACAGCAACAGCTGGTGCTGTAACCTTGTAGAAGCCTGTGCTAATGTGAATAGAATAATTAGCCATCAAGAGGATGAGCCAGCCCTGGGAACTAAGTGTTTCAGTGCAGAGTCATCATTTTAATGCATTATACATACGCATTACTGTACAGTAGGCCTACTGTCATATTTGAGTGGATGCGCTCTGGGGTGCCAATGCCACTGCTATTGCTGTTTTTAGCAGTCTGTTGTTAGTTCATCTCTCAGCCCGCTTCCAGCATTTTCTGCTAGAATGCAATCTAGTTATATTATTTTTATATTTATATATTATATTAGGTAACGCTTTAGAATAAGGTTCTTCTAATAAGCGTTCATAGTCACTAGTAAGCAGGTAATAATACCCTTACAAGTGCCCAATAACATGCTTATTAACTTTTTTTAACATGCTTATTAACGTTGTTAACATCTGATGAGTAACTTTATTGAGTAAAAGCATGAAAATCGGTACACATGGCAGCCATCTTGAAAAATGTGTTCTTTCGCGACGCCTCCCTATCTAGTATTAGTCAGCACATCAAGATGGATATGTGTACCAACTTACATAATAAGACTAAAAAAAATAAACCACTATAAACACATAATAAGCAGATTATAAGATGTAAACAAAGTTAATAAGCATGTTATTGGGCACTTGTAAGGGTATTAGTACCTGCTTACTAGTGACTACCGGTATAAACGCTTATTAGAAGAACCTTATTATAAAGCGTTACCATATATTGTTATATATTACTTATATTATTAGTTTATTACCACTACAAATGTATTATTACTTAGGCTATCAATTTATATAGGGGGGGGTGGTGTCAAACACTTTTGACTACTATACTTTTGGCTACTCCTACTACTTGAAACTCCGCAGTGTTGTTTCTCCAACCACAATTTTGTTGCCTTCAATGACAATGACAATGAACTTCTTGAATCTCGAATTCAAAGCAGTCTTCTTTCCTCTCTGTCTAAAGTGTGTCCAGTGCCAGTGTTCTATAGCTGTCTGTCTGCGTCCTACAGGAAATAGTGACCATTGTGGTGTTTGGCGTAGAGTACATAGTCAGGATCTGGGCAGCCGGCTGCTGCTGTCGTTACAGGGGATGGAGAGGCCGGCTCAAGTTCGCTCGCAAGCCCTTCTGCATCATCGGTAAGAGTGAACCCCACTTTACTATATAATACCTCTGTGATTCTGGTGTTGTGTAAGGCTTTTGATTTTTCCATCTGGCCTCTGCACTCTAGTTTTCAGGCCTTTTATAGACTTGCTTCTCTCTCTCTCTCTCTCTCTCTCTCTCTCTCTCTCTCTCTCTCTCTCTCTCTCTCTCATATCTATCTATCCTTCTCTGCCACCCGTTTCGCTGTCTCTGCCTCTCTGTCTCATCTATACAGTGTGCTATGCCACTGTACTCCCTTCCCCCTGAAATCCGTCAGTCGAAACAGTTTGCTTAGTCCTTCGTTTTGATGGTAGATTAGCCAAATGCTGAAAAAGAGACTGCCAGACTTGAGATGTCGGACTTGAAGAATTGCATTACCAACAATAAAATCACAGCGCTGTTAAGTTTGAGAACTGCATCGGGGAACAATGCTAGTGAGCTAGAACATTGATGTCCTTGTGTACCTTTTGGGTTGAGTTATTATTTACATTTTTTTGTACAAATAAGCAAAGTAATGCAAACACTGTATGGGCAACAAAGACTCAATGTCATTGACAGATTCAGGGGGAGAGGCGGGCGGGCGGGTTCTTTTGACAGTGGTCTGTCATCAATCAGCTGTTGGCAAGAGAGCTTGGCAATATGTCTGCAATGCCAATGTAGCAGAGTGGAAGTTAAGATGTTTTCTAATCAAACTTCATAAACACCAGAATTAAGTTGTAGCTGCACGACTACGCCACTGGGGAATTGCACCTCCAGAATATTGAGAACTTAGTAACTAGGGCAACACAGGTTCGTACACTCAGAAGGCAGGAAACGTGAGTTACAAATATGATTTATTTTCTCGTATCACAATATTTTCAAAAGGATTCCGTTTCAATTAAAATAATGCATTTGACCATATTCACACCCTGTCCTCTTGTCCCATACATACATGAAATGCTGTGCAGTCAGGCAATTCCAATACGAAAATAAAAATAGAAATAAAAAGACAAAAGCATGCAATGACACTGCAATCAAAAGACTCAGCACTCGAATTATAAAGAGGAACACTCCATGCAATTCAAACTCATTCCATGCAGGGTAAATGGTTCAACAAACAAAGGAAAATAAACAAAGTAATTTGGTATAGGCCTAAGCCTTAATACACGCGCAATGCAGGTGGGATAAACTGGGTCACAAGTGGAACAGGTAGGCGATCCTCAAACATGCACACTCGTTCAGTTCGTGAAGCAGCAATTTGCTGAAAGCTGCTCTGACGTGAGGACGACTGAAGCGACCTCGAGATGTTCCAGTAGTAGCACACATTAAACAAAACAGCAGCCTAGGACCTATGGCACGGGCGCGCGGCCTGGCAGGACCACGTCACCTGCAGACAAGAGCATACGACTAAAATTAGGCTACTGTTATTTACACACGGTTAGACATCCAAGACTCACATGACACTTCACTTGACGTGAAGACGCACCTACCAGTTGAATGGCATTCAATCAGACATAGGGAGGGGGAAGCGCAGCTCATCCAGCTCACAGCGCCAACACATACCGGACAACCGGAACCGACCATGGAGACACCACTACAACAAGAGGGCGCGGATGAAATACATACACACCGGACTAACAAATTCACAAATCATCTACTCGTATGATGACTTTACTCACCAAGTTCTCGCACAAACATCCAAACGCAGACACAGCATTCAGCTCACGGCACGCGCCTTCAAACAAACACAGGCACCCCGGCCGAAGAGCGGAAATTACGCGCGCTCACCTGCCCTTAAATCATGGAGTGACGGCCCGCTCCGCCAATCTGAGGGGTGCCCCTAGCCATTCTCGCAACTTGAGCAATTACACCTGCTACATTCTACCCCCATTTTTTTTTATCGGCGCCCCGGCGATACCTTATCCACCCAGGTGTCCTGATATTACGCACAGTCTCACTCCCATACCCACGCACACACACACTACACGTCATCATCCATACTTGCTCAGATCACCACTCAGCATGCATGCTCAAGTCACATTAAAGTACACTGAGCAACTGCAGTAACACAAGCATACATACGCACACACACGCACACATACAATGCAAGACGACACAAAAAGGGCTCAAATCAGATTTAGTGGGCGCATCCCTTGAACCCATCCAACGAGGAGAGGATGGAACCCTACCCCTAGTTTGCGCTATTGGGGAGGTTTGAGTGCGACGGGGAACCCGCTCCCCATCACAGTCTCGGGCAAAGTGACCGGGTTCTTGGCAACGCCAACATACATCACCGCGCGGCCTTGACCAGGACCGCTGCAGCTGATCAACAGACTGGGACAGCTGTTCAAGTTGTGTCAGCTGCTGTTTGGCCACCTCCTTCAACCTGGACCACTCAGCGCAATCTGCCTCTTCCATCACGACTGGACAAAGTGGAATTAAAACGTTCTCAAAAGCAAAAACAGGGGTTGGTCTTCGTCAGGCTGCTGTTTTGTTTATACCCACTCACACCAGCCACCACGCACAGAAACACAATCACATAAACACCATAAATGTACAGGACTCACGTCTCTACCAATAATGAATGTAATCCTGCCGACTACGCCAATTGTAGCAGAGTGGAAGTTAAGATGTTTACTAATCAAACTTCATAAACACCAGAATTAAGTTGTAGCTGCTAGGGTGCCCCTAGCCAGTCTCGCAACTTGAGCAATTACACCTGCTACACCAATCAGGACTTGGTCTCACAACAGTGGTATGCAGAGCGTTTGACAATAACTAACTCGAAAAGGAAGAGAAATGTCACTTTCTATAGAACACAACAAAGCCTAGAGTACTGCATCTCCTAGACTCACTAACCTGAATAGAGTAGAGGGGACGCCATACCTGCCATCCCCACCATCCCCGCAACGCCATATGTTCGATTCATAACTGAAGCAATGGTCAGGGGTGTGACATGAGACAATTTTTGGACGTAACAAGGAAGTAGAGTGCCATTTCTCATGCGTCTCTATGGGAGACTTGGATCTATGTATTTCCTTTGGAATTCTTGCAGAGTCTACTCTGTTGCACTTGTGTGTGTGTCTGTACTTATGTACTTACATATGTGTGTCCTATAGACATGATGTTGTTGATAGCATCGGTGCTGGCAACGCATTTGTGTGTGTGTGTGTGTTTGTGTTTGTGTTTTGTGTGTGTGTGTGCGTCTGTGTGTGCGTCTGTGTGTGTGTGTGTGTGTGTGTGTGTGTGTGTGTGTGTGTGTGTGTGTGTGTGTGTGTGTGTGTGTGTGTGTGTGTGTGTGTGTGTGTGTGCGTGCGTGTGTGCATGCGTGTGCATGTGCATGTATGCGTGTGTGCATGTACTCACTCCATGTATTGGTGTCCTGTAGACATGATGGTGCTGATAGCGTCGGTGTCGGTCCTGGCGGCCGGGTCCCAGGGCAACGTGTTTGCCACCTCGGCCATCAGGAGTCTCCGCTTCCTGCAGATCCTCCGCATGCTGCGCATGGACCGCCGCGGGGGCACCTGGAAACTGCTGGGATCAGTTGTCTACGCCCACAGCAAGGCAAGGCAGACAGTTATTACTATACGATACCATAGGCTATGAGGAGAGAACAAATAATGAAACAAATAAAGCTATAGCCAATAAAATGCATACTCTATATGCACTTCTTATGTACTATAGTGTACTGTAGTAAAGATGACTACTTTGTACTGGAAGCTGCTCGGATCACTCAAGGCAAGGCGAACATATTTTACTTGCCACTCAATGATAGGCTAAGAGGAAAGAAAATACAAAAATCCATCCACCCATTAACTCATGATGCAAACAAAACTGTGGCATACAGCCATACGACTGGAGGATATGTGTATGTCTGACACCTTTGTGTGGATGCATATGCATAATCACACGTTTGAAGAACATGTTTGAAGTAATGTGGTGCAGCACTTTTCTTACTTCAAAGCTTGTGGCTTCAATTACCATGTTCCTATACATTTATTCAAGAGTGATAGTGCATGGTGCAGTAAGCCAGATTAAACCCTAAGGCAAACTCAAAAGCACTGAACTAACATGCTGTAGCTTCTTTTCCTTGATCAAAGGATACTGTAGTCCTGCTCTCTGGTCACGGCTAAATATGTCACTGGCTATGTCAGACAGTAAGTGAGTAATAGTGTTTAAAGCTGCTGTTCTGCCCCTGGACTCTAAAAGAGATACTTACTGTAGTGTGCTGTGTAGTTGATTATCTCATTGTAGAGTCATGCTACATGGTATACTGTATGTTACATAATGCAATATTGAGTGCTTCCATTCCACTGTATTATTACTATATGATGTATAGTTTAGATACTTTGTATTACTGTAGCCTACAGTAGCCTATACTATACATTACTTACACATTATGTGTAGAGTACATTTAAAGGTGTTCTATTCTATTCTATTCTATTCTATTCTATTCTATTCTATTCTATTTTATTACATTTTATACAATAGTTAGATCCGGTCAATTTATTTTGCGATATCTGATTGGATGAGACGCGTTCTACTGGCATTCTACGCGTCGGTAAGGAGGATGATGTCTAGGTGGACATCATCCTCGGAGACTCATCACAACTAATAATCACTCCGCCATGGATAGAATGTAACCAGGGCCGCGCATTTTGAACTCGCCATCATTCTATCTCATAGTCTACTGCGGAGAAAGTGAGTGTAACCAGGGCCGCGTAGTTTGAACTCACCATCATTCTATTCCATTGTTCTATGCTGGACTAAGTTGGGCGCACGCACGCCCGCATGACAGAGAGCGTAGGCTATCCCAGTTGGTAGCTGGATTCTGGCAGAGAGGAAAGAAGTTATCTGATTCTAGTGCAGTTGTCTGGGCAGTTGGCAGACCTCTGCGGCCGCTATTTCGTAGTCTTTTGAAGGCAATCTAAAATGTAGCCTACTTTAAATATTAAGATAGTTTCAAACGGGGGATATGCGGGACAACGGACACTTTTTTTTGACACAGAGACAGAAAGGCTATGTCAGTCTCCTGCAGTGTATGAGAACCGCTACAATAGGATCTCATTTGTGCTGCAGGAGAGGGAATGACGAGGAAGAGGTGCCCTTAAAAATATAGCCTAGGCTATCAGCAAAGCTTGCCGTCCACCACGTGCAAATTAGTAGGCTACAAAGTGGGCATCTGGAAGCAAGATACCGTGTGCCATGCAATTTAAAATCATGGCCGCTTGGAACTGGAATGAGTTGCCTTTTAGTTTAGGCTATTAGGAGAGAAAACGCGAACCCCTTTCTCGGGTTCGCACCCACATCAGACGTGTGCATGAGGAAGTGTTTCAGCAACAAAGTTGTAGCCTGCAGTAGCTTAAACTTTAGCAGACATCGGGGTATCATAGGCCTACAAGGGATTGATTTGTGTGGTTGTGCGTGTGAGAACAGCGCTCGGATCTCATGCGGTACTGGAGAACGAGGGGGGGTGTCTTTACCCAGCTATCAGCAAGTTTGCGGTCCACAAAAATGTGAAAATCAATATCGGCCAAAAGGCTTATAAAATAGGCATCTAACTAAAATGAGTTGCACAGTGTTTTCATTTATCATGCATCATTTTAGTAAGCGAAGCCCAGTCGCAGTGCACACAGAAATGCACTTCACACCGTTTCATGGAACTTTGCGCACTGGCGCTGTCAGCTCGTCATTGCATAGCCACAATTCGGAACTACTTTGCTTAGCGGAGCAGGTAAACAAATATGACTAATAAACATGAATTCGAACATTTATTCTGGTATTTTGTTGGCAATTGAACTATTGTATAAAAGCAATATGACCCTCGTGGTCGGGATGATGTGCACTGACATCCTCCCTGGTGTGATTGCCGACGGCACTCAGCCTTCGGCTTCGTGACTATGGCCGAACCACACCAGGGAGGATGTCAGTGCACATCATCCCTCCCACTCGGGTCATATTGCTTTTATACAATAGTTCAATTGCCAACAAAATAAATATTCTACAGTACCCTTGTCTAGTCTAGTCTAGTCTGTTGTATTCTATTCTGGTCTGGTCATGAAGTTGATAGTGACAGTGTTTGCATCTGGACACTATAAAAAGGGCACCAAGTGTTTCATCAGCCTCTCATCTGCAGGAGCTAATTACAACCTCATCTGTATTAAATTCTATTAAATTCTATTCTTTTCTATTCTAGTCTATGCTATGCCATTCTATGCTATTTTATTTTATTCTATTCTATTCTATTCTATTGATTCGAGTGAGTCAAGTCAAGTCTAGTATACGGTTGCCTAGTCTGTTCTAGTCTAGTCTATTCTATTCTAATCCTGAAGAAAATAACAGTGTTTGAGGCTGCCTCTGGGCACTATAAAAAGGGGGATTTAAGTGTGGTGTTGTTGGTCGGCCCCTCTCATCTCCTCTCTTCTCCTCTCGTCGACATGCAGGAGCTAATTACGGCCTGGTACATCGGCTTCCTCTGCCTCATCCTGGCCTCCTTCCTGGTCTACTCGGTGGAGAAGGATGACAACAGCGAGATGTTTGAGACGTACGCTGACGCACTGTGGTGGGGCCTGGTGAGTATGTTTGGAGCTACACACTGCACCACTCACAGTTCTGCCTCATTTAACAAGGGACAAGAGGAAGGCTGGCTCCGCCTATGTGCAGTGGCCTCTTGGTGCAGATGAGCCCACTAACTCACTATTTGCTGAAAAGACTGCACTACATCAAAACAACATTGATATGACATTACCGAGAGCCGACAGATTACGACCTTATTGATTACGATCATTATTATTACAATTTTGGTGTCAGTAGGGTTATAACATAGGCTCTGTGCAAAGGGGTGAGGGAATGTTAGAGTTTGGTTCCCTACAAGTTAGGTTAGAACAAAACCAAGATGCAATGTTTGGAGAACATTCCCTTTTGTTATAGTGAAAACCTTACAAAAGCAAACTTTCCCTAAATGTTTGGGAACCATCCAACCAAACCGTTCCCCTGTACTTGCCCTGCCATCCCCAAACAATGTTGGGATTTGTTTTTTTGTTGTTGGTTGATATGACAATAGACTATTGCTAACTATTAAGTTCTTGTTGCATGCTATTTCACACTTAGGTGAATTATCTGCACATAGACATACTGGCTGGAGTTCCATGGTTGCTTCTCCGGTATATAGTAAAAGAAGGGGCTTCAACAACACCCAATTACCAAGAAGTTGTTTTGGCCCTATCGTGGCTCAAATGGTAGGGTACCTGTCTGCTACGTGACTGACCTGGGTTCGATACCCGGGTCCTTTACCGACCCTTCCCCATCGCTCTCTCCCCACTCACTACCTGTCATTACCTTCACTGTAATGTCAAATAACGGCAAAAAGCCCAAAAAAATGTTTTTTTTTTAAAAAACAACAAAAAAACCTGCCCGTAGCACAGCCTCATATACTGTTATAATGTGGCCTGGCAAGGCAGGAGCAGAGGGCTCTTATGTGCATTATAAATGCCTTGACTGGTGATATGTGGTTTCTCCTATAGTGCAAGAGTGTGCAGCGAGAAGACACAACATTCGTTGCTGTGACATAAATGTTTGCTTTTATTTATTTTCTTATTCCCATCTGTTTCCATGTCCAATATCATCCCATCAAACTCTCTGCAGCAAGTTGAAATAGTCTACCCTATATGAGCACTGTAGGAGAAGGGTTGGCGGGGGGTGGGTGTGAAAGGGATGACCCTCTCCAAGAAGATATCACTTGTTTAGGATGACTAAATTGATTTCAGCCACATAAAATACTTTTCCATCAGACTCAAGAGAAACAAATCCCAAAACAGGCCAATCAGAAAAAAACTCTTCCCCCCCTGCAGATCACCCTGACGACAATCGGCTATGGCGATAAATACCCGGAGACCTGGAATGGCCGCCTCATTGCCGCAGCCTTCAGCTTGATTGGTGTGGCGTTCTTCGCTCTTCCCGCAGTAAGTTCTGGAAAAAGGTTGAGGCAACGCTATATTTTAAGGATCACACGTTACAAGTAAATGTCACAAGTAAATATCCCGCGCGCACCATTACACTTGTGACTAAAACATTGTGAAACGTCAGCAATAAAAATGCAAGTGTAATGAACAGTGTGTGGAATATTTACTTATTATTTAAACCATTAGTTACATCCAATGCGCACACACTCGAACAGAGGTGTACAAAAGCGTCCTATAGTGAAAATGATGATGTTAGTCATTAATACATGTCTAACTACCTGTATAGGTAACTTATAAGACATTTGTTAAGCAAAATCAATCATTTGTTAGGTGTGTATTCACATTTTTTTTGTTCACAGCCAAAAAGGCCTGTATTGTTGATGTAATCGTAATGAAGTCCAAGTAGACCCCACAACTCTCTCTCTCTCTCTCTCTCTCTCTCTCTCTCTCTCTCTCTCTCTCTCAGGGTATCCTAGGCTCTGGCTTTGCTCTTAAGGTACAGGAGCAACACAGACAGAAGCATTTTGAGAAACGACGTAACCCAGCTGCGGGGCTGATTCAGGTACATTTAATTAAATCATTTTTCAAGACTCTAGTATCATCTTGACTGATTGCTTGCATAGTATATAAAAGTACCATTCAACATATTTAAGGTGTTGACATTTTGATTTTTTTCTACTTTACATTAGAATGCCTGGAGGTTTTATTCAACCAATCTATCTCGATCGGACCTGTTTGCAACATGGGACTTCTATGAACAGAACGTATCGGTTCCAATGTACAGGTAAATGAGCAGATGGTCTCCTCTGCAGTAGGCTTGTCTCCTTGACTGGCCGTCTCTCCTTTGCTCTGGCTCCTTATCAAGACTTTATAATGGCCTCTGCTCCTGCTGGGGCAGATCTAATTGTATGGGAAGTCAGCATGTAATTTAATTCTGATCAAGTTCACTGTTTCCATTTAGTATTATGTTGGAGAGCGGTTGGCTGCCCTCCACCCCTCCACCCCTCCACCCCCTTCTCCTCCTCGGTAGCCAATAGATGCTGTTTTATTAGTTTATCGTTCAAATGTGATGGATGTGGTTTGTCTAAATACAACCACAAAGTACACATGAGTGTAAATTAATGTAAAATATCCTAGTGAGTCGAAGGCGATTACCATTTAGCAATTGCTGACAATTTCTATCAGTTGTTGTCAGTTACACCATGTAGGTCTCAGCAGGCATCCATACCTGGAGAATGGCATCCAGCATCCATACCTGGAGAATGGCATCAGCAGGCATCCATACCATGTTGTTGCTTAGCAACATTGCCCAAAAAGTATCTGAGTGTGGTGCTGAGATAAGGCTAGGGATGTATGTGTTACCGTGGAGACAGTGGGGATGCTGACTCTCCTGTGCTTGTCTCCTCCAACCGCAATCATCCCAGGCTCATCCCTCCCATCAATCAGCTGGACCTCCTGAGGAGTCTGAAGGGAAAGTCTGGATTCAGGTTTGAATGCTGTACAGCTCCTTTCCTGAGAAATGTTGTTTTCTGTGAAATTCAGTAGTGGCTGCAGGTTCACTTAAGTTTACTTGGCTGGTTTCCCTTAAAGGATAAAATGGTAATTTTGTGGGCCTCGGCTTGTTTTATAGCCTCAACTGTCCTTGAAGTAAATTTGACTTTTCTTACCCATCTGTCCATTCTGTTGGTGGTTTTAAATACTCCCCTATTTCCTCAAGTTTTTGCATTTTATTGTTAATCACAGTTTTGGGGTGAAGGCAAGTAGTTTAAATGTCTAATTGATAAAGGTTACACTATAGTAGTTTAAAGGTCTAATTGTTTAGTAGTTTATTAGACTGTACTAGAATGTATGCTGCCCATCCACAAATTTCATGGATATTTATCATCATCAGTTTCTTAGTACTCGTTATGGCTTGGAAATGTACACTTTTCATACATACATGAACAGGTGAATCCGCCATTTTGAATAACCAGTAACAGACAACTTTGGCTGAAAAAACCTACTCCGACCAGCAAACATGAGTTAATGTATTTTGTGAATTCACAAATTTGAGATGGGGGAGCATAGATGGAGAGCATAGAGTTTGGAAATAAACTACTAAAATCACAGTGAACCTTTAAGAACAAATAACTCGCTTATTCCTGCTGCTTTCACCAATGGAAGAAGTAATGTTGACCATCTCTGGGTCTTCTGTGGACATTATGCCTCTACAATCTCTATTTATGTCCTCTTTAAACTCATCTCATTTCTCTACATCTATTAATTTATCTACTTATTCTCTCTATTCCGTCTAACTTCTTCTTTTGTCTTCTTGCTATTCTGTCTTGTTTCTGTCCCTCCTTTCTACTTCACGTTTACTTTCATCTTTAACATTGATGTTTATCCATCTGTTAAAGCGATGGTTCGGAGTAGAATCACCCTAATGCCATTTGAACCGTGACACCCATCCACCTTTACACCCGAAGTGTTTTCTGCCGCAGGCTTACATCAACAGAGTTGCCGTGTTATTCGATGTTTATTCCGGATAGCTTGACTCAAGCGCATATGGATCCTGGGCACCGTCTCCACACTTTCCCCACAAAAATAACATGTCATGACACCAAACTTCTACAGTATAACAAATGTGGTTTGTACTCACAAAAAGATGAATTTGAAACTTTGTACATAGTCCAGGAGTTTATTAGTAACAACACACGAGACGATTAGCTTTTCTGCTGCTAAACATCCGTCGACGTCACTTCCTCCAGCTGGGACTGTCCACAGCATGGCATAATATTTTCTTTATTGTAAGGTTTGTGTTTTAGTCCACAGCCAGGATATATGCACGAGTGTGGCATCGTCTTCTATTTATTAAACGTGGTAAAATTTAAATCCGAAGTGGTTAATTTCTAGTTGTAGCGCAAGCTGTCTTTTTGAGTTTTCCGCCTTCCGGACTCACGTGTATTTGTTTCCATCAACAAAGTCCCAGCTGGAGGAAGTGACGTCGACGGATGTTTAGCAGCAGAAAAGCTAATCGTCTCGTGTGTTGTTACTAATAAACTCCTGGACTATGTACAAAGTTTCAAATTCATCTTTTTGTGAGTACAAACCACATTTGTTATACTGTAGAAGTTTGGTGTCATGACATGTTATTTTTGTGGGGAAAGTGTGGAGACGGTGCCCAGGATCCATATGCGCTTGAGTCAAGCTATCCGGAATAAACATCGAATAACACGGCAACTCTGTTGATGTAAGCCTGCGGCAGAAAACACTTCGGGTGTAAAGGTGGATGGGTGTCACGGTTCAAATGGCATTAGGGTGATTCTACTCCGAACCATCGCTTTAAGCACTTTGAGCTGCATGCCTTGTATGATATTGTGCTATACAACAGTTATTATTATTATTATCATTATTATTCTCTTTGCTCTTCAAAGGAAGGACACTCAGCCTACGGAAGCCTCTCCAAGGTCAGTGCTCATCCCGTTACTCTTGCTTTTATGGCACTGGGGACGATTACTGAAGCTGTCTGTCTGGATTTGGCACAAGCTTTGTCCAAGACTCATGTTCTTGCTCTTGCTCTGCAGTATAAAGTCCAGAACAAGCAAACACCTAATGAAGGATCCATCCTCATTTCAAGTAACAAATGTTCCTGATGCCACTCAATAAATTAATCCATGATAGCTACACAGCATTTATTTCTCCAGTATCACTGACACTCACTGTCTCTGTCTCTCTTGCTCACACTCACTCACACACACTCACCCCCCCCCACACACACACACAGAAATAATTTGACAAATGAAGGTATTAAATGACTACCTGTAGGTTGCTTGCTGACTGATTATGTCTGTTTCGGACTGAAACACATAGATATTCAGACAGAACCCAGAGCTGGCAGCTTCACTAAAATTAATCTCCTTCAATACAATAGACAGATAAAATAGAGAAAGCACTTATCCCCTTAAGACGCGGCTTCATAAATTTGTTGTTACCAGTATGGTAATGACCAAGTCGTGGTGCATTACTAAAGGGCCTGTGTTGTGTCATAGTATTGTAGTGCTATGGTAGTTACATTTCAATGTCTATTACAGCGTGCCACTGGAGGTACGGCGCGCATTAAGGGGCTACAAACACCTACAGTAAGACTGACTGGAAATTACGCCCATTCAGCATTGTGTAATGAGTATACGTAAAATCAAAATAAGCATAGGCCCGAGTAGGACTGGTGGGATTAACAAAGGAGAATAGACAAAACTGTGGTATTCTTTGGGGTACTTTTGGGTAGCCTAGACAACAAATTAATTTCTACAGATGTACTGTATGTTCATTTTCATGTACTGCACAGTAAATATCTATAGTAGATATATGGGTGGGATATATGTAATGAAACCTTATGCCGGCGTAAATCACTACTGCTCTGCCTATTTTTAGATGGTAGTAGGTCGTTGTGACATTAGTAGGCCCTGTATTCCCTGGAGAGGTCAATTGTGTCTGCAACACCACTAGAATGACCTATGAGGTCATATTACAATCACAGTGTAAGCATAAACTTGCCTGACTCCCGCCAGACCTGCTCAGCTTTGTGAGCTCACACAAGGGTCTGGAGAATCTTCAGATTCACCCTGCTCCCGAACCAAAATGCCGTAGAACCAATAAGGATCGCTGAGAAGGGGGAAATAAGTGAAACGCGACCGTTGTTTCAGGCAACAGTGGCCACACACATGGACTCAGTCATTAATTCTGTAATTCCAACTGTATTGTTGAATCTATGAGTAGTGGATTCCCCAATTACGCCTAAGGACTTTGTTCATAATACCATGCCTTCACAGGCCTGCGCGTATGGCGTACTGTAGCTCCAGATGAATATTCCTGGAGAAAGGAGGAACCCATTCATCTGGCGAGAGTCGGGTTAAACATAAATGTCCATCGGACAACAAAAAATACACTAGCAATTCTGTTCAACAGGGACGGAGCTATTAGGACATGGCATTTGCCCTGGGACCTAGGACCCTCCTGTATTGGTGGTGGGGGATTTATTATGACCATGGCAGGCTGTATGGGTGGGGGTAGGGTGGGTATCTGTTCCTTGCCCTGGTGCCCTGTGTGCAAATCTTCCACCTCTGCTGCTCAGGAAGAAAACCTATGGGAAAGACTATGACAATGAATGCTATTTTTAGTGTTTAACATTTTAGTTTCAACCTTTGAGGAGCCATCTAAAATATTCAGGCATCAGCAGTATTGACATTCTCTGTATGTGGCAAGCAGACATTATGCTAGCACTTTTCCTGATAATTTTGAAGCTCCAGCACCTTTTGATATTTGATAGGTGAGCTCAGTAATTTATTCATGGCCATACATCCAGCAGCATATTTTATTCCCGCATAAGCATCAGCATATTGTCAATGTCCACTCAATACTGAGGAATATGGGGGCAGACATTCTTATCAGATTTCAGAAGTGTGTGGTATACCACTCTGGTACCGTTAAAATAACATACATCATCATGATCTGTACATATCCTTACTTTTCACAGACACTATAATGTTTTGCTTTGATGATGTTTTTCTCATTTTGACATCACACATGTCCAAGTCAATATACAGTAGTAGTAGGTCTATCTTCCGTCCTCTGCTTTTACTTTTGGCCTCTTGATGCAAGTCAAGATGTCATCGACAATATATAATAGAAGTTTTACTCAATACGTAGCACGCAAAAGCACAATTCAGAGGTCATTTTCTCATTTGCAGCCGGGATGTTGAATGGGGAAAGCCCCCCAAAAGTTGCTCTGCCGAAGCTGACAACAGGGTAACTTTATTGTTTTCTCCATGGAAGCAGGGGCGTCAGCGGAGCACAAGGTCACAAGCAAAAGGAAAGGACGGAATGTACTATATTGAGTTGGACCCATGCTTCCACCCTGAGTTTCACACACCACCATCAATTCCCCATTCATTCCCCATTTTCAGATTTCCCATCACCACCATCACCATCACCACCATCACCATCATCACTATCCTCTTCCTTTCACTGATCACCTCATTCAGTGTCAACGTCACATTTACAATGCTGTGCTTCCTTGTGTCTCTGTCACTGTCCACCGCCCGTTCCTTTCCCGCCCCTGCTCATGCGCAGTAATGTGGCCACACATTCACCTCAACTCTGTGGCTGCTTCCCCAGAAGCCTTAGGTACCGGTGCAAACAGACTTCTAACCTCTGCACGGCTAGATCGCTCTCAAAGCACTTGGGACTGTTCTATGACTATCTGTATCTCTCTTTCCGTTTCTCTTTATTTCATCTGCTCTCAAAGCACTTGGGACTGTTCTGTGTCTTTCCCCCTATCTTTCGCTCTCTTTCACTTTCATTCTCAATATTGTTTCACCCTTTTAAAATCATATTCACCTGTTCTCTCAAGAAAAGATAAGGTTCCCTTAAGGGAGGAGATGAGTTGTAAGGAGGCCATAATGTAGCTTTACATCTTTACATCTTTACATCTGGAGTCTATTTAGCCTATTAGCCTTCTCTCTTATCCATCCCCGACTTCAGTATCTGAACTAAATGCATTGCTGTAATACCTCCCTTCTATTCCATTGCATAACTGCAAGGGTGGGTAGTACTCTAAGGTTATTTTTTGGCAGAGGTCATATGCTTGCTTAGGTGCATAGACTTTGCATGGCTCCATTTCATGTTAAAAAGTGATAACTGCCTTGAGGTCCATTAGTAGCGTAATGTGTTTTGATATCAACTGTATATCTACCAACTACCGCCATCTTACTAAGCACCAAGCCAAAATGGCTCCATTGAGGTCTGTGAAAAGGATACTGGAAATTAATTTTAAGTGTGCTGTGCCAATGTGTTCACAACCATTATTATCAGCTTCCAAAATGCAGCTGAGACCTGAAGTTCAGGCCATACACTGCTTTCTGTGCATGCCTTTCTTTCATCCTATCTTTCCATCCATCTAACACGATAGTGCATCTATTGCATCTGCATGTTGGCTTGATTAGCATGACTAGCAATTGACACCAGTGGATTTCATCCTTTGCTCCACTATAGTATGCTATTATCTTGTCTCTATGTGTAATGCTGGAATATGGGCTGTTTTCTTTTACACCAGATAAAGGATTAACACCATAAATATCCCCAATGCTGTTTTAGACACTCAAGTACTAGATATGCAATGCTATTAGGCAAAATGATCATTTGCTTTCCACAGCTTTTTAAAAGGCTATTTCCGCTATACTGCATTATTACATTAGCTTGTTACAATTCCAATTACCCTATAAGTTTAATCTAGTAAAGGATTTCCTATATCATCATAACCACCATTTTTGCTTTGGGCAGAGAAAAATGTGTCCCGCATCAAAGCACAAAAATATGTTGATGCTTGCTGAGAATTGGACATAGCTAATGTAGCATGCTTGCAATTGCAACCATATCAGGAAAAAAGTTAATCTCAAGCTTCAAATAATGACCTTTCAAATATGAAGTATCACAATGATTTGACTCCAACTCACAATCTCACCTTCATCCTGTCCACAAGCTCAAACCCGTACGCTATTTCGATACCACATTTCATCACAAAGTCCAATCCTCAGTCACTCAATTTTAGCAAGTGCTGTCTAATGCCTGAAAGCGCCAGGCAAATGTGATCTTGATGAATGAATATGTTGTGCTTCATCTGGCCAGGAGATGGCACAACTCCTTCATCCACATCCTGATGTATCACCAACAGCCACTTGAGTACCAGGCGGCAAACACCAAACACTGCATGTCACTGTGTTTCAGCGTGTTGGGTACTAAATGAACACTGAACACTGCATTTGTCTGTGTGTCAGCCTGTTGAGTACCAAATGAACACTAAATACAGCATTTCATGGTGTCTTAGCCTATTGGGTACCAAATGAACACGGAATTTCACTGTATCTCAGCCTGGATACCAAGTGAAGACTAAACACTGCATTTCGCCGTGTCTCAGAAATCACAGTGCCATTCAGCATCTCAGCCTTGTCAGTCGATCTGTGCTGACACAGGCCAGCAATGCAAAGCAATGTATTGCACTTGTGCTCCACACGTCAAATGCAAAATACTGCCTCTCTCCATAGTTTTAGTATGACTCACCACAGTGTTTCCCCCAGAAAATTGGTTAGTCAAGGTGGTGAGGCTTCGAGTCTGTCCCTGGGGGGCGGCGCGGCGCGGCGTGGCGTGGCGGGGGGGGGGGGGGGGGTTGGGGGGGGGGGGCGCCACTCGCGATATCACGCGGGGGGGAGGTGTTGGCGGGGTTTTGATGTCACGCACGGCACGAATACTGTTTCGGGGGTTTGGGGGGGGGGGGGGGGGGGGGGTGGGTTGAATAATAACAAAGCTGTGTAGAACTGGAAAATATGTGTTTATTGACCTGCCATATCAAAACTATTTACAGAAGCTGAAAAGAAAAATGTAACAAAAAGTGCAGTGCAGGTTGTTTACATTAAACGAAAAAGAGAAACCAAATGGAGTGCAAAAATTGACTGGCTACCTACTACCTACCTATGGCACATTTTGCAAGTCCTGTCCTTGCAGGCCATCCTTCTCGGTTTTTCAAAAAAGAGTTCCAGTGCCCTGTTGTAATTAAACTGCCCTACTGGTGGCCCATTTATGCTAATTCTTGGGTTGCTGCTGACCTCATAGTGCTGCCCCCTGGTGGTGATCTACCGCTGCTGGTGGACAACCTGGGCTTGGAGCCATTGAAACCCATTCAAAACTTCATTTTTTCGATCTGACACAGAATATTTTTAATTATACCTAAAGACACACCACTGGACTTGTTTAAAAGCTGAGAACCTCAGCTTTCCATAACTGAAAGCGGTATTTTCCTAGCATCTACCAATCCGAAGGTAGCCCACTTTAAGTGCGGAATTACTTTTCTAAAGATAGCGTTTTGTTTCCTTGGAAACGGACGCGGTTTATGTGTTACGCATACGCTATTTGACTCGCACTATTATGGATGAATTTCTAATCTTGACATGTTAATGGACAATCTATGCGAATTTCATAATGTGTTTTTATGTGATATGGGAGTAAATGTGTTTACATCCCGTCTGGGATTTGTTAAACTAGCTGGCCCGCTAGTTAGCTAGCAAGTGCTAGGTCTCTACACTAGTATTACATCATGTCAAAAGTGGAAAGATTTGCCGACACTCAAGGCTGTGGATATAATGAACTGGTTCTGTGAATGTTCTCAGAATGTTTTGCTTTGACAAATTGCTGATATTATAGCATTACATCCAAATCCTGGTGTTTCTTTGTTTATGCTTGGGCCATTGAGACAGATCGATTCTAATATCTATTACCAGAGAGAGTTTATTTCTGCTATTACTTACTTGCTAGCTAACTAGCGAACTAGCTAACAAATCCCAGACGGGCGTACTGTTAACACACTTTACTCCCATGTTACATAAAAACGCATTTTGAAACTCGCACAGATTGTCCATTAGAATGTCAAGATTAGAAATTCATCCATAATAATGCAAACCCTCAAATAGCGTATAGCGTATAGCGTATGCGTAACACATAAACCGCGTCCGTTTCCAAGGAAACAAAACGCTATCTTTAGAAAAGTAATTCTGCACTTAAAGTAGGCTACCTTCGGATTGGTAGATGCTAGGAAAAATACCGTTTTCAGGTATGGAAAGCTGAGGTTCTCAGCTTTTAAACAAGACCCATGGTGTGTCTTAAGGTCTAATTAAAAATATTCTGTCGAACATCGAACAAATGTACTTTTGAATGGGTTTCAATGGCTCCAAGCCAGGGTTGTCCACCATTTCAAATTCGCGCGCTCCAGTGAAGGGGCATTCTGACGTAACTGCAACCCAAGAATTGAAAATTAAAATTGTTTCAAAATATGGCCTCGAGGATGGACACACATGGCGTAGTAATAAATCCGACCACTAGGTGTCACCATTTAGTCCAACCGATGTTGTCCTAGTGCCTGCGCTTGAACATGCATTACAACTTTTTTTTTTTACAAGTTTTTTTTTTTTTTTTTTGCCCTCGGACGCATTTTTTTTTTTTTTTTTTAATTATTTTTTTAGGGAACGTAGCCAAGGCGGGGGTGGGGTTTAGTCAAGGCGGCCGCCTTGATAAGAAAGCGCTGGGGGAAAGCCTGCACCAGGTATCTGTTTGTCAAGAGGGAGCCACGTAGGGCGAACCTAATCCCAGGCGTGAGATGCAAAATCAGCACTTTTTACTGCTCACATGGCTAAACATCTGTGTAATATTCACTCTTGTGTGGACAATTAGGTGTGCTTGGTCAGCCCAAAAATACATCACTCAAACAGAGGGTGGGTGTGGGCTGGTGGAGAGAAAGCATGCTCTAGGGGGGGTCCTTTACAGTGTACTAATTTTATGGTTTAGTACTAATTTCACATCTGTGAATTAACAGTATCCTCAACAAATAACATCACCTTCTTTTCTCTGTAAATTTTGCAGTGTTAATTCAACATTTCCAATCAAATGAAACACTCATTTAAGTGTTGAATTTGCAATGCGGCATTTAATGTGTTTCACTCGCGTTAAGTGTCACTGGATCCATCCGTCTGCTGTTACCCGTCTTATCGAGCTTAACCTGCAAGATTTCAACTCTGCTTTTCCCTCCTCCCGCTTCCTTGCTATAGCCGTAAGGCCAGCATTAAAGAGAAAGTCTTTCAGAGTCCCTCTAAGCACACGGACGGGAAAGGAGACGAGGGGGTCGAGGAGAGTCCCAGCAAACTGCAGAGTCGGGCCAAGCAGGCCTTCCGCATCAGGGGTGCGGGATCGCGCCAGAACTCAGAAGGTGAGTGGAGAAGAAGAAGCATGTTCTTTCCCTTTTGTCTCCTGTCATGATTATTTGGGCTTACAGCTTCTTGTTGATGTTGTTGTGTTTGTTGTTGTTGTTGTTATTTTATTTTCGTTGTGTCAATGTCTGTGTTGTTGTTGTCTTTTTTTGTGGGTGTGTGCATCTGTTTGGTGTGAGTGTCCATTGGAAATATCTGCTTCTGAAGGACAGGCTGAGGCTCTTGAAGCCCAGTTATCTACTGTACTGTATGTACATACAAGCTGTCAATTGAAGCCTATAGTGAGCTTTCCCCTCGTATTACCATATTGGCCCGAATTTAAGACGGGGCTTTTGTTCTACATAGTCCTTTAAATAGGGCTCTCCTCTAATATTTAGGGTGTTGTTATATTCAGAGTCATCATATATTCGGTCCAATATGGTACACGTTTATTTATTTTCATCCAGAGGTTCAGGTTATGTTTCTGTTGACATGACTGACTCTTGTAGAATCTTGAAGCGAACAGCAAACCATCATTAGCAATTGCGTCGATGAATGTGCTACCACCAGAGTAATAAAACGTGCGCGAAGCACGCACAGCCGACCACTCTTTAACCAAACCATAATGGCTGTGGTTCTTTAAAGTGATACTATGCCATTTTTGGAAATAAGCTCATTTTACACCTCCCCTTGAGTTAAATGACTGAGTTTTACCTTTCCCCTGTACTTCCAGCTGTTATCTGAGTATGGCAGTGCAAATTTTACCTCCAAGCTAGCAATTAACATTGAATCCTATGAGACCAGCTAGCCGCCAGCTGGTCTCCTAAGATTCAATGTTAATTGCTAGCATGGAGGTAAAATTTGCACGGCCATACTCGGAGAACGTACAGGAGAAAGGTAAGACTCCATCATTTAACTCAAGGAGATGTGTACAATAAGCTTATTTACAAAAATGGCAGAGTATCACTTTAGGAAAATACAGCATCTAATAAGCTTTGCCACCTTGCTAACTAATCTACTAGTAGCTCACATAAACAAGACGTTTGGTTTATCACCTTCTTTCACCATTGTTACTATTCAGCTGTCTGGCCACACAGAACATTTCTTCTTTTGCCAGATAGATACAGTACATGGCAGATTTGGATCTAAAATGGGGGTACTGCCAAGTTGTCATATGTCTGCCCAGGGGCAGATTGAGTAGGGAGATATGGGACTTACCCCGTTGGGCCGGAAGCCTAAAACATAATATCGGCCGCTACGAGCATTGGGCTGGCAGGCATAGGGCAAAAATGCCCGCTTAGGGCAAAATTGTCTCGGTGGGAAAATCCTTCTCAATCCGCCCCTGTGTCTGCCTGGCACCATTGTGTATTCTGTGTCAAATGGTCGTGCTGGAGCATTCAGAGATTGTATCTGTCGGTTTGCAAAACTGTTTTCTGCAATAACTAAATGATTATCTGGCTCACATCCCTCTCATCACCTAAATAGCCATCCTCTGCAGAGTGTCTCTTTTATGAGAGAGTATACTTATAGCTGAGTCATGCATTATAGAGGCAAAGAGGAAGCAGAGAGATGGCTGTACAGATATACACAGTGAATTTTGTAGTGTTAATTTCACTCAGAGAGTCAAATGTAACACTTCTAATTGGTCTCAGTGTTGAAGTACAGTAACGGTGCAATTTTTACTGTGTACTTTTGACAGACCCAGGGAAGCATTTTCTGTTTCTGTTACATAATTGTCCTGTTAGCCTGAGGTAACCTTAAATGTTGATCCCTATGTCTTAGAGACTGTATTCTGTATACAGGTTTTCGCAATATTGTTCTAAAAAAGTTATGTTCTAAAGAGGAATGATAGATTATCACCAAGTCAGACACTTAAGAAAGGTATGATAAAAAGGGCCTAAGTGTGGGATTTGACCTGCAGTGGGGACAATTATCTTTAACAGCACTAATTTTATAAATATTTCTGGTAACACTTTTATTTTGGTGTTACATATATTAGCACTTACACATACAATGTGCCTGTATAAATAACTTGTAGGCATGCACTAAGCAAAATCAAACATTTGTTATGCATGTATTCTCAAATGTCTTGTTCATGCACAATAAGGGATTTATTACCAATTTAACCTTAGAACTGACCTAATAGGCCATAGCTTTTGCTAAGAATATGCCTTACAAGTTACTTATGCAGGCATTAACATTGTATGTATTAGTGCTAATAGATGTAACACTAAAATAAAGTGTTACCATATTTCCATCATACTAAAATCACTCACTTCTCTCTGCATGCACTGAAGTGCTGATTGAACTTCAGGATGAAGACTTTGCCTTGAAGAGCTCTCCAGGTTAGCCTCTCCATTCAGTTATTTAAGACGGCAAGGGAAGCCACTTAAAGGCCCATTCACACTCTACGTTTGTCAGTCAGTGAACATACAGTATTTCTTTCCATACGTTCTAACCGTCAATGCCTTCATACCTCCATTTATTTTTGACATGAGGCACACTATTTCAGGTTATTTTCGTCTGTTTCATCTGTAATTGTAAGCTACCAATTTTGGGTCGAAGTACATGCAATATCAATGGTTATTGGGCTCACTTAGCCGATGCATTGTAATGTACTCTATGTACCCGCAAGCCTACGCTTCACCATGCTTTGGAAGCCATTATGCGCCAATGCGCAACAAAACGCGTCCTTTGAATTTTTGACACTTGACTCACGTGTCACACATAGGGTATGAATGGGCGTTGAGACTGATTCTGGCAGAGCAGCCTGACACTGACAGTACAGATGATAATGACATTATAATTATAATATATATATATAATATTATAATCACTTTTCTAAAAATCTGAAATTAAATTTGCATATAAACTACCGCTTACATTTGGCTTACTACCATCACTGTTTATTTTCAATATAAAAACATTTTAATAGATTGTAATATTTGATCTTTTCATCTGATCATAGATCCTTCACATTCAGAGATACATTTTCATACAATTGCGATGGTCTTATTTTACATGATTTCTAAAATCATATCGAACTATTTAACCACTCCTCTCTACTGCTTTCCTGTCCTCCTGTCCCCTCTCCCCCCGCTCTCTCTTCTCCACTCTCTGCAACCCTGAAGCCATTGAAGGTTTAATAAGTAAGAGCTGTCTCTGTCTGTTCAGAACTCCCCACCCCCCAAACTAACACTGACTAATTGTGCTTAGATCCACTCTATCTCTGTGTAAATGTAGTGCATGTCATCTTTCACACACTCAAACTGGCTGAGCTGTTGCTTTTGAAATGAAAAGAGCGATGGCTTCACTTTCCACCAGTCCCCACCGCAGTAGCGAGCACTGACAGACGTTTGACAGATTCTCTTCATGCTGTCAAGACGTTAAGGTTTGCAAAAGGCAACCGGGCGACTCAGATGCCGCAACGCAATAGCAGGGTGGCCACTCAGTCACCTGCCGGGTGGATGAGTCTCCTGTCTGTTTGACAACATCCCCCACTAGGAATCACTGTCAGTCATGAGCTTGACATGTTACCATACACACACACACACACACACACACACACACACACACACACACACACACACACACACACACACACACACACACACACACACACACACACACACACACACACGTACACACATACACACACACGTACACACACTTCTGCCTGAGGGGTGAAGTCATGTTTGCAACCCCAGGGGTGCGCCTTCCTTGACATATCTAACATCAATAAAGCAGCTCAAGTCCAAGTCCTACAGTACGCAGTCATGTGAAATGAAGGAGACTTGAGAGGAACACAATAGACATCTGCTCTACCTGCAACCTAGGTATTTTTTTTTTTTCCCTTGAGATGAAGACGAAGAAGAAGAAAAAGACGACGAGTTTTGTGGGAGTGCAATGCTTCCCTCTTGTGGCAGTTGCATGGAATGCACAGTATTTCCAGTGGAGATGGTCGTATTGGGGTGATGGTGTTGCTGCTGTTTACCTAGTGGGGCTGCACAGTGTTGTTGCTGGATGAGCTCAGGCTGGTTTGGCTGTGCTGACTGCACGCTCACTTCCATCTGTTTGTCCCCATGCATGCGGTCATCCGCGGCCTCTTCACAGCTCTCGGCAGAGCCACGGGTCCTCAAAAACCACCTGGCATGCAGGTAGAGAGATTATTCACATGATGGAAAGAGCAGCCGGCAACTGGCAAGGAGAATACCACATGGTGGGACTGCACTGTTGACTCTTCATGCTTAGTCTTAGGGTGCACGTACAGAGTTCTGTACATCCACTGCAAACCATGTTAGACATAAATGAATAGTCTCTCCTCTCCTCTCCTCTCCTCTCCTCTCCTCTCCTCTCCTCTTCTCTTCTCTTCTCTTCTCTTTTCTCCTCTCCTCTCCTCTTCTCTTCTCTTCTCTTCTCTTCTCTTCTCTTCTCTTCTCTTCTCTTCTCTTCTCTTCTCTTCTCTTCTCTTCTCTTCTCTTCTCTTCTCTTCTCTTCTCTATGGTGGTTAATGTAGATTCAGCCATTACCCCTATTTGTATGGATTATACAAATCCAGATAATACAATTGCTTAGGATGTGATAGGCAGTCCTCGTGTCATCAAACTATATACAGTGTGTCACAGAAGTGAGTACACCCCTCACATTTCTGTAGATTTTTAAGTACATCTTTTCATGGGACAACATACAAGAAAATCACTTTGAGACAATGACAAGTAGCCAGAGTGAAACTTATACAACTGTTTCAATGTATTGTTCGCTCAAAATAATTCATAACATGGTGTCATGAAACCACAGGACATGATTCCAGCAATCCATAACCTTAATCTGTCTCTGATGAGACCAAGACAAACAAATTAGCTTTACCAAGCATGTGTGCTGGAAACCAAGTGATTGGTACAAAGAACTGTGCCCCATGCTTACAGTCAAGTATGGTAGTGGGACTAACATGGTTTGGGGGACCATATATGCCGTCAACATTGAAGTTGAATTTATTATGATATCAATATATGGAGCAGACATACGACATAGCTTTCAGGTTTCATGTATAACTTTTAATGTGCTGTCAATCTATCGACACTGCCGGCTAGAGGCGTATATGAACTGCATCATGGTAGTGACATTAATACATATCATGACATCTCCCTTTGTTTATTGAGATAAACCATCACTACCAGCCTCGGAACTTATATCATAGAACAGTTCAAAACAGCAACGGAAATGCATCTTACTTGGATGTGCTTACTGGTTATTTGCAATCAGTAATCTCATTGACAAAACATTGCCGCCTAGAGGCGTATATATGAACTGCATCATGGTAGTGACATTAATACATATCATGACAGAATTCACCAAAAGAATCATGCATGTCATCCTGTACTTTGACTACTGACACAGCTCATGATCCTCTCTGGTGAATTTTAACATATGGGGTGTATGATGTTATCCCATGAAAAGATATACTTACAAATCTGCAGAAATGTGAGGGGTGTACTCACTTCTGTGATAACCTATAGGTATAGAGTAAGGCATTGACTCTGGAAGTTTTAGTCTGAGTGATAGTGGTGATGCTTATTTCCGAGGTATTCAGAGAGCTTTTCACCAGTCTGCTTGAGTGCACATGATCAGCATTCAATATCCCACCACCGACTGCTTGTGCATGCTGAGTGTTCGGTTATGTTTCTGCATCTTGAAAACTCTCAAATGTCCAGCGCCTGCTGACATTTAGCTCCCACTGACGTGACTCTGATGAGTACTATAGTTTCATCTTCCTGCTGCTTAATACTACATCAACATATTGTAAATGTCATTCGAATGTCTATTCTTTTTTAAATTCAACTTGTGTCAGTCCACCAATACAGTGTAGAGATACTAGTTTTAAAATCTAGCATCTATGTGCCATTTCAGCCATTCACACAATGATCTACTTAAGGTTACTCAGTCCTGGACTACTCTTGACATTCAAAAGATCTATGACTTTGAAGGATAATTCATTTTTTAAATAATTTTGATTTTAGTGTCAAGAATGACAGTATTTTCAAATAAAAACATCTTTGGCTTAATTTCACCAGTAGTTTGCCAATTCCAATCAAACATTAGTCATGTTTACAACTTAAAAAATACATCATTTAAAAAAATAAAGAGTCATAATTACAAGTTCGTACATCTTAAGACAGCTGCTATTCAGCAATTGAACTGCATTAGGATCAGTAGATATCTAAGGATAATTATTTGCAGCTCGAGATAGGATTCCTGTGTTTGTAAGCTACTATTCATTTTTATAAATGACCAGACTGCTTTTAACATGTTGTCAGTTCTCTGTAATTGTTCACTACAAAAAGCCACAGCGTGCCAAAGTCTGCAAAGAGAGATTAATAAAAGCCAGGGAAAAGCCTCAGTCTTGAAACATTCCCAATAGCTACCCAAAACAATACATAATAGGGAAAAACCAAGGTCTGTATATTCCTCAGTTAGTCACATAGTCTGTCTTCACAGATGTGGGTGTATGGTCTGGTCTGTATGGCTTGTTTGATGGGGGGTTGGGGTCTATTGCAGAGGCCAGTCTACCTGCAGAAGAGGTGGATGATAAGCATGGACACTATGGAATGCAGCAAGACTTACCCGCTGGACTAAAGGTGACCATCCACGCAGTCTGGTAAGTCACATGCCACTTACAAGTAGCTTACTCTACACTGTTAAGATCAATGTTGTTATTGATGGATGAAATGATGTTCTTGTGAAAATTGAATTTGTAATCGTTGCGTTCAATGGGGGCTGCCATGTTGATCTGCCATTTTGAACGGCTACAGTGGCTACTGAGGTCTGATTGCTATAGATGGGGAGATGGGGGAACATCTCATTCAGGATAACTGCAAAGCATGAAATTATGTTCTTGTAAAGACTGAACTTGTAATTGTTGTGTTCAGTGGGGGCTGCCATGCTGATCTGCCATTTTGAGGCTTATGGTTTGGGAAAAAGAAAGAATTCCACTCATTATAAATGAATGAGAGATTGGACTTTACAACTCATTTCAAAGTCAGAGCTCTGACTGTTGTGTGCTTAGAGCGCTTGGAGTGGCAGTACACGAACTACATACTATACTGTAGGGAAAACACTATACTTTAGGGAAAACACTCAGAAAGACTGGTTTTGACTTTGTCACTGTAATATACAACCTAACCCATACAGTATATAAAAGCTATAGATGGGCTGGAGATGGGGGGACATCTTATTCAAAATAACTGGAAAGCAGTTAAAGCTGCTGTCAGGTCCCATGGACTCCTACGGACAGGCTGTAAGTGGAACTGCACGTTTCTGCCATAATATCCCACAGTCTGGTGACATATGGGCTTTGGAAACAAAGGAAAGGACAATCATCTATGGGCAATTGGATTGAGGAAACATAGTTAAGTGTTTCTCATTCATTTCAGTGGTACAACAACTTGTGAATGAGAAAAAAACGGCACTTGAATTCGCTCCATTATGACACTAATAAGGTCCTTGTTTTCATTGATTTCTATGAGGGACAATTTGACACCCAACCTGTAGGGTGGCCAAAGAAGAAACCTATGTAGTGTTTCTTTAAATGGCTGATTAAGTTAAAGTGAAGTAAGTGCTTTGAGAACATCAGTATCACTACAACAAGACTACATGTTGGAGTTACTGCAGCATAGAGCTCTTTGCACTTCATCTTGTCGACTGAAACTGTCAATTAGCAAATGAAGAGTTATGATAGCTGATCTCTAATATATTCACTTTTTTTCATCATCAGTATTATGCGCTTCATGTTGTCAAAGAGGAGGTTTAAGGAGAGCTTGCGGCCGTATGACGTGATGGATGTGATTGAGCAGTACTCTGCTGGACATCTCGACATGCTCTCCCGCATCAAGAGCCTCCAGTCCAGGCAAGGCCCGGTTATGGCACCGCATTTACTGTTCCTCATCATGACATCCGATAAAGTGGACATTTACTGCCAATGTTTATCACCTCAGTCTCTCTCTGTCTCCCTTATGCTCCAACACATACCGTACAGACACACTACCTCACCAAAGCATCAGATACACAACTCTTCTTCTAAGCTATCTCGTCCAAACAAGTCTACAGTACATCCCTTTGCCCCCCCATCATTGTTTCCATTGTTTTTAATCCCAAAGAGTATTCATTGTGTTTTTCTTGTTTGTTTCTGTTGGTCTTCCATGCAGCATCCATCAAGAGAAAAAAAATGCCTTTTTGTTATAAATGTTCATAGAAATGTGTGTTTTTAATGTTTGAAATATTAACATGTCCATTTACATGTATGCATAGGTGTTTGAGCATTCGCCAAGCCTCTGTTTAACCCCTTAGCGCAGAGCCTATGTTATACAGTAACCTTACTGTCACCAAAATTGTAATGGCTATGGTTTAATCTGTTACTTAAGGCTCTCGGTAATGTCATAGCAATGTTGTCATGATATAGTTGAGTATTTTCCACAAATAGTGAATAGGCCCACCGGCGACCCCATCTGCACTAAGAGGGTTCTACACCTTATTGCCACCAAAGTTGTAACGTTAAGTTAAGCCACTGCTTCGGCATTGTCATATAAATGTTGTTATGTAGTTGACTGTTTTCAGCCAAGAGTGAATAGGCCTGTATACAGGCCCATTTGCACTAAGAGGCTACAACATGTTTTGAATGAAGTGGAGCACATGGAGTTATCCTGGAGTATCCTGGATCCTTTGTTCGTACAGAACTGGAACGCATACAGCGTTGAAATCCTACTCCTCTGTCTGTGTTTAAGAGATCACGTGCATATACCTTTCTGTCCTCATCTCCTTGGTTTTATCGCTGATTTTAAAGCTCTATGTGTTTTTCCCTCCGTGTCTGTGTGTATTATTATTTTATTTTTTGGTGCAAAAGTCGGCCATTTTGTCTGTTCTCTTTGTTCTCCCCACCAACCCACCCCATTGTCTGTCCAAATAAGTTTGAAATATGTTGTGTGATTGTTAAACTGTCTCACACATATGCCAATATATTCCAACAACAACAGTTCAAAACTACCATCATCAGTTCTTGTTCATACATACATTCAAATGTGTACCCCACATGACCACCTGATTTCACGTTTGTGAGAGTCCATGTACATGTATGCCCACAGTCAATGTGTCTGGAATATATTCACGCTTATTTGTCCACGAGTCAGTGTTGTCATCAGTGTTGTGGCACATGGAGTTTGTCTGTTGCCTGATGAAGCATTGCTCTCATGTCCTCTCTATGCACTTTGCCAGGGTAGATTTGATTGTGGGTCCCCCTCTCCCTTCAACACCCCGTCATAAGAAGTACGTAATATGTAATCGTGCAAATAGTGCACAACGACAACAAAATCTGCATTCGGTTTAGGGTGAATGTTTTTTTATTTACTTTTGCATGGCATTGGCATGCATGAGATGACAGCCCAATGGCTTATTTCTTGTTTGTATTCATTTTGCGCACTATGAGATCAAAAGCCTTTCCTTTCCAATAGCGTTCTCAAATGACAGTGGCATTAGTCAAATGTAATACCTCTGAAATGAAGGAAATGGCTGGATGATGTATGCCCCTGTGCCACTGCTATTGGCAGACCGCCTGTGAAAAAGAATGCGATCGATAGATACCACTTAGCACTGTACAAGTCTTTGGACGTCTCACACTATTGTGCCCACATTTTAGTTCTTTAATGTTTACTCTATTCCAATACCTAAAGTAATGTGTTTGAAAACCTGGAGGCTGTTGTCTGTCTTGCAAGGGCTATTGTACTACAGAAAAAAAATGATACTATCTGAGTGGCTAGACCCTAGACCCTAAAAAATAGTGATACATCAGCAAACTAAGTAATGTTCAATGTCCTTACAAGGGTATGAAAACCATCTATCTAACAATTACCTTGTGATCTGAAAAAAAATGCTACAATTTGTAGCGACATTGGGTTTTCTGTTTTGAAGTTCTGCAAGCTCTGTGCTCATCAGAATCCCTTTAATTGCTGTTCTGTCAGCTTCTCCGTCACTGACAGACGAGACCAATAAAAGTCTTACCATGTTTGCCGGAAGAAGAGCCAGGCAGAGGCATTGCAAATAGTGAGAGGAAACTATCCTCTAAATGTTGCCACATGGTTAATACATTTAAAGTAGTAAGCAAATGTGATGTAGTACATCGGTGTGCGATCTATTGTTACAAGGGCATTGAGTTTGAAAAGTAGTGTCAGTAAAAATGGACTGCCCTGGCTACCATTCAAATAAGACGCATATAAAAAACACTTTAAACAGTGATGGTGTATGTATACTTATATAATGCACCACCCTGTCCTCAACCACTACAGCACAAAAATATTGGTCTGATAGATGTAACCTAAATCAGCAAATCTCTGGTCACTGTTTTTAGTCAGAATTCTTAAAACATTACTTTTAATAAACTTTGATTTAGTTGTTCAATTAAATAATTCCAAGTCAGAGAATGCGAGCTACTGTACATCATGCAAATAAACCTCTTCTTAACTCAAGCTTGCTTCCTATCCCCATATGGACTAGATACATTGCCATCCATTGATGTGCCTATTGCAAGTACCTATACAGTAACCACCTCACACGTGTTCATTTTCATCCAACTTGAAATACAATAATTTTGCCAGAATTAAAATTTTGAGACAAAAAGACACTCATATAAATATATATATATACACACACACACACCAAACAAGCGCACACACACTCACGGACACAGACACAGACACACACACAGACACACACACACACACACGCTACGCACTCAACCCAGTATATTGTTGGTGGCCAAAAACACTGCATGGCAGCTTCTACTGTGGCTGATTGATATAGTGTGGTGGCATGCATGCAACACAATACTCTCTGGTGCATGCGGATATGGCCCACCTGCTTTATCATGTGATGGTGCCACATCTTTCCACACCTCTACAGTACCTCCCTCGAAACAGTTTTTGTTCCCTTATGGCCAGTTCTTTCTTTTCTATTTTTTTTACTACAACTTCTTTTATCACCTGTTTGATTTCCTCCATCCCAGTTAAAAAAAAAACTGCTTCCCCCCTTTTCCTGGTTATGTCTTGGCCTGCTACAGGCCTATTCCCAACAGGAGACCATGCGAATGTATGCATGGGTGCTGTGTGCTCCACTCTTTAACCATTTGCTGCAGTTGTTTCTATCAGAGGCAGATGTTTCGCTTTTTTTCCCAAGTGCTGCATTATATTTGCCAATCCAAGTTCCAGCATATTGTCTATGTTGTTATATGCCTGGTGCACCCTTCTTCAGCATAGCATTGTGACCCAGAAGCCTTCAAACTCTGCAATGAACAAAAATCCCCAAATACAAATCGGTATAGTCTCTCTGTATAGCAATTATACACTGAATTATATGTCACCTTTGTTGCTGAGTACATTGCACTATGTTTGGCGACTGTGAAAATTCCTGGTTTGGTGCCAGTTCCAAGTTTGCATGATGGGAAAGTGAGCGACAGTACACTGTATGTATGTGGTAGCACTGTGACCTGTGTGCCATGTGGAGGTGTTACCTGACAAGACTGCTGTTGGTTTGGTTGTTCACTTCACTTCACCTGGCAAAGAGTGGACCAGATAGTGGGTAAGGGTGCTCCAGAGAAGGGGGAGAAGGAGAAGCCCAAGACACCCGTGGAGCCTGAGGGCCCAGAGGACCCCAGCATGATGGGACGCATGGGCAGGATGGAGAAGCAGGTACGTGGACTTGACTTGGCATCGCATGTCCCTTGGGATGAATGAGAAATCGGTCAATGAATCACTCAACCAATTCAACTAGCATCTGTTTATCTGTATCTTTCCTATGTTTCTTATTTTCAGTTATTTTTTTTAGGTTTGACAAAAAAATACTTTACTTTGTCTACTAAGGTACTACTACCACTACAGTACTTTGTCTACTGTTGTAACACTACTTTGTCCTTTTCATGTCCATTTTTCTTGTCGTACATGGTATCCTTTCCTTATTCCACTTAATTCATCCTTCATCAAAAGCCTGCAGTTGCGTATCATTCTCTCCGTCTACACACTGTCTGTCTCTCTGTGGAGATTCCGCTTACCATTTTTTGTTTTGATGACAATGGATTTCATTGAGATGAATTTGATGAATGAATACGAGGCTGTATAAATCAGTAACAGTCCAATGCACTCTCCTTTCCAATAAGTGAAGTGCTACTATGCAATATAATGGCTTTGTGATAAACAGCCTTTAAAAGTAAACATGTCAGTGTAAAACGTCAGGGTGTGAAAAGCTTGTTGTAAAACTGTCATTGAACTTTTACAGCCAGTCTGTCTCTTCATTTCCCTCTCGCTATTTCCCAAAAGTGATCCCATCCAACCTCAATCACTTGCGTCCAACCCACACATTTTGTAAGTCTGTGGAGACCTTCATAGTTCAGTGGGACTGAATGATGTATTTTACATCAAGGATTCTTGAGTACTTTTGTATGTGTTGGTCATTGGGCCCATTGAGGGTATTTTCTGTCTTAGGTTTCTTTGAATGTTTCATTTTAATACATTAGAGTTTATATAGTACCTAGTACCTATATTACCTAGTGAGTACCTGCAAGTATAGTACCCAAGACACCACAGCAAGACATCCCACAACCAAAATCCACCTTATTACCATGTCCACTAACCCCGCCCATTTCAAAGTTTCCGTGCTGCCAGGATGTCCAGTCTCGTAGTTCAGTCAAGTTTAAGACGAGAACTGTAGCCTACAGTCATTGGTAGTGCATGAAGTTCAAAGTTCAAAAAGTCCAAAGTACTTTATTTGCCATTTGTGCATAAACTAGTAGTCCAAGCACATAGGAACTCTTGTGCAGGCCCTCTGAGTCAATAAATAGAATTAAATAGAAAAATAGGAAGACAAAATACATTAAAAAGTGATGAAAATCAAAGAGATCAAAAGAATAATAAAAAAAAGGTGAACATGAGATGGGAATTACAACAAATCCACTCGCAAGGTTTCTAACATGGCTTCTAAACTTCTTACTTAATTTCAAGACCTTAGGGGTCTATAAACATCCTGGCTACCACAGACGAGGGTACAAATGCACCACAAAATGATTTAATTCAAATAGGTTACTCAACATTACCATTTCCTCCCTTGATGTTTGAAGCATTAGCGTTGTAGTGAAAATAGACACAAGTGTATATGAAACTACATCTTGCATAGAACAATTTTAAATGTTATCTGCGAACACATACATAGTAATTAAGCAGTGCAGACACTACAGTGTGGTATTTTGAATAAGTGTTGTTGCAATCATGGATAATAAGCAAGGACTGACTACTGCACAGGCCTACTGGGCCCAGTCTCAGGGGCCCAGTCTCAGGGGCCCAAGACCTAAGTGGGCCCTGAAGGCCAGCACTACAAAAAAACATTTCATTATTGGTCAATAGTTAGAAACCCCTAACCCCCAACAACAAAGGCTCTCTAACAACTTTGCTAAACCCCCAATTTTTTTGGAACCTTGTGATTCCATGAAGGGGTGACCTTTCTTGTTGACTGGACCAGGGGCCCATGGAGTCACAATCCATCCCCGATAATAAAGTGTATAGAATAAGAATTGACAAAACAGACATAGTGTACACAAGAATATTAAGTTTTGTACTATATTACATTAATGTGCTGTGTTGTATTATAGTAGGCTGCTGTATTTTAATATGCTTCTCCCATTAGGTCCTGACCATGGACAAGAAGCTGGACTTCCTGGTGCAGGTCTACATGCAGCGTATGGGCATCCCGCGCTCCGAAACCGAGGCCTTGCTGGGATTCAAAATGTCCGAACCTGCGCCACCATACCACAGCCCGGAAGAATACAAGAGTGGGAAGGAGGATGATTTGGATGAGGAGAAGGAGGAGGTGAAGAAGGTGAGCGCCGCTCCAGAACCTCCTCCACTGGGCTCCAGCACCCCCCTCGAGACCCATCAACAGGCCTCGACGCTCTGGACCCGCCCGTCTCCACCCCGCACACCGTCCCGTGCACCGTCCCCGCCGCAGAAACTGACGGACGAGCCCCTCTGCCTGCCCCGCTGGAACAGCAGCCGCGGCGTGTCCCCCGTGCTCACAGACGACCCCTCGCTGTACCGCATCCCGCCGCCGCCATCTCAGGACACCTCTGAGAGCAGCCGCCAGCGCAAGCACCACCGCCGCCCCCGCCCCCAACACTCCGGCCACATCTCCGCCGCCGCAGCCGTGTCCGCCGCCGTGGAGAGCGACACCTCCCTCTCCATCCCCTCCGTGGACCATGAGGAGTTGGAGCGCTCCTTCAGCGGCTTCAGCATCTCGCAGGCGCGCGAGGACGACTACCCGCCCCAGCCCTCCGGCATGGGCATGATGGGGAACGTGGGCGGAACCTTCCGGGCCCGGCTCCGGCCGTATCTGGCAGAGGGAGAGTCAGACACGGACTCGGAGCTGTACACCCCGGGCGCCCCCTCCCCCTCCCCGCTGTCCTGGGGAGAGGGCCAGTTCGGGGAGAGGGGCTGGATGGGGAAGTAAGGGCTTGCTTTTGAAGATGGGGTGAGAACTTGTCATAATAATACACAGGACAGGGTGGTCTTGTCAAAAAGTCAGGTTTAGGCCATCAGATCATGCTGTTTTCACATTCTTCAAACCATCAGGGCCCGACGGAGGACATGTGTCAGACACTGATGAACTTTTACAATGTTATCAACCTTTGGAGTCTGTGGTTCTGCTTTCATCAGCTGAGAAAATGAAGCCTTACTGATAATAAGGCAGATTTCAGGTAGGTGTTCGTCATAATCATCATTCGGCACATTTCATGTATGTGCACGTATGAACATGGAACACTTTTGGCTTAGCTGAGGAGTAGTATCCACCAACAGAGAAGATAAAATATACAACAAGAGATGTATCAAACAATTGACTACTGTGACCACAATGAGCATATCATTTCAAAGCAGCAAAAGACAAAGGTCAGTGTATAGGCCTAGATAATGATGAATGCCTGCCACTCACAATCAAGGCTACCAGCCACTGGACTCAGAATAATAAGAATGGAAATAAAATGTAATTGGGTTCATTCCTATCTGACGTCTGGCCAAAGCCACAATATTTCCTCAGAATTTTACAGTCCATTAAAACATACCATTGTTCTAGTTCTACGGCTCATTGCACCCTACTCTACTCTGTAATGGCCCGCAGAACTGACACAAACTCCCTCACCCGGATCCGTCGGTCTCCTTCTGCGGTTCCTCATTCATCGCTGATGAACAGTGAGAATTCCTTTTATGCAGCTTGCTGAGCTGTATGGAAGAAAGGCTTAACTTGAGGAACAGGCAGACCCATTTTTGTTGCATCTAAGGTAGTGGCATCAGCTGGCATGCTAGTAGTTAGAATAGATAGCCCTAAAACATGAAACACCACATCAGAAACGATGTGAAGATGTGTTTTGGTTGAAGAAAACCCCCCACTATATATGTAGATAATGCAGTAGAGAGAGGAGAGGAAGGCCCAAGACACTCTTTTTTACTTGAACAGCCTTCCATACACTGTATCTGCGTGCGTATGTGTCTACTGTACAGTATAGGGTGATTCCTTTTATTATGGTCTAACTTGAACCAGATTAAATTGATCAAAGCTTTTGAACTAAAAAGACAAACGGTGCCTTGAACCTTTCTCTCTTCCCTTCACTAGCCCTAAAATAAATCTGCTTTTAGACTGTCATGATGAATGTTACAGTTTGTTTTACAAGGCTGTTGGCCTAATTTGATCTATGTCATAAGCAATTTTTAAACACACACACACACACACACACACACACACACACACACACACACACACACACACACACACACACACACACACACACTCTTTCTCTCTCTCTCTCTCTCTCTCTCTCTCTCTCTCTCTCTCTCTCTCTCTCTCTCTCTCTCTCTCTCTCTCTCTCTCTCTCTCTCTCCTACAGTCACTCTCACTCATATACACACACAGTGTCAAACTTAATCAAGGTCAAAATTCTGCCAAAACAATAAGCGGCAATTAAGTGACAATTACTTCCCCAGGAAGCATCTTTAATTAAGCTGACATTCATAAATTGAGCTTCCTTGGCTCTTGTAGATGACATTAGACACAACACAATGCCCCCCTCAGCTGTTATTATGTCACCCCACTGGCTGACTGTGTGATATGGAGGGTTGCCAGATGAGGCCGATAATTTCCAGCCCAAAAAATGCTCAAAACCCGCCTGGAAGCACTAAATCCCGCCCAATTCTATTGATTTCTATGGCAAAACATTTGGCTGGTTTTCCTGCAAAATGCCATTTTTACCCACAGACGGCCATCCTAAGCAGCCCAATTGGGCGGGAAACCGCCTAATCTGGCAACACTAGCGATATGGAGAGGCTGCGTGTCAGAAGTGGAGATGTGTGGCTAGGAGCCAAATGTCCATTTCAGTCTCCGGCACAAGATGGCTGCAGCGCAGGTGTGTGACCGGCCTCATGTTCAAAATGGCGTCACGGTCACTGATACATACGTCCCTTCCTCCCACACAGGCCTGAAGCGAAGCCCAAAACAAAACATTTGTATGAATCTTCTGGCATGGTTATCACCAGTGTTCTCTAAACGGCCTGGCACACACTTTTCTTTTGTTTTTTTTGTCTTTAAACCTTTCTTTGCACAAGTGACGCTCCATTAGTTCAGGCGTTTAAGCATGATACCTCTAAGTAGGCTATATAAACAGTAGAGTAGGTGATTATTGTGAGGAGGTTTTGGTTTCTATAGCTTTATCTTTTTCTGCCTATTTGCACAATGAGGATTACGGCCAGGAGAAAAAATGAATAGCTTATCCTGTCTTATTCTTATTTCTTATTCTTTCTTACTGTATGAACAGGATCAGGGTTGAAAATTGTACACTTGTCATGACTGGGCTATATCATAACTATGGTAGCTGTGGTCTTTCTATACTGTATACTATACTTTCTATACAGTAAGTGAATCTAAAGTGGTCAATTGCTGTAGGTGTGTAATGTTCTATGGTCCACTTTCTACAAACCTTTCCTAGAAATGTGTACAGTCTTTAGACTCGTAAACAGTTTGCATACCAGCTGAGCATTTGTCAGGATTCGCCGGTAGATGGCAGTAATATGGCAAAAATGTAAAAAAATATCTTTTTTTTGTCATTGACTTTATCTGAAAAATATATTCACTCAAAATATTCTGTTCATACAGGTTGAAAATATGGTTCCCAATTTTGCATGCCTGACATAACCCATACACGTATATTGTTCTCTAGAATCATAAACCAATAGGTTTCAAATCCAGTTTCATTTTACATTCTCAGGGTCCTTTATTTTGAATATTGACAGGCAATAGGTCATGTTAATTTTTGGTTCTGAACAGGACACTATGTTAGTTTTCAAAACCTGTTTCTGTGCGAACATTTGCTAATCCACCATTGTACTTTTTCTTTTTTAGTTCCCAAAGAAAATATCACGTTATGAGTTTACTACATTCATTTAACATATATGTTTTGCATTTGTACATGTTGCACACATAGGCCATATCCCAAACTTAAGTGAAGTTGGAAACAGTCAAACACTACAAGGCCAAACAATGTAGGCTTCTTTTTAACCCATTAATACACAGGTACCGGTATAATATCGCACACAATCAATTTCACTGCACTGGAATAAAGTACTTTCTTGCATGGCATGTGTGACCCATATTATGGGACAGAAAGTGCAAGTGAGGAACAAGAAGACTTCCTTCTTAGAGGAAAATAAAAATGTAAAATGGCAGACATATTTCCCTCTGTCTATCAACGGTCTCCTACCTGTTCTATAGCGGAACAAGCTTTGCACGAGGACTACTGTAGGTCAATATCCTGATTTCTTGAATTGTTTTTTTTTAAAGCATCACTACTTGTTGGCTTGCACAGTGATAGTTTTTTTGTTCATTTTCTTTAATTCTTTTGCAAAAAGTAACAATGAAAGAAGAAATAGGTTGTATAGTGTTTTTGTCAAAGTTATTTTGCACTCTTTCACAATCAAAGGTAGCAACTGAACAAAGAAGGGAGAAAAGCTCTTGAATGTAAACCTTAATAAAAAAAACAACTGTTCACAAAATCCCTTTTAGAAACGTGTATTTTTTGGGTTGAACGACAGGGGACCACCAAAGAACATAAAACCTCTATGGGGCAAAGCAGCATGTGATATATGAGATGCGTAGCCGAGTGTGGATGCAGAGGGAGAGGTCAATGTCCAGATCAACTATTAATCTTTCATAAGTGGGCTGTGGGAGCCGTAAAGCAGTTTTCCTGTGAGCGTTTGGGAGCCCCACTGGCGCCTGCCTTCACGGAGGGGATCTCGTCACAGCACCTTGTGTTTACTTATATGCAACAGCAGAGGGCACTCAGCATTAATACGATCTCAATAGAGGACTTTGATACGTGTTCCCAGCACCGCACACGTACTGTAGCACAGCACACATGCTGGCAACAACAGCATATATTTCCTTGAAATCACAGCAGCACATTTACAGTACAGTCTTCCCGTAACACCACATGACAGAGATCCATCATACTAGTTGGATCTAATGTTAAAGGTCCATGACAGTTGATGTCTCCCTAGCCGTTCCACTGTTCTAGGACCTCCACATGGATAAATAGTGTTCAAATGTACTGTAGTCTAAATATCACATTAGGATATATCTTGCACTTTTACTGTTCTCTTCGTTGTTTTATATGCTTTTTCATTAGATATGTTACCACCATGTAGGCCACAATGAATGTTTGACCGTTTGGAAGGATACATCATGTGTTGTGTTACATTAATAGTGTCCTCAATGGCCCTTTGACATTAGAGGTTAAACCCAGTCAACCTTGCTTGCTTACCTTCAATAAATGATGCAGAGACCAATCATATCTCAGCGTGTCCTCTTCTAATTGGCACCCAACCAGGCATACTTCTTTTACTGTAATCAATGAAAAACAGCTGTGAATAAATACTTTGTAGTATTTTCACCATTGGACTAGACACTAGAAACTTAAATATTTGGTTAGATGTAATCTTGGTGTAAGTCTTGCCAAAGATTTTCAAAAGACACACAACTAAATGAAGTTAAGAAGCCTTTATTTTGCCGACTGTCTTTTACATTTAGCAGTTTGCTGTTGAAATTCTTTGGCAAGACTTACGGTACACCAAAGTGACTACTAATGTCATGAAGCTCCACTTCAGAATTTTTGAATGGCAGTGTTCTAAACAAAATGATCAGTCGGACTCGTCCGAGACTGAAAGCCATATGTAGCAATAGTGGTGGCTATGAGCTGGCCTGCTCTCAGCATAGCCTTGTACTAATTTCATGTGTACAGAGGCTCTGGAATGGCAGAATTTAGGAAAGATTACTGGTGGGAGAGATTAACACAGCGATATAACCTCATCGCTATCGTTTGGTCTTGACATGTAATATGCTTGTATGTGCCTGTAGTGCGTCATTGTTCAACCCCTCCACCTTGTCCCACCAACATTTGCTAACTGATCAGTTGTCGGGCAGCACAGGTCATCTCCTCCCAGACGATCCAACCAAGACATAACATGGAGGTAAATGTGAACTGACTGGAGCCTTACGGACAGCAAAGCCAAGTCTGAGAGTCCAATCACCAGAGGTGTATACAGTAAAAGTAGAAATAAAAGAAGAGTAAAAAGCCTCATTAGGTAATCATGAGGTACAGTGGAATAACTGTTGTAACAGCTGCGTAATGTCATTTTTACTAGTGCACAGTATGTTTTTACTTCTACTTTTTACTCAAGACAGGTCCAAGACCACAGAAGAATGGTCTTGAGACTGGATTGAGACTTGACTCAATACTACAGCCCAACAACCTTGTAGTACAGTAATATGGGAATAATCAACAATTATATCTATGCAAAGGGTAAATATATTTCCAATATGTCTTTCATGGTGTTCTCCGGTCATACAGTGTATCCCGGATATCATTGATCTTTCATATAGTCCAATACAATAATAACAGTAATCTATAACTGACAGCGAAATCCATATTGTGTCCTTACAGTCCCACAGGTAAGCTGCACATGCTTTATTATATAAATGGCAACACATGTGGTCGGGTGTAGCAGAGAGTGATGGCAAGTGTCGTTTCTTTTTGGTAGCTAGCCTATTTGTGGTGGAGAGAGAGAGAAAAAATGATATCTCCAAGTAAGCCACTTGGAGTCCTTCTGACCCCAATCCCATCTACTGCATCCAATCTCGGGGAGCAATCAGATGCTAGCGAGATGTCCAGGAGAGATAGTGGCGACGGGCGGTGCCTCAGCACGGCAGCATCCCCCCCATCAAACATCCGCTGACAAGATGACAAGATCAGACATTTGTCTCAGGTAGAAGCTGTCACTTGTGTGATTAAAGTGGCAATATAAATTAAAACTGACAAGCGCCACGGTGTTTTGGCTGTCTGGGTGTTTACCAGTGTAAATTATTACCACCTGCGCGTGATTCAAGCTTATGTTTCAAGCTGTTTAGTCCTTTAAACACTGCGTGATTGAGAATCATGTAATTTAATCCTATTTCACGTTATTCATTCTGATGCCTACTTGGCTGCATATTCCCTTCATTCACTTTTAATTTACTTCAGTCCATCTTCATTTTATTTATTCATTTAAAATACTGAGCGTGTGCAGCGCAATAGAACACAAGATGACAAGGCCTCCATATCAAAATCCATTATGCATGAGTAGAGAAGAGAAGCGGAACAGGTGGAGAGCTCAGTCAGAGAGAGAGAGAGTTCTTCTTTGGTTGGCTCTCCTCCCCAATCTACTGCATGTCTGCCTGACATAATAAAGTTAGCTGCTCTACTCCGCGAGTTGAGTTGCTCTCATATGCAGGCAGTGCAAGGCCTCCTGTCGTACAGAGGAAGAGAGTGCCGGACTGAGAGAGTCGAGGACAAGGATGAGGATGAGGATGAGGATGAGGATGAGGACACGGCAGAGGGGGCCAGCGAGGTGACACCTCAGCTCCACGCTCCAGACTTCACTCGCCTGGCTGGCTACACCTGCCATCTTCTCCAAAGTGCATGGAGGTCTATGTGTGAAGTAGAAGCAGAAGAGAGTAGAAGGGGAGGGGAGAGAAGAGGGAAAGAGGAAGTTGGGGGGGGTCAGAGAGAGAGAGAGAGAGATGTTGGAAAGTTAAAAAGTGTGAGGAAGACATAAGAAAAGAGAAAAAAAGGAGCGAGACTATGTGTGTTTGTGTGTGTGTGTGTGTGTGTGTGTGTGTGTGTGTGTGTGTGTGTGTGTGTGTGTGTGTGTGTGTGTGTGTGAGTGTGAGTGAGAGAGAGAGAGAGAGAGAGAGAGAGAGAGAGAGAGAGAGAGAGAGAGTAAAAGACACAGGGACAGCGAGAGATGTTAGAAAGTTAAAGGTGTGAAGAAAACACAAGAAAAGAGATAAGAAGGAGCAAGAGAGCGAGAAAGCAAGTGAGAGACAGTGAGACCAAGAACAGAGAGAGAGAGAAAACAATCCAACTACTGTACACTGCCCTAGTCCGAGGTCCTCGGCTGTTATATTCAAGGAGAGACGATGTGAGCCGTGGCAGTCGGTGCTTCATTGCTATTCGCATTCTGTTCCTCCAAATCCACTTATTTTTGGTAAAGCGTACATGTCCTTGCAAAAATGCCAGACACAGTTCAAAAGCACCAGACATGTGGCCCAATTCTTACAGCCTTGTAATTTATTTGTAAGAGCAGAGGGCATTTTGTGTTATTCAAAAGTGATCTAAAAAAAACTAACTTTGGTTTTAGAATAACATCCAGGATAAATATACAGTGGTATCAGCAAGGGCAGGCAGAATAATTTCAGCCAAAAGATGACGTGTTTGGGAGGGAATTGGCACAGAGATGGCACCAAAATTGCATGGCCTCTGCCCTCCTCCGAGTCTTCCATTGTAAGTCATATTAGCACCAGGGAGAAGACCAGGGCCAAGGCAGGGAATCAGTACATGCCAACAGGGCTGCTGACAGCTTTGGCCAGGCCCAGGACAAAGTCATCTGAAAACCCCCACCACCTGATACATACAATGTACTGAGAACCTAATTCTGGGCCCCCTCTCTCCTTGGGCCTGGGACAACTGGCCCCTTGTCCCCCTCTGTCGGCTTCCCTGCATGTCACAGTGTAGGAGGGCTATGGAAACCCACAGTGTTCTACTATACCTAATGAGCCACCAACTAAGAGTAGCCTACACCGGGACTGGTGTGAGGTGTCTGTCATTTTAGCCATTCCCTTAACACCTCCATTCACCCACACCAAGCACCTCTCTCTCTCTCTCTCTCTCTCTCTCTCTCTCTCTCTCTCTCTCTCTCTCTCTCTCTCTCTCTCTCTCTCTCTCTGTAGCCCCCTTCATTCTTTCGCCCTTTGTCTACCTCTCTCTCTTACGCTGTATTCCCCCATTCTTTCTCCCCTATGTCTCCCTTTCTCGCTCCCTTCTCCGGAGCAGCGTGCCCTTGCCAGGGTCGTTGACTGCATCGGGCGGTCGGCCTGTGCGTATTGGATGTTGTTATATGAGAGAGGTGGTGTTTTGCTGACTGCCGGGGTGGCTGACCCACAAGTGTCACCTGAGGTCAAGCGCACCCCTCTCCCCCCCTTTTCTCCCTCCTCCACCCTTCATATCCATCAAGCCACCAGCCAGGCTGCGTGATAACGAGAAAAGCCTGGAGCATTCGCTTATTCATTTAGAAGGGGCCTCCCCTGACCCCCCCATAACGAGGCCAGGAAGGCTGAGGCGAGGCGTGGAGGCAGCCGAACATTAAGGCAGAGGTGCGTCGACTCTCTCTCATCCTTTGCCAGCAGCTTGCCTAGCATCAGCGCTTTAAATTATTATATTTTTTGCAGTGTAGTCAATAAATCCGTGCCGTAGCTGTATATTAATACTGTACTGCAAGATCAAGAAGATTTCAGCTATAAAAGGGAGAGGGCACTAATGGCATGATGGTTTCATAACTTTAACGTTGTTCACACCTTCTGGATATAACTAGGCCTATACTGACAATATGCTAACACTATTTAAGTTTAAAATGAAAAAACTGTAACAAACCTGTTAAAACCTCAAGGCCAGTCATCTTTTGATGAAAATTACAGTGCCTTCCAACTGTTTCGAATGGTTTAATTTTCCTGGAAATGTAACAAAACAATGTATAGTAAAAAAGCCGCACTCCCGGATCAGTTTCTTGCAGTTTTAATACTGGGTTAGCATGGCAGACAGACAGACGTTTCGGCCTAAGCCTTCTTCCGCGCCTTAGAAGGGCAGTCATGGGTGAGCGGTTAGGGCGTCAGACTTGCATCCCAGAGGTTGCCGGTTCGACTCCCGACCCGCCAGGTTGGTGGGGGGAGTAATCAACCAGTGTTCTCCCCCATCCTCCTCCATGACTGAGGTACCCTGAGCATGGTACCGTCCCACCGCACTGCTCCCCATGGGGCGCCACTGAGGGCTGCCCCCTTGCACGGGTGAGGCATAAATGCAATTTCGTTGTGTGCAGTGTGCAGTGTTCACTTGTGTGCTGTGGAGTGCTGTGTCACAATGACAATAGGAGTCAGAGTTTCCCAATGGGCTTTTCTTTCACTTTAGAAGGCTTAAGGGCTCTGCATACTTCACGTGCGCACTTTGTCGCGAGTGGCGCGAGAACCATTAATGACGTCATCACTTGCGACAGACTATTCATACTTCAAAAGCGCTTTCGCTCGCATTGTCGGAAGTGCCCTCTGCTGTTCATGAGAGAAACGGCAGTATTTTTCGCAACTCGCAGCGTGAGTTCTACGGATGTATAAAATAGAAAGCCAAACACGGCTGCTGTAGGGCTACTGAACGTCTGACTTGTGACTTACCACATTGAAACATATATTTTTTGTTGTAGCCTACATTGCCAGATCATTCCAATCACCAGATCGTGGTGGCGCACGACAAGTTACAAAAAATGTGGGGTGCACAACGTCGCGACATAGCAGCTCGCGCCAGTGAGGTCGCGAGTGAGGTCGCGACTGAAGTATGAAGGAGGGTAGCGCCAGTCACGACAAGTATGAATCCCCCTTTAGGCTGAAACGTCTGTCTGTCTGCCATGCTAACCCAGTATTAAAAGTGCAAGAAACTGATCCGCGAGTGCGGCTTTTTTTACTATACATGAACTTTGCTGTTTGCTCGCACCCAAAGACCTTGTAAGAAACTTTTCGGAGTTGAGCGCACTTTCTCTACTAAAAGAATGTAACAAAACAAAACAAAACCAGAGAAACTTGAGCTACTTCACAGTATCTAAAATCTCTGTGACTGCTGGTTGGGGTTCAGCAAAGACTATGAGCTGGTTTCCATTCCATTCAAGGCAGCAAGCAACCTACTCTATCCGTTACAGTGCAGCAATGGAAAAGACTACCGAGTTGGTTTCTATTCAAGCCAAACAGCACCCAACTCTCCGCCACAACGACACTAGATGGAAAAGGTAGTGACGTGTGTAATCCCATGTGAGTGCTGCCACTGAGCTATCGAGCCAGCAGACAAAAAGACATTTGTCTCACCTGCGTGATTAAAAGCCTGCCGGAGGGAAAAATGGATTGACCCACGACTGTGGCATCTAACTCTTGAGGCTGCACTCTCAGCCAAGACGGAAATCCCATCACTCCTCCTCTTCAAGCCACCGGCTGGACTGGAGAGTCCTAAGACACAAAGACCACAGAGGAAAACATTGTTAAAATGTTACCAGCTGTTTGGTTTGGTTTATTTGTGGATATAGAAAGGCAGAGTGTCCAAGCAATTAAGCGTAAAACACTTATTTCCAACATGGTCCCTGGTGGAGAAGGACAAGACATTCAACGCATGCAACAACAAAAAATCTGTCTACTCAAGAGAAGTATATGGGCTACTCCATCAATATGTTGACGAATGGTTTTACAATACAGAGCCTAGTGAATTTCAAACAGCTACACAAATAACTGTAAAAGTATGGTTCTTCAGGGAGCCGAAATCAATCACTTTGAATGGTTGTGAGGTGGTTTCATAAAAGAATATTTAAAAGTCACTCCCCTGTGAAGAGATTTACATTCTTCAGTAAACAGAGAACACTTTCTGAAAATGCTTACACTTAGTAGAGAGCAAGTGCTTGCTGATGATGTAACTCTCCTGTGCTAGTGCAATACAGATATACAATTTGCAATCTAACGGTGTGTAGAGGAATGTGGTTTAGCAGGTAGGTAGTTTCTAGAAAGATGAAGTGAAGAACAGGGACCAGTGAACCTTTGGTCGTGTAAAACACGTTCGCTAATGGAAAAACAAAAATTGTTCTTCGAGTCACCTCGGGGCAAATTAAAGCAACAGAACTCATCAGGCTGAGTATGGATTTTTTCTCTCTCCTCTCACTGAAACCAGGTGATGAGGAGAAGAGGACTTCTTCTGTTCTCCTTCCTCTCCACCAACCAGCATGTGCAGTGGCAACATGTGCAGTGGCTCGTGGCTCCAGAGGTTATCTTATTGAACACCGGTGCCTAGAGGCCAGCCTTAATAAGCGGCGACTGACAACATCATTGTCTTCAAATCCAGCAACCCCCACAGAAGGCCCCTGGGGAACAGGGGAGCTGTGATGAGAGAGAGAGAGAGAGAGAGCGAGAGAGAGAGAGCGAGAGAGAGAGAGAGAGAGAGAGAGAGAGAGAGAGAGAGAGAGAGAGAATGAGGATGAAAGAAAGAAGAAAGAACGAGAGAGAATGAGCAAGGGAGAAGGAGAAGAGAGAGAGAGAGAGAGAGAGAGAGAGAGAGAGAGAGAGAGAGGAAGAGAGAGCGAGAGGTGTATGAGTGTATGAGTGTATGTATGGATCTGTGCCGGTGTTGTTGATACACAGCGGAGCGGAGAGCAGAGCAGAGCAGAGCAGAGCTGTGCAACTCGTGTAGCGTGATGCGATGCGATGCGAGCTGGTGTGGTGGCCAGAGTCCCGCAAGATAAGGGCTGCTGCTGCAGCAGCTACCACAACATTCCATTTCACTTCCTGTCCTTGACTTTACGAGCTATCACTTTCCCACCGGAGTCTTTTAGCAGCGGCCAGTAATTAAATACAAGCGGAATGGTGCAGTCCGGGTGTACTCAATATGAAGTGAAGGTGGGAGTGGGGGTGGGGACGTGGGGGCAAGATATTGGCTTCAATAATGAGAGGTTGTAGTATTAGAATTAGATGGAAAAACTCCCTCGATAGAAACACACACACACAAGTATGGTTGCCAGGGAAATTCAAGGAAAAGACTGTTTTCAAATGAAAATCAACTCACTATTCGCCTGTGAAGTGAAAGGGTGGGGACAAGATATTGATTTTAACGATGAGGGTTTACCGCTGTGCAGAGTGAGATGGCTAATTCCCTTGATAGAAACACAAAATATGAAAAGATACAGATGCAAGGGAAATTCCAAAGAATAGACCATTTTTAAATGAAAAACAATTGAGGATATGCAAAGCGCAACATAGGGTATAGGTAATAAAGGGATAGAGGGAATAGGGAATTCAGCACAGTGCAGAATTAAATGGCTAAACCCCCTCGATGGAAACACACGCACATTATACAATACAAAGTTTTAAAAGACTGTTTTTAAATGAAAATCAGTTCAAAGTGTAACATAGGCAATAGTGTAGGTACGTACGGTAAAAGCCATTGTTCTGGCTTGCACTGATTCAAAAAACACATTCAGTGAAATGCTTAGAGCTGTAATCAAAATAGGTCAAATATTAGTCATTCTTACAATGTATTGTGCAGAAAGAGCACAAAGCTGTATTCTATGTTGGGGTGACATTTCCTTGACATAGATATTTTACATCCTAAAAAACGACTTTATCTCATATGACAAGAAGCTTTTCCAAACCTTGCAATGGCTCAAAGTCAAACTGCATTCACATCAAAAGACTTAACTAAAATATTAGCACCAGAGCATCTCTAGCCTTTAGAATGTAATAGTTCCATGTGGCTCACAATATCGGTTTCTCCCCGTTTTAACAGAAAACACAAGACTGCTGGTGAGCTCTAAATGTCAACAACTGTGTAAATAGTAGACAGAAGAGCCACGAATGACAAAATGACAGATATGGCCTTTTCAGTTCTCCCTTCGGGTCATTTAGGTCACAACATTCCCAAACATGGCCGGCGATGTATGTTTCTCGGAACTCATATACTGTACAGATCCTATTGGGGAGATTGCATCAAAATGTGTTATCTGTGGTATCGGTTCATAAAATAATAACCTAAACGTTTTCTGGAGTATCTCAAGCTTTTTTCCATTTTTTTGTCATAGTCAAACATTTACGAAGATGAAATTAAAATGAACTCTGAGAGAAAAAGGAACGAAACCATTTGAGCACAAAGGGCTCTCCTGAGACTCTCCAGTGCCTCTTACATTTGAGGGGGCCCGGGCTGATTGAAATTCAGGTAAGGCCAAATATGTGTAATGCGTTCTGATGAGCTGGCGCTTGTTGGGAACACACACAGCAGCATAGGAACAGCGCAGGGGCAATATTGCACATTACCAGAAAGGTTACCTTCACAATAACTGCATTGAATGCCAGCCATAAGTGAGCAAACTATTCATCAGACACACACATGCACATGCACACACACAAACATACAACATGCATGTGCGGCCTCATACATTTAACATTATTGTTTGAGCAAACATGCTGGCAATTTAAAAAAACAATATGACCGCAATATCTTCACATGATATAGGGCTTTCCGAAGCTGTTGGTAAATGCATAGAAAATCAGCCCTGTGAAATTGTATTGAAAATGTATTTCTTGTTGCAACTCCCATTGCAACAAAGAATGTTAGCAGGGTCGTCTGCAAGGAAATGGCTCTGGTTGCTGTGCAGGGAGGAGAAGTGGTTGAGATATACATGTACTGTATGTCACTCCACAAAAGTATTCATACTAAGCAATATTCATACTAGTTCATATACTGTATGTTTGAACTGTTTTAAAATATTTTTGCACTTTTCTGCCTTAACTTGATAGCATAGTGAAGATAGCGACAGGAGGGTTGGGAAATGACCCAAGTCGAACCTGGGTCCTCATGGGCCTGCAGCCCATTTATGGTACAACGTGTTAACGTAGGACGCCACAGCCGCACTAACATTTCAACTGTTAAGAATCTTACTAATCAGTTGACACAACTTACTTTGGTAGTGCTGTTGTAGAGGTTACCATCTTGCTTCACATTTATCTGACACTGGCCCTATCATGGCTTAATGGTAGGGCAGTGCACTGGCTTACACTTCCCCATCTCTCTCCCCCCACTTGTTTCCTGTCCCTCTGCCACTATCCTGTCTCAAATAAAGCACCCCCCCCCCAAAAAAAAAAAAAAAAAAAAAAAACATTTATCTGACACCAACAGTAGATATTTGAAAAATTTTGTCCAATGTGTAATTGCTGTTGCTTATTTACTCCAGGTCATTTATTTTCTAATTGCAAAGTGGCCTCGGGGGGAATAGATTACAGCACACATGCCAGGCCACTACCAGAGGAATGATTTTTCAAAAACTCCACAGAGTGAAATCTTGTTGTCCCATTTTAATCACTGAATTATGCAATGCCCCTCATTTCCTGGAGGGCTATTCTGATCAGTCTTGTCGTTTTCATTTGAATTTGTTAAAACAATACCCACAGGCTACACAAGACGCAGGGATCAGCGAGGTGATTGCGGTAACAAATTACTCCTTCATAAATTGGATGGCTTCAGGACATTTATTTATGCACGCCTGGCTGCATGACTTACTGTGGATGCCACAACAGCCAAGCCAACCTCCTCTACAAACTGTTCCCCAATATAAAAGACACATTGCAAAAGCTGTAAAATCTGCTTTTTGTACGCTGGGATTGCATGGAATTCATTCTCAATGAATATCACAATAGCCAACCTCATCTAAAACTGTTTTTTTCCCTAAAGAAATGGAAACAATGCAAAAACTGTGCATTTCACTTTTCAAGCTCTTACTGCCAACTCTGACTCAGAGCTTGAAAAGCAAAATGTACAACTGTGTAGAGGAGCCTTGTACTGTATAGGGCTTTATAGAGGACCTCGGCTGTTGTGGCATTCTAAGTTTCTAGACCTAGACTCAGCCAAACTCCTCTACAACTGTTTCTTCAAAAAATTCAAAGCACTGAAATATTGTAATAGTTGTAACAAGCTCAGACTTCATAAAGCTCAGACCTTCAAGCATCCAGCCCAATCACAATCTATCGATGTGCGATGTGTGAATCCTCGACGGTGCCTCAGCGTTGGCACATGCGGTACGGAGAGGCTATTCTCTACTTAGGGTCTGGAACGGGTCCAGTGAGGCCCGTCTGGCCGGAATACTAACCACACAGACGGACGGCTGATGGATTGGTGCTACTTCAAGACACAACACCCCGAATGCAAATGCAAATGCAAACTATAAACCATGCCATGCTGTGGCCTGCCTGGGTGATTTTGGTTTTTACGAGGACGACGTCTGTGTCTTACCTAAAGGTGCAAGGCTGACATAGCTCATCTAAGCTTTCCAGAGCTTATCCAGAGTCTTGATTGGGTATTTACTGCAAAGGTTTTTAACTATGGAAACATATGGGTTTTGATAGATGCAATATTACCACTTTCCCTGACTATTATATTATTATTATATTTGTTAAGTCTTTTGTTATCCTTGAGTATCTGCTGAATGTTATGCAGTGGTTGTCAGTTCTCAACCTTTTTTGAGCAAATACCCCTTTGACCTCGCCAAAAGTCTGCCACTGCCCAACCCATCCCCCATTCCTACTATTAAAAAGTAAAACAAATGAATGCCTCCCAATTGCAACTGAGTAATGCTCCCTTTCAGTCGTAACCTTCTCAACGCTCCGCTAGAGCTCCCTAATGCCCCCTGGGGGTCTGTAGAGCCCCTGTTGAGAAACACTAATGTAATGTAATATTTGCTGCTATATTACTCAATATCTTTGTGCCAACACAGTAAATCTATTTCTTTCTCTTGATCATTAATTAAAAAAAATATATATATATAAGTGGCACATAATTTCATTTTAATCAGTCATATACCCCCCCCCCCCTCCTCCCAAACTCACATCATATACCCTTACAAACAAAGTTGTCTTAAAAAGCAAGATCTGATATGGTATTGCAGCAATCTAATCTAATCTCTAAGCCACCTGTGAGAGCCCCAGTAGTGTACTCTTCTTATCAAGTGCATCTGTATTTGTATTCCTCTCTGACTGTGCTGGGAATTGGGCTTGGGTCTGATGTCAGGACACAATGCGTCATTGTTGAAAAAAAGGGGAAAAAGGGGGAGAAAAAGAGAAAAAAGAAGAAAGATCCTCCTGGCTGAAGCGTCACTCACAGACGTGTTAATAACAGCACCTCTGCTCGTCTCAATCCCCCCCACAGAGATTCGCTTCAGTGCTTAATTTCTGTCTCAGCGGGTGAACCTTTCAGACTCGTCACTCGTCCCGCTGGAGCAAAATGCTCAATAAAGTTGAACTCGCTCCTCAATATCACGAGCCGTAAACAACACCAGTGCAGAGCAGAGGAGAGCAGCACAACACAGGAAGGGCTAAATCCATGTGATTGACACCTCGCGGCTCAAGCCAAGCCCAGTGAAGCGTCAGGACAAGCGTTATTATTAGGTTACACGTGGCCGTGATGAGTAGCTCACCGTGCATAAATATGTAGGAGCATGAGGAAAATCAGCAGTGAGGGGGAGTAGAACAAGATAGAGGAGGATTGTACTGGAGGTGGACAGTGGAATTGAGGGACTGGAGGTGCATAAATACGTATGCAGTGTAGCAGGTGTAGTAGAATAGTGGAATAGTGTTTCTCAACAGGGTTTCTACAGTGCCCAGGGAGCCCCCATATTATAATGATTTAGTAGTATGAGTGTTATAGTATGATTTAGTAAAAGTGTAATTTTTTGGGGGGGAAAGAGAACCACTGGTGTAGAACATAGAGACAGCACTCAGCAGTAAAGGGGGAGGGGAACGAGCCAGGGGAAGGGTGAAGGTTCACGATGGGATTGGGGGAGTATACAGTAACTGTCTAACCATGCTCTCCCATGTATGACTGAGTTGTAGGTTCACGGTGGGATTGGAGGAGTAACAGTAACTGTCTAACCATGTCCTCCCATGTATGAATGAGTTAAACAAGTAGGTTGATGGTGGGATTGAGAGTGTGGAAGGGGTATACTGCTGTCTGTCAATGCTCTCCATGTTAGAGTACCTCCAATTGCATGAGCTGTCAAATGAGTGAACGCCTGTTGTTTTATGTCAGATCACTCTGAGTCAGTGTTTGGATTCGTTACCCCTCGGCTTTCAGCCATAGAAGTCAAGTCTTCCTGTCACAGTAGTGAACAAAGGCATTTGCAAGGCGTCCATTGATCAGACCTTGAGCACTATGGCACCTATCTATGGGATGCTTTCCAGACCAGGCGCTAACTATGAGCGTGGTGAAGCAGCCAGACAAGGTAGAAAAGCAGCAGTAAGGAGTGGAGAAAACCAGACAGGGATGGGTAGTAGACTGGTGGTGGGACTAGGGATTGTTACGTCAGTTCCTTGACTCCGTTTTTGAAAAGTGGTTTCTCGGCATTGCTGCATACATCGAGGGCGTTCTTGTTCTTGAAAAACACCCAGAGGCAAAAATATAAAATACCACAGTGCATTTGTAGATGGAGTCAGTGGTCCGATCAGTTCCATTTCTTCCCAGACCCATAGAGACCAGTCTTTTGTGTGGTTCTGCCTTAGCAGCAACGATGAGCTTAGTGCAACACAGCAACAGTCAGACTAGAAATGCGAAAGTAAGAACATGGAGAAACACAGCAATAATGGAAGTGGCGAAAGCAATTACGATTATTTGTTAAATTGATGGTGGGATTGGAGGTGCAATCTGCATCATGTAGCCATCTAACCACATGCTGGATCTCAAATGGCGCACTTGTGCACTTCAGTGTTCATGTTTCAGTGCATATGCACTGTATTCCCCAACAGTACAACGAACTAGAAAAGTTTACGCTGTAGTACTCAATATAGCAAAAATGTCCAGATGACATACACATTTTAGGTGTTCTCAACAGGTTTTCAGGTACCAATAAATTAACTCTGGTTGGCATTGTGTTTTTAAGTACAACTGACATCCTAACACAATGTCTTTGAGTTTGTAAATTGGAACTCTATCTGGCATATGAGTGGTTAGATGTCTTGACAACAGCTGAGGCGACCATGGAGTAGTGGTTAAACAGCTGGTCTTCAACCTCAAAGGTTGCAAGTTCAATCCCCAACATGGAGATAACCTTACCTACTTCCTAGAACATGGTATGAAAATGTTCAGATGGCCACCAGACCCATGACTCCAGCTTTAATTAGCAATATTTTTCACATTTAGTTTTGAGCGAAATTACAAAAGAAAAAGGCTTCGGTAAAGCAAGACAATGTTTGAGTTGCTGTGGTCTGGATAGGGGAATGGCCACAAGATCAGAGGATTGCAGGTTTGAACCCTGTATTACCAATAAAAAACACTCAAGTAGATATTTATTGTTTATTTCTCTCGAAACTGTGAAAGTTACAAATTCTTTAAATCATGTCAATTGGAACTATACAGTATCTGAGATATGAGACTATGGATGTCGGCGAGTTGGGCTTGGGCAGTCATGGACTAACAGTTAAGCAGTTGGCCTCAAAACATGATGGTTTCAAGTTCGATTCCCAGCACAGGATGTTAGTAAAAAAAAAAAAAAAATCACATTCAAACATCATTGTTTTGGTATGATGTCAGTTGGTCGAATTTGAAGTGGAAAGTATGTGTGAAACACATTTGACTGTTAATTATGAGTAAGTCCAATACTTTCTAACAAACAGGGCTAACTTTCTACCAATACAAAACCTGCAGTTGAGTGGTGTAGGGGATAGTCCTCTGCATATAGCCATATTGGCATGTCCTTATCTTGAGGTTGAGAGTTCGAATCCTAAGGCTGGGTCACTCACTTTTTTGGTTGTTTTAGTTGTTTTTTTAATTGTTTACCAGCTTCTGCTTTGTGTAAAGAAGAACCCATCCATGTCAGAACCATAGAAACCCTATTGTATTAAAATGTAACATAAAATACAAACTTCTCTAAAAATGGTGAATCTGTCAATGGGGGATAGATTTACTCAACACCATGTGACCATCAAACCACAACTGACAACTTGGCATGGAAAAATGTGTCTATCAACCTCACTTCAAGGTAAGAAAAGACCCATAAAAGTGTATTGGTGTGTATGTGTAGTAGTTTACTATGTTGCTGTGTGTGACATTAGGTGCTCTTGATGCTACACTGGGTGTATGTTTTGTTAGCAACTTAGCTTAGAATGTTAGCTACTGCTAGTAGCTACTGCTAGTTAGGCCTTTGTGTAGGCCTTTCATACAAATCTTTTTCTTGTATCATACATCTGCAGTGTATTTGCAAGTGATGCGTTGCATTTTCATGATGACATATTGCACATTGAACTTCTGTATAAACCAGTGTAGCAATCATGCTGTAGGGGCCTAATCCAACAAGTCCTCATGAAAGCCTTAAACTTAGGCCTATTTATGCTCCACAGGCAGCCGATATGGGACCACCAGAACTCTATGATCCATCAGCTCTACTCAACACTCCAAAGGATAAACAACTGACTGTGTTGTGAAGTCTGACACTGTTTTGGGAGAAATGTTATTGTAAGTTAGGCTATATGGATCTCCTTCAGCCACCAACTCCTAATAAAAGATTCAGAAATGGACAACAAATAAATGACTAAATTGCCTAATGTGTTGAGGTTGATTCTTTTGTAATATATTGACTGTTGACTGTGTGGTCTAAATTTTAGATTTAGATTTAGATTGTTGTGTATTGTATGATTGTTGTGTTATTGTCTACTGTTTTTGTTTGTCAACCACATGGAACAAAAAAAAAAAAAAAACTTGATATAAAGCATTGTTCATGTTTGTGGAATTAAAGCTCATGTTATATTTGGTTTAAACAGAGGGGTGGTAGCCTAGTGCATTAGTATAAACCAACCAATCAATAAACCAACCAAGATTTTTTTTGGGCTCTAAAATGGGGAAAAAAATAAAACTTTTAATTTTGGAATCAAAAACTTAGAGCCAATATAGCTAAACAATGCTGTGCTTGTTTACTTAAAAAATTTAACTGTCTGCTTAGTACTAATTGCATTGATTTTTGCACCATTCTCGAAATATTTATGTCAATGGAGCATGTTAGATCTTTGAGTAGCAGCTACTAAAACATTCAAGATTTTATTTTTTCTCATAACATTTGTTTTCACATAACATGTCTGATTTTATGTAAGACTTACACAAACGTTTTAGTTTTCAACTCAAATCTTTTGTGTAAACCATTGTTTCTGTGCATTTTAGAGTTTGGAGCACATACTTGACTTGGGCTGCTAAAAACTAAAAATCTAATTATGGAATTAAAGTTTTCAATCTTTTCAGTCATTTCAAAGTTTTTGATCATCTTCTGAAAGATTTTGTGTCCTGCATATGCATGCATGTATGTAGTATTTACATAAAACATTTGGTCACAAAACTAAAACTTTAACGGGAATAAGTTTCCACAAAAGTTTAGAGTTCGTGGAACATGTTGGGGAATACAGTGTGGCGTACTAGTTACGCACTGAAACATAGTGCCCGAAGTGCACAAGTGCGCCATTTGAGAACTAGCAACACTATTCCATGCCTAGGCCGTCATATCTGTTCTCTAACTCTTTAAATAGAAGTTTCTCTGTCTATGAGTTTCATAGTTCAAAAGTTCTTTATTAGCCATTTGTGCAAGGACTAGTAGCCCAGGCACATAGGAACTCTTGTGCAGGCCCTCTGAGTCAATTAAGTTTAGTGCAATGGCCAGTTTGTACTATAGCTGTATGAGCATGGGAAAACAGCACGAGGCGTGGAGAAAACAAGACAGGGATGGGTTGTGGTTGTGGTTGTGGTTGTGGTTGCAGTGGGAGTGTGGTGTCAGGGTGAGGCAGCTGTCTGACCATGCTCTACCGTGTTAGCGCTGACTGTGTCTAGGCTGTCAAAGGGGGTGAAAGGCCTGGTTTGAGTCAGTTCTCTGACTCCATCCCTGACTGGCAGTTTCTCAGCTGTACATGCATGCGTGCATGGAGTGCACTGAAAGTTCTCTATAGCACGTCCAGAAACCTCACATCAGAAGCTTACTCGTGGAGAAACAATGGTTCATTATTTACCAACTTAGCTGAAAGACTGAGGCTACAAAATTCATTTTACTCAACGTGTGCATAATCTTACAATGTAAAAGATGTCTACTCATCACTGATTTTTTTATGTTTAATTCATGTAATGTATTGATCTAACAAAGTCTATTTCACATTTCATATTTTGCTTTTGATTAACAATACATCTAAGCACATGTGTCCAGCTATCTGTTCATAAAGAAGGAATTTTAAATATGAATTATATTAGGTATTCCTAAACCTTTTTTATGATTTATATTATGGTTGACTTGAGAAAAAAAAACATCAAAGTGAAAGTGAAGTGAAAACTGCCATATCGTAACAGGAAACGACCTCATAGTGTGCACTTGTTAATAAATCTGAGTCTCATATCTATGGCACAGGTAGGTGGATAGGGCTCACCCTTGGCCCAGCGGATGTGACCACAAGGCCCCATGTTTCATCATCAGCCTCGGTAGCTGTTGCTCATATTGAGAGCTCTCTGACAGGAAGGTCATCCCCTCGCTGACTGACTGGGCTTTTTGTATCCTAGTGGACAGTAACTCTGAGGTTTATTGCAAAGATGATTGACATCTAATAAAATCATGAGTTTTAGATTTGCTTTCAAAAAAAATGTTGTTCATATATCTATATGCTTGCAGCAAAGTGTCCAATGCATCTAATCCCAGAATGAACTTATAATAGGCCTACAAAATGTGCCTAAATGAATGAACCTAATTAACTCTAAGTTGAGGTTGTTTAATATATAATCTGGTTTGTGATCAACACAAACAAGATTTAATGATTAAAAATTACCTTTACAGGCTTTACAGTACATAGTAGATTTACAGGCCAGCTAACAGAGTACTGGCAGAACATTTTACCCTTGAGACTCTCGAAAACAACAAAAAAATTCCATTAGCTTCCTCCATTTTTTATTTTGGTAAGAGCAAGGTGTCAGATCAGATGCAGAGGACAAGTTGCCAGAGAGGAGGAGATGGAGGATATGTAGGTGTGGCGGGCTAGACGGGCCGGAGTTGGCACGGGTGCGAGGAGACGCAACGGGAGATCAGGGATAGCTGTGGCCAAAGCCGCTGACAGCTTTGGCTGAGCCCAGGACAAAGACATCTGAAAGGCCCCCTCACTCAATATATTCAATGTAATGGGAACCCAATTCTGGGCCCTCCCTTTTACTGGGCCCGGGGCAACTGACTCCTTTGCCCCCACCACTATTTGCTTTCCTGGCTGTGGCACTCTAAGAGACTCTGGCTGGTTTGAGAGCTCTTGGCAAGCCACAACGCAGGGAGTTGGCAGTGGGGTTGGTTGAGGAAAACATCAATAGCCCACTTTGCCCAGACACGTCAGGGACGAGCAGCAGAATAATAAAAAAAAACAACGGCCGACAGCCATGTCAGAACAACTGCATGTAGGCCTACGTAAGCTATATCGTGAAATAGTCAAGGGCATTGGGCAGAAAACGAGTTCTAATTAGCTAATTAAATATCCCATTAACGAAGGCAGCCATAAGTCAATCTGATTTCAGCTATCGTTCCACTGCTCTATGCCGTTGCGCTGGGGTGCATTTCTCAACAGAGAGTTAGCCAGTTAGCAACTTCGGTAGTTACGAGTGGGAAAATGCATTGAAAATAAACAAGTAGCTAATGTAGTAAGCTTTGGTTTTGAGAAATGCACCCCTGGTTTGGTGGTGGGTGTCTCTTGCTGTTTGCTATTTAGTGTTAAAGGGCAAGGACATCCCAACTGTATCAACACAGGTTTCAATCGAGTATGTTTCCACCCCTGACTTGTTATTTGACCACCCCATCGGATCAATAGCTGGAGAGAAATACAATATTTTCTGGCCGCAGTTGGCATCTGAAACCCGCAGAATTGATGGATGTTGTATCTGCAAAACTCGCAGCTTGTCTCCACGCGATTGCAAGGAGGAGAAAAGTATAATGATTTTACTGGGCAGGGTGAAAAAGACTTTAAATTACTTTTCAAAAATTGCATTATTATTTTTTAAATCGCATTATCAACAGTTCACTGATTGATATTTTTTTTGGTCATTCAATTACTCTAAACTAAATTATACTTCCAGCAATAAACACATCCAACACACAAACAGGCACACACACACACACACACACACACACACACACACACACACACACACACACACACACACACACACACACACACACACACACACACACACACACACACACACACACACACACACACACACACACACACACACACACACACACACACATGACTGTACAGAGCCCAGTTTACAGACCTTCATTAAAATGCAATGTCAAATCATTATGTGCCATGGCAACCAAGCAGAAGAATAGCGTCTGAGAAGAAAAAACACAGGCTGCATACTGTATTCATGCCTATTTCACCTCAGTACAGGGGTTCCCAACCTTTTCCAACTTGGGGCCCACTTGAAATTTTCAGTTACACTTTACTTGACGCCGGTGTCATACGAATGTCACTTAATGACATAGTCATGAAATGTTTATGACACTGACGTAATGTTTATGCACATGCATGACTGCGTTAAGACACTGTTATGACACTGTTAGTAGAGTAAAGTAGAGTAGAGTAGAGTAGAGTAGAGTAGAGTAGTGTAGAGTAGTGTTATGCCATGTGTATGAAGCCAGTGTCAACTAGTGTTACCAAATTTACACAAATGTTTGGGAACCACATCTGACCCAATAAAAAACACAGCTCAAATTAATAATGAACAGAAACACACACGTACCCCATACATTATTTAGATTTTTAGAAAATGATTTCAAGACCCAGTCTGGAACACTGTCACGGCCCACAGTTTGTGAATCACTGCCTTTGTGAGTAAAGATGCAGGAAAAAAAAAACAGACCGAAACATCCGACGAGTAAGAATCCCCACACAACAAGCTGCTTAGAGTGTTGTGAAGCAACCAGCCCAGTGGCTCTGTCATTCATCTATTAGTAAAGCATACACACAGATGACAGACAAAAGCACTGGCTCCACAGAGGACTGAGTGGAGTGGGGCTGTGCTCTGCTGTGCTGTTGAGTTGTGTTGCGTTGTGATGTGTTGTCCACGCTGCGGAATCTCACGGCGTGGTGTCTCTGGAGCTCACAGGTGGACAAGCTGTCAGGAGATGGAGCCTATCTCTCTGAGAAGCTTCAGCTGAAGAGACATCGGATAAAAAACTAACAGCTTCAAGATAAGAAAAAGTTGCTGCAGCTACGAGATCAAAAAATGAGATAAAAAAGTTGCAACTGCTATGTCATACATTTTGAAGATACTTTTAATGATAAACTTATTGGGAAGCACACGTTGTATTGGAAAAACAAAAAAAAATCAAATCCTGCAATGGTTACATTGCATTTTTTGAGCTTTATTTCGGAATAAAACAACTGAGCTGACCTTGTGATTTTTGCAGGCATGTCAGAATCTATTTTCTGGGATAAAGTGACAGCGTGTTTTGAAATGTATCAGTTTCCTACTTCCACCTTTTTGTTTTTAGTGATGGGGCCCACATTTTACCATTCTATGGATCCCTGTACGGCCTCTGTGTTGTTTACTGTTTGCCTTTTTGTTTTGTTTTCCAAGCTTCTTCGTTAGTGAAGTTCACCCTCACATCACGGAAGGACAGTAGTGCAGTAGTGTACCCGCAACTTTTCCTGCACTGAATTTAATGAGCACAACACTTTAGCCTGTTTATGTCTGAAGGGGGGCCTAATTTGAAATTGCCGTACCAAACAATTAAACAGGCAGCCGGCTAAAAGAGGCGCTTTTCGTGTATAATTATGTCAAGGGAGTGAACAGCGAACCACAAAAAAGTCCTCCGAACACGGAGAGCAAGTATGGAAATCAAGAGCTAATAAGACCCACCGGAGTCGGAATGCAGACAGGCGTAAATGACTTCCTCTCTCTGCGCTCACGAGGACCCCCGTTAGTTACCACGGGGTTGGCTGCCTCTTCCCCACAACAACGCAACAATGCTGCCTGGAGTGGGGTGGGGAGAGAAATATGGTGGCGAAGAGGAAGAAGAAAACAACACTCTTCAACCGTCTTTTAGCTGGTTCTACAATTGTTACGAGCTCCTCTGGAGACACTTGAGTCTACTCAGTCGGTAATTACAGAGGATGTCTTTTTTTTTTTTTTTTAAGAAAAGAACACAAAAAACAGTGTGTTAGTTGATTAGTCAGTTCCGGCTGATTCTACAAAGGAATAAAGGAATAGGATGTGCCACTTTGCCATAGCAATCAGATCCATCTTGAATAACATCAAGAACAGCATATGCTACGTACGTTGTTACAATTATTGCAGCATATGCCACGATGACAGAGGGGAATGTGAGGGCAACGTTATGGAAAAGAGGCTTTGTGGTCTTGTCACACCGCATAAGTCTCTCACCGGATGAAGAACAGGGATATTATTCTGTCATTAGCGCTGGGTATTTTAAGTATGCAGCTTTACAGATCACACACACACACACACACACACACACACACACACACACACACACACACACACACACACACACACACACATACACACACACACACACACACACACACACACACACACACACACACACACAGAACCCCCCCCCCAAACACACACACACAATCACGCACACACACACCTACCCGTTCATACATGCACAGAACCATCCCCCAAACATGCACACGCACGCACGCACACACGCACGCACGCACACACACACACAGAATTGTCAAGTATACAGTGCACAGAACAGTCTATGAGTAAAGAAATGTTTTGGCACGTTATAGGATAGCTTCAGTCAATTTCAATATACAGTTGTAATGCTCACACTACCCTGGACTTGTCCGTACCTGAGATTTGGGGGGGGGGGGGGGGGTTCTGCCTTTTCTGAGATGCTGGTCATTGTAATGGGTGCAGGTGTTTGTTTACAATTCAAAAAAACATCTTGAGTTATCCCCAAAAACATCCAAAAGGTTATGCAACATCAGCAAACAACTAGCAAACAGCAATACCTTTGGGGAAAATATTTGGAGTAGGCCTATATTAAGAATTTTTAAAATATAAACAAAAGCTGCCCCCATTAGAATAGCTCAGATCTTGGAAAGGGCTGAGCCGAAAAATGCAACATCACCGGGTACTACTGACAAGTCAGGGTAGCGTGAGCAATACTACAGCATATTGAAATTGGCCAAAGTGGTCCTTTAAGTTTTACTAGTAACAGGAAAATTATGAAGAAAGGTCTGTTAGGGCCTGTTAGTGTTTTGAATGTTGACGAAAATGAAAAGAATCCCGCACACTCTGCTCCATGTTTTAATGGTGAAGTGACGTTTCGGCCGCCTGGCCTTCTTCAAACGGAAACATTTGGGGCCCCACACAGGCAGACACACACACACACACACACACACACACACACACACACACACACACACACACACACACACACACACACACACACACACACACACACACACACACACACACACACACACACAGCTAGAGTTAGAAATCATCCATCTGTCCATCATTATCACCATACATATGGATAAGCATATGGATCTGCACAGCATACTGGATGATGACAATGGTAGTCTCCTCTGAGAATGCTGGTGATGTTGGAGTGGTGGTGGTGATGTTTCGTGGAAAGGGGTGCTCATGGGAGTGTGAGCAGTGTGTTATGGTGGTGGTGTGTGTGTGTGTGTGTGTGTGTGTGTGTGTGTGTGTGTGTGTGTGTGTGTGTGTGTGTGTGTGTGTGTGTGTGTGTGTGTGTGTGTGTGTGTGTGTGCGTGTGTGTGTGCGTGTGCTTCAAATACCCAGCACTAATGGCTAATGAATAATATCCCTGTTCTTCAATGGGAGTGATGGTGGTGGTGTGTGGGTTGGAATGTGTGTTTTTGGGATTGGGGTGTCATGGTGGAGTGGGGTGTGCGTGAGAGTGATGTGACGATGTCCACAGGTAACAAGGGTGATCGATGGTGAACGAGAATGCCGGTGATGGTGGAATGATGGTGGCATGTTGGGGAACGTGGGAGCGGTGTGTTATGGAGCGGAAGAGTGTGTGTTTGTGTGTGTGTGTGTGTGTGTGTGTGTGTGTGTGTGTGTGTGTGTGTGTGTGTGTGTGTGTGTGTGTGTGTGTGTGTGTTGCGATGTCTACAGGTAACAAGGCTGATAGACAGTGGCTCACTGACAGCTGCACGTCACCAGAGCGACCAGAGGTCACCGCTCACAGACTTGACAGCAGCTTCCCCTGAGAAGCTCACAAGTAGGAGGGGAGACAAGGAGGGTAGAGGAAGGGAGAAGAGAGGGGAGAGGAGGGGAGGGGAGGGGAGGGGAGGGGAGGGGAGGAGAGGATAGGAGAGGGGAGGATAGGAGAGGGGAGGATAGGAGAGGGGAGGATAGGAGAGGAGAGAAGGGGAGAGGAGCATGCATAGTGACGGCAGCCAGCCATTGGATGTCAACCCAGGACTCACTTTCTTTCATTCTCTCTCTCTCTCTCTCTCTCTCTCTCTCTCTCTCTCTCTCTCTCAGTTTCACCCCCACTGTTTTTCTTCTGTTTCTGTGGCACATGATGAATGACTCTTCCCCCATGGGAGAGGGGATGCTGCTCAGTGAATCCCTCTGATTTAAATGCCACAGTTCACGCGGCCACGCACGCTTATTCCCTCCACCCACGTCCGAAGTGAATGGACGCCCCGACAATTTTTCACCATTAATTAAGCTGACAATGAAAAAAAACACACAGACACACACAGCCATTCATTCTAAAATTGTTAACTGAGTAATACACAACAATTCATTTCTCCCTCCTTTTTTTGGACAAGATGTCACTGTTTGCCATCCAGAAAAATCAAGAGTAATGATGTAAACAACATTTTGAAAAGCAGCCGGATGGTTTTCTGGGTAAATCAAGGAGATGCCTGGGCAACAAGGGACATCTCACGGATGCCTGGGTGGAAAATGGCACATTTTCGCTTCTTCTCAAACAGGTGGTGATAATGCGCCTCATTGCCAAGTAGTCGTGTCTACCCTCTGGTGACATGACAAGCAGATGGATGGAAAAAAGCAAAAGCCTTTGACACCTGCCTGTCAGCCAGGCCACCGTAGTGTGAGTCTAGACAAACAGACACATTGACGGTGGCTGCCGCCACTGAGGCAGCCTGTATTGTAGCCTAAGGGCACCCAGATTTTCATTGTGCAGCTGAGCTCCCGATTCATTGACAACAACATTTTTGTAGGGGCTTATTGCCAAGAAACAGTTTCTAAAGCTATAGGCCACAATTCCAGCATATCTTCAATAGTCTACTTATACACCCAGCATGTAAAGCAGTACAGTAGTAGTAATACTGTATAACACACAATGTAGAATAGCATAGAATAGAATAGAACAGAACAGAACAGAACAGAATAGAATAGAACAGAATAGAATAGAATAGAATAGAATGTATGATGAAATCTACAACATAAGCAAATATTATTATTATGTAAAAAAATATATCATCCAGTGAGCAGACGGAACGTCTTCTGATTGGCTGAGCAGGTGTCCTTTGTTCCCCGGTAGCAGGACACCTATGATGTCATGCGGGCGTGCGGGCGTGCAGGCGTCCAAGTTGCTTCTTTTCTAACATTCTGGCGAAGTGCCGTTACTAGTTCTATCGCATCTGGTTGTCTAGTCAAGACCACATCGTTAGTTCTATCGCATCTGGTTGTCTAGTCAAGACCCCGTTACTAATTCTATCGCATCTGGTTGTCAAGTCAAAAACCCAGTCGTCAATTCTATCGCATTTGGTTGTCAAGTCACCCCAACATTCTGCGCGCGTCCTTAGATGCCTCCGATAGAGGCGCGTCTCACTAGATTAGGAAGTGGTGCCCATAGCAACGTAACAAGCGCAGAGGTGAATCTACTTTCTCACGAAGCCATAGATCAACATACCGGTATTAATAAACTAGACTGCCTGTGCAGTCGCCTTCGACTGCTTAAGGTATATCCCCGAAACGCGACGCTTCCAGTCCCCCATCATTCCTACCACTCCCGTCCACCATTTCGTAAACGTATATGATACATACAGACGTGACATAACATGCATTGGCTTAAAACCAAACGACTATTGTGAAAATGAAGCAAAAAATGGGGCAAATGGTAATACTGTTTTAATGGTTCAGTGGATATACCACATTAGGTACAGTGTAATAACCAGTGTAACAATATTTAATACAATGTAATTTTTTTTACTTACATCATGTGTTTGTGCGTAAGTGGTATTACATGGTATTGCATATTGTTACACTGGTATTATACTATATTACATGGTATTGCATACTGTTACACTCGTTATTACACTGTACCTGATATTGCATATTGTTACACTGGTATTACACTAGTATTACATGGTATTAAATATTGTTACATTGGTTATTACACTGTACCTAATATGGTAGATTCACTGAAATGGTGAACCATAAAATAAGGTGCTACCGGGCAAATCAATCCACCCAGTCAGAAGTTATGGGCCAAATGAAAATTCCGCCATTTTGAAAGTGTTGTCTTCCAAACTCGAATCAGTTCATGAACCTACCCTACAGCATTCACACACAAAATCTGGGACAAATCCATCCACCCGGTCAGTAGTTATGGACCAAACAAAAATTCGGCCATCTTGAATTCATCCATCTTGAAAGTGTTGACCTCCCAACTCGAAGCAGTTCATGAACCTACCCTAGAGCATTCACACACCAAATCTGGGACAAATCCATCCACCCGGTCAGAAGTTATGGACCAAACAAAAATTCGGCCATCTTGAATTCAGCCATCTTGAAAGTGTTGACCTCCAAACTCGAATCAGTTCATGAACCTGCCCTAGAGCATTCACCCAAAAAATCTGGGACAAATCCAAACATCCGTTCAAAAGTTATCGCGTTAACACGAAAGACCTTACGCGGCGGCGGACGCGGACGCGGACGCGGACGCGGACGCGGACGCGGACGCGGACGCGGCGGCGGCGGACGCGGCGGCGGCGCACGCAAAACCATTACATCCCCGACGCTCCGCGTTTCGGGGATATAATTAATACTTAAATGCTGGTAACCGGGTGATAAGCGGAATAGCGGCCTTCGAGGTGTCCCGATATCAAGGGAAAATGGACTTTGCGAAGCGAGCAGCCCTTCAGCTGCGCCGTCGGGCTGTTTAGAACGCTCCGCCTCGTCCATTATTATATCCCCGAAACGCGGAGCGTCGGGGATGTAATGGTTTTGCGTGCGCCGCCGCCGCCGCGTCCGCCGCCGCGTAAGGTCTTTCGTGTTAACGCAATAACTTTTGAACGGATGTTTGGATTTGTCCCAGATTTTTTGGGTGAATGCTCTAGGGCAGGTTCATGAACTGATTCGAGTTTGGAGGTCAACACTTTCAAGATGGCTGAATTCAAGATGGCCGAATTTTTCTTTGGTCCATAACTTCTGACCGGGTTGATGGATTTGTCCCAGATTTGGTGTGTGGATGCTCTAGGGTAGGTTCATGAACTGATTCGAGTTTGGAGGTCAACACTTTCAAGATGGCTGAATTCAAGATGACCGAATTATTGTTTGGCCCATAACTACTGACTGGGTGGATGGATTTGTCCCAGATTTTGTGTGTCAATGCTCTAGGGTAGGTTCATGAACTGATTCGAGTTTGGAAGACAACACTTTCAAAATGGCGGAATTTTCATTTGGCCCATAACTTCTGACTGGGTGGATTGATTTGCCCGGTAACACCTTATTTTAATGGTTCACCATTTCAGTCAATCTACCATATTAGGTACAGTGTAATAGCCAATGTAACAATATTTAATACCATGTAATACTAGTGTAATACCAGTGTATCAATATGCAATATCAGGTACAGTGTAATAACGAGTGTAACAGTATGCAATACCATGTAATATAGTGTAATACCAGTGTAACAATATGCAATACCATGTAATACCACTTACGCACAAACACATGATGTAAGTAAAAAAAATGGCGGTGTTACACTGGTATTACATTGTATTAAATATTGTTACACTGGTTATTACACTGTACCTAATGTGGTATATCCACTGAACCATTAAAACAGTATTACCATTTGCCCCATTTTTTGCTTCATTTTCACAATAGTCGTTTGGTTTTAAGCCTATGCACGTCATGTCACGTCTGTATGTATCATATACGTTTACGAAATGGTGGACGGGAGTGGTAGGAATGATGGGGGACTGGAAGCGTTGCGTTTCGGGGATATACCTTAAGCAGTCGAAGGCGACTGCACAGGCAGTCTAGTTTCCCTTGATATCGGGACACCTCGTCGGCCGCTATTCCATACATAAAAAACAGCATTATATTAGGTTTCCATACAGTATAATAGAGGACAACAGGCACCTAATACAGACAGTAATATGCAGGCCAGGGATTCTTGAGAGATGGGACAAAACATGTCCAGGAGATAAAACTCATGTTTGTGCTTAAAATGTAATTAAAAATTGCAACAAAATTAGCTGGAATGATAGAAGAAGAAGTACTGTACACTTAAATGTGATTTAATATTTATATAGTTTTTTTTTTTTTTTTTTTACACGTTGCAGTGTATCATCAGTACCTTCAAACCCCCATGTCCGAAAGCAAGATTTAGAATTTTACAATACCATATTAATTGTTTAAAATGAAATATAACAAACATCATAGCTACTGTCATCAAGGATTTTGGATAATTAATCAAACTACATGTATGTACAATGTTTTATAAACCTTTTTATATACTTTTTAAACTATTGAACATGTGTCCGGACTTTTAGTCAACACCGTAAGATTTTTTTTTAAATACAAAAAAATCTACCATTATTGTGGTCAGCTCACACTCTAAGCAGCCTGGTACTACTTCCTGTTTGGTATACATGCCATGGAGACACTGTCCTGTTAAGGTCACATTTAATATTTGATTTTATCAATGAATATTTAGGAAGACCACCTATGTCACAAGCATAATGTGTCAACACCATAATGCATAAAAATAAGGGTTATTTCAGTATTTTGTATATAATAAAAGCTTAGAATAACTTTATTGGCAAGTCCTTAAGTGACTGCTGATGTACCAGATGATATCTGTTAGAAAATCATGTGTTATTATGAAAAGTATGTTTATTTGTCAACTCCGTAAGAGTCAACTCCATAAGATTTTCTTATGGAGTTGACATGCAAAATCTTATGGAGTTGACAAATTCACCAAAAACTGTTCAATATGCTAATATGATATTCTTTTCAAACGTAGAAACAGGAGGAAAAGTTATTTTAGGATATTATATGCATATTAATGTGCATGTAATGCATATAACTACATAATTTTTCGATATATGGACAAAAAAGTGAAAACTAAAGTTTCATTCAAAACAAATAGACTTTTTAAAAAGATTTATTTTTTGTATTGTTGCGCGAGAAATCTTCCATATCTCTTAACGTGTGTGAGCTGCCTGTCACAACCACCTGTGCTATGTGTAGCCTATTACATGTTAATTACGGCGCATACCCACGTTCACTTTCTCAAATCCAACAAATATCTTGTTTTAGTCAATTGCTTGTCGTGTCTTTTGCAACTATGATTTTAAACTAAATGTATGTTTTGCAATCTTTTCCTAATGGCATGTCACGTCATTATCTGCCTCTTTGCATGGTAGATGAAGAAAGAAGCCGTCTTTCCGTGCTGTTTGTGACAACTACGCGCTCCATTTATTGTAATAGCTGAAACATGTAGCTTAACTTTGTTGTTGGCAATGTGATATTTTATAGGGCCTTCATAAGTTGAATTTTCCTGTGGTGGTCACGGATTGGCTTTTTTTATCCATGCAAACACGTTTTGTTCTGGAAAGCATTTAATCATTGGATGGATGTTTAATATCTTGATGGTTGAGACGACGCGGTTTGGACGCTTCAATGCACTGACTTGTTAGTATACAAGTCAGTGCTTCAATGCGTATGCTTATTGTACGTAACGTCATCAACCTCTGTTGGAAGACTAAGCAATAATAATAAGCGGTCACTTGGTTTTGTTGTGGCGAAAAAAATGACGAGTGTAGGGAAGAAAAACCCCACTGATATAATGACAGTCTTGGGCTATTTTGATCAGTGTCAAGCTGCATACAGTAGGGGAAAGGGGAGGGGTGGTGTTGCCATTTAGTAAGCTCACTGACAGTAGCCTATCTGTGGACTGCAGCAATTTGAAGTTGAAACATCTAGGAAATTAATATTTGTATTACATTTTATAATTATTATGGTGTCAATTTTAGTGTGTGTGTGTGTGTGTGTGTGTGTGTGTGTGTGTGTGTGTGTGGTGTGTGTGTGTGTGTGTGTGTGTGTGTGTGTGTGTGTGTGTGTGTGTGGTGTGTGTGTGTGTGTGTGTGTGTGTGTATGTGTGTGTGTGTGTGTGTGTGAAATATGGCTTTGCTTATCAATGTTAAGGTGTTTGTGTCTGTAGGACCTGTTTTCAGTTTTTGCTTCAGGGAAATGGTATGAATAGTTTTATATTGAGATTCACTGGCCAGGAAAATAATCAGGAAAATAGTTAGTTGTCCACCTCTCTCTGTCTCCTACCCTCAAACATGGATGAAGGGAACATGAGGGTACACTGTGACCATCTCCCCAAGAAGGTTATTGTGAGTAGTGATGAAGCATTTTTTCGTGTGAGCTTTTTAATAGGCTATATTATATACGATGTCATAAATACCGATAGGCATCGGTGTCGGGCCCTCAGGCGTCAAAAAGTGCCCGGGCCCTTTTCAGATCCCAGTCCAGCCCTGAACAAAACTACAAAATTAACTGTGAAAAAAACATTTTGCACTAAATAGGCTCAAAAAATCTGACCAGTTTGTCAACTCCGTCAGTTTTTCTGTCAACTCCTTAAGATTTTTCTCAGCACTTTCAGGTGTTTTTGTAATATTTTGGGGGAAAAGCTAATTCTTTAATCATCTTTTTTTGTTTAGACAATAAAGGGTCATTAGATCTATACCACCATGTATTTTAACCACTTTAGGTGTTTTCCTCATGGTTGCAAAATAAAAGATAAAGTCTGAAAATGCCAATGTTTTTAACTCTATGTGTTAATAACTGTCTTAAATTAAAATGTAAATATATATATTACATATTATTGTACATCAAGGTAACTAAGTATCTTTACAATACAAATCAGAGCTAAAGATTCTTGTTGGACTATTATAATAATTTAATTATGTACTTTTCTTGTGTCTGACGGAGTTGACGAAAATCTAGGAGTGAAGGTAAACATGTTAATTTGTTAAAAATGCCTTTTTACCTGAAGCCTGTATTTTTACATGCCTGAAAACTACACATCTTTATCTACATGAATATATAACCATCAACAACATATTCTGCATTTTCACAATCAGGTTTTCAAAACGCGTTTTGTCCCATCTCTCAAGAATCCCTGAGGCATATAATGCACCATGGGGGGCAGGGGAGTAGGGTGAGGGGATTAATATAGTATAATACAGTGTGAAATTACAGAGATGCAGGGGAAGAAGGAGGACGCAAGGGGAGAAATATGGCCTACTGTAAGTAGCTTTCAACCCTCAAAGGTTACAGTATGTGTTAGATAGAATGTGTTACATGCTAGGTTACAGTATGTGTTAGATAGGCCACCTAAAATGTGTAGTTTCCTGTCATGTTAAGAGAGCCCACGACTACAAATGCAGCGTAATACTAATTCTAGGTTTGGAGCTTAGATGTTCAATAGGCACCAGTTGCCAACCTCAAACATTGCTACACAGCCTTGTAATGGGTTAGTCATTTGATCAATTTGACCATTGATTTCATACGCCATCCACTAAATAGCTTTTTTGGTCTGCTTACACTGCAAGGTTGCCATATACAGCAACATGGCAAAAATTGATTCCTCAATTACGCTATGCATGAAGAATGCATGAAAATAATCATATTTTCAGGTTCTTATTTTCATTTTGAAGAGGCTGGTTGGTAAATAATGCAGCAATAACCCCTTGCAGCAACAACCCCATTCCCAACACAACAGTCGGTGTACAACAACGCCATGTATATATGTGTGCACCCAGAATATCAATCGTGAAGGTCCAGAAACTACATACCATGCCATGAAGTACAAAAAAGCCAAATAGCTTTCTCTGTATTACCCAATCCATTTCAAAAACATACACAGTAGGATTTATCATGTGTTTATTCAGGCAGCACGGAAGTATTTTTCACCTTATTGAAGTGGGCTGTGAGTTATGAACCAAAGTGGTGAATTTCCCCTCCCTACCGAGTGAAGAATGACTAAGGTGGAAGAATAATGTTCCATTCAACTGATAAGGACACGACTCCTCATCGGGTAACAGAATGAGGAGAGCCTCCTCCTGTCATGTCTCATTTGAAAATGAGCATTAATAATTCCATAATTTTCAATGTCAAACTATAGTATACTGATGTGATGTAATATCAGCAAATTACCTTTTCAATGTTATTAAAAAAGCTAGGAGTACAAGGATAAAACATCATAATGAGCCCTTGCTACTGCCTTAATAGCTGCTTTATACTGTATTATCATTCTTTATATTCTTTATACCGTATTATCATTCTTTTCTATTCTTGTTCTTTTGTATTATCAGTCTTTTATATAGCCTTGCACTGACATTTTCAAGCGACCTTAGTGGAGGCAGTGTAATATCACTACATAATGGAATTGCCATGCAAAAAAGGTTTGGCCAAAGGGACACATAGCTTCCACCTAATCTGGGCCTGGCTGTAATGTGGAATTCAAGGTTGAACTCATCTGGACCAAGGAGGTAGACCCGGACCTATTTGCCCACAGCTCTCCCGAAGGGAAACAAACCTCATGAATTTTCAGCAGGACCAGGATCACCCGTCAAAATGAGGGAATCATTTCTCATCTCTTTAAACCTTAGCGGAGATTTGATGTGCAATTACGTGTTGCCTCTCACCTCATTTAGAGGCGAGAAGAGTTCAAATGGTTTCTCTCGTAAACGAGTAAACACCGCAGCCCCAATGTCAGAGGCGGTGGCATCAGCGGCAACAACAAGCGCAGCGCAAAGGGTTCTGGGTGCTCATTTCCACTCTTAAATTAAATATATTCCTGGCAGACCCCTGGAGCTTTTTTTTCAGGAGATACTGCATGCTATGCTGTGCTATGGTATGAGGAGGGCAGCACTGCAAATTGACACAGGTGGACGTTGTTTGTTTGCTTGCATGTTGTTTTGGTACGGGTGAATATTAGCTCCCAGAACTCTGCTACAATTGTAGGCCTACTGTTTTTTAACATCCTTGACGCATACTAGATTTTCAACAACGCATTTACAATGCAACCACAGGTTTACATACAGTATGGATGCAAATAATACAAGACTGTGAGCCAGCCTACAGTATTTATTACAAAGAAACACAGAAACAGGTTAGAATCGCATTCTGCTGATCATGAATGTGCAGATCAGATAAACTTTTCCATCGTTTCTAACCACCAGGTCTGCATGGACAGACTTTCCTGCACAAAAGACCAATTTTATAACCACGTGAAGTGATTTGCACCAAACAATCTATAGCCAATACATGTGATTTTGATTCCACACACACAATGGTGACGGCAAAAATGTGAAATCTTGCACCATGGTTCTAAAAAATGTCCATTTACCAGTAAGTGCTTTTCTTTGCGCAGGTTATCATTTATACTCCCCATTTATTTGAGAACAAAGCTAATGGCTCTGTTTTTCTGTTTTTCTTCTTTTTTTCTGCCTTGTCCCCATGAATAACAGCGCAGGTGACTTAATGGTGGATCTGTCTGTCTGCCCGACCGGCCTTCTGCATCCCTTGTTGCCTTTGGGGTGGTGAAGTATTGGCCAAACGAATAACTGAATGCGAATGAATCAGTGCAGTGTGTGTGTGTTTGTGTGCATGTGTGAGAGAGAAGTGTGTGTGGGCAATCTGTGTTTGTGTGTGCGTGTGTGTGCGTGTATGTGTGTGTGTGTGTGTGTGTGTGCGTGCAAGTGTGTGTGTGTGTGTGTGTGTGTGTGTGTGTGTGTGTGTGTGTGTGTGTGTGTGTGTGTGTGTGTGTGTGTGTGTGTGTGCGCACGTGGGCACAGCGGCACACTCACACCAGAATGAGCAAATATTGGTCAAATTAAAGCAGCAGATGCCAGACTCATGTCTTCGCTCATTACCAAGCTGCCGGTCAAAAACACATTCATTTATGTGTGGGGCCAGAAATGTGCATGTATGAGTAGTGTGATGAGGAGGGTAGAAAACGACGAGGCAATGGAGACAGAAGCGATGGACGGAAGAGTGTGTTTGAGATTAAATTTGGCCATGTGTCTTTGCTGATGTCAAAAACACATCCACATCCAAGAGTGGACGGAAAAGGGTGTGTGAGAAAGAGTGACTTTGAGTGTGGAGCACGCCATGTTTTTGCTCATTAAGAAAAACCCATCCATTTGTCTGTGATGCAGGAAATGTGTCTGTATGAATAGTGTGTGATGATGACGAGGGTAGAAAACGAGCCAGGGAAGACAGAAGGAAGGATGGAGGAGTGAGTGAGAGAAACAGAGAGTTTAGCTGTGGACTGGAGTGAACAATGTTTTGCAGATTTGAAAAAAAGTCTGTGGTGTAGGATGTGCATGTGAGTCCCTTACGGAAAAAAACGCAGCACTGGGCTTTTGTGCCTGTATTACAGTAGAGAGAAAACAGGAAACAGTTGGGAGAGAGAGACAAGGTAGGGTTGGTAATTTTACCCAGGCAGGACTCGAACCCAGGTCCCCATGGGAAATGGGCCTGTGTATGGTACAGTGTACAATGTATTAGTGCAGTGCACCACTGTGCCCCCTGGGATGATGTGTTTTTTGTGTACACACAGCAGTATAGGCTAGAGTTAAAACTGTGTAAACATGGTCAGTACTAGTAAAAACTTGATGCCGCAGTACACCGGCATGGGATGGAAAAGTGTAGCAGAGAAAGAAAAGAGAGTTTGGGAGTGGAGCGAGCAATAAGCATGCGCACACCCCTTCTCCTCTCTGCAACCTGCTTGCATTTCAATGCCATGACACATGGTTCAAGACTTCCTGAAACAGAGACAAATGCCTCTGGGCAGGTCCAGTCAGCGACCGTCTGACACAAATGCAAAAGTCCTCAATTGTTAGTGAGGCATGTCGAAATCTTGCGCGTCACGACTCACAAAACAGACTTCAGAATGCAGGCCCCATGCCACTTTCATTCAACACTGATAGCCCAAAGAAACTTCTTAATCTTGGTGGAGCGTGCCTAAACCCCTGACCTGAGCTTACCGGGAAGAAAAACAAACTAATGGTGGAGACGTGAACCCAAGCCTGACATTAGCCCTTCCTGTTTTTTAATCAACATTTCTCTGCGCCAGGCACACGCGGTGCATTCAGGCATTGGAGTGCAGGACAGGAGGCAGTTTTGTCATTGGAAAGGGCAACACCGGAGACAGGAAAGGAAAATGAGCCCTGATGTGTATTAATGAAGGTATGCCCTCCTCCCTGTCCATTTGAGCCTTCCTCTCTCTTCCCATCTCTCTGTCTCTCTCCATCTCTGTCCTTTCTCTGGCTCTTGCTCACTCTCTCTTGTTCTTTCTCTCTTTCTTTATCTCACCACAGTCATTCTATGTCATTCTCTGTTTCTTTCTCTCTCTTTCTCTATCTCCCTTCTGTGCTCCTTGTCTCTCTCATTGTCTCTGTCAAAGCTTCTCACTAACAGTCTCTCTTTTATATCTCTCTCAATCTGTCTTTCGCCCCTTTAACTGTCTCTCTTCCTGTCTGTTTATGTCTCTTCCTCAAACCTCACGCACTCACACAGACACAGACACAAACGCGCACACACACACACGCGCGCGCGCACGCACATACACACACATACACACACACACTATTTCCGTCGTCGTCTTTACCCTGGCAGACTCTCTGCGCAGATGGAGCGGTCAGGGCAGGTGGCTTCCTCCCTGAGTTTACCTCTCCTCTCCAGCTGCTCTCCTCCTCAACTCTCCTCCTCAAGACACCGCAACGCAACCCCGTCACTTGACATCAAGCATGCTTTCCAAATACTAATCGCCATAGACATGAGAAAACACGAGCTCTGAACTGAAATAATGAAACAAATCTTAACAGCACTGCATCATCTGACAGAGATACTTTCCAAATGACATGAAGGAATATTAACTCTTTTTAACAGCACTCCATCAAATGACATCTCAGACAGTTTCCAAATACAAAGGACCACTGACATGGAGAAATATTAGCTCTAAACTGAAATAATAAAGCAATTTAAACAGCACTCCATCACAGATGCTTTGTAAGAACAAATAAGTACAAATGGCCACATAAATTAGAAATTATTGACTCTAAACTGAATTAATGAACCATTTTAGACAGGACCTCTTTTATAAGTATGTTGTTACCAAAGTTATAATGATCAATTCTTAATTGACTCTCTGGAATGCCATAGCAATGTCAAAGCATGATGATGTAGTTGACATTTTTCAGCAAGCACTGTGTCGGGTCACCGGCAATCCCATCTGCATCTGACTAAAATAATTCAATTTAAACAGCAATTCACTAAACAAGCAGTGCTATTAGCTGGTACTCTTGTGATAGAGTGATATAGCATAATTATGTGCCTTACATAAACCTACACTCACTATTCAAAGAATGATGATAACACAGCTGATTATGCCCCTCTTGTGATTGTTGTGCACACTCTAGAGTACCTCACAACAGCTGTTTACTTCTCACAAGCCTCGCTGCTTACTCTCCACTCAAACACTGCAGATGTGGAGAGCGATAGCTGAAGGGATGCGAAGAGCGGAGAGGAGGGACGAGGGAGGAGGAGAGAGGGGGAGGAGAGTGAAGAGAGAGGGAGGGAGGGAGAGGGACGGCATGAGAAAAGAAAAAGGGGTGGGAGGAGGAGAGGGATGAGTGGGATGGAGAGAGCCCAGAGGAGGAAGCCTGTCTGAACTCACACACTTCTGCAGACGCAAGTAGAGCGATACTCACAGAGGGACAATCGAGGATGAAGACCTATCTGTAACAGCGTGAGGAGGACCAATGGGGGATTAGGCACAGGCATGGCAAAGAAGACTCACTCGACAACAATACACTTCGAAAAGTATAGTGTATGTAGCGTAAGTGTAGTCTAGCCTCCATATGGCACTCAGTGGCCAACTTTGCTGCACTTAAAACTTACTGCAGACTGGCGTACGGAGTAGAGTGGAGAATGAATGGGCAGCTGTGTAGATGTGGCCGTAGATGGAAGTGAAGTGGACAGCTGCTGCTGCTGCTGCTGCTGCTGCTGCTGGGGAGCTGGCTGTGCTCAAGACGTCTGTACGTAGTGTAACGCTCTGCGCCCGCTCTCTCCAAGGATCCAGAATCCCCTCCAGCATGACTACAGCCTGGAGCATGTGTGCCTTTCTCACTCTACTGTCAGCACTGTGCTGCTGCTGCTGCTCAGGTAAAGTAAAAGAGCCTTCTTTCTCTCCATCCATTTGTGCTCCATCTTCTCTCTCGCTCTCTATCTCTGGAAAAGTTCGCACTTGCACAGTTTTGGTATGCATTGCACATCATTATGAGATTGCTATCGTCTGAGAATGTGATTGCAGGTGTGGTTTTCTCATTAGTACTGTGGGTTAATGGCAAAATATAATCATAGGATACTCACAGTTAATATTTATCTTTCTTATCATCAGAATGGGGTGACTGCATTTCTGCTGTACTGGTGGGGAAATTAAATCTCAGCACTTGGCAAAATTCTTCATTTGACGTGAAATGGGCTTATCTTGAGTGACCACAACAGGCAACTTCATTATGAGTCATCTAGATCACACTGTCAGATAAGAGAAGTTGCTATATTGGGATATCACAAAGTAAAAATGGACATGAATAAATAGTCATGCAGAGAAATGACTGCACATCTGCCAATCACCTTCCTACTCTGTCCATGAAATTGTGCCTAGATTCCTTCCACGTGGGTTGATTTCCGACTTACATATGAGAACAGAGGAAAGTCTCTTTGATGTTGCTCAGCTCACCAATAATCAATTGCGATTAATGCCTTGGTTGAAAGTCATTCTCTCCCCCTGTCCTTGTGCATGTCAAGGTTGGGGTGTTGGATTTTTTTCTGACACCGTACACAGGAGATCTGAAAATGTATCTGTCTGATAAGATATTGATCTTGACTTCAAAAATAGTGTAGAGGACGAGATTTGACGAAATTCAAGACACATTTGCAGTGATTGATAGGTTGGGTCTCTGCCATGTCTTTTTTCTTATTTCATCACATACTTTTTTACTACTCATCAATGTTCAGGTATAAGGTTTAGATCCATTTAAGCTTTTGGTATTAAATGAGAAAATGTGCTTTTTTAAGTTAGTGCAAAACCTATAATGTCATGGGCTTCTAGCTAATTACTGCTGGAATCGTTTAGACTTATATAATTGATTCATTCAATGCAAATAACCTTTTGGAAATAATCAAAAATCAAATAATGGTTTGCAATATAATAGAATAACTATTAATAAAAGAAGGACATACAACTAGTACAAACATAAAAGCAAATAAATGTTGGCAAGTCTAGAAGAAACAGTATGGATCCACTGAAACCACTCGACTAGGCCTATTCTTATCTACGGCTGAGGGTGCACTGGGTTTCACAAAATGCCGCTCCAATAGGAGCTTAGTTATCAAATAAATAAATGCTCCACACTCAGACACAATCACCAAATGCCATACGGCGATAAGTCTCTTTACCTCTCTGGCCAAGGAAAAGCCATCTCTTCCGGTGCCTCGCTGAGTTATATGGCCCTAAATCTCTATTTTTAGGTTGAACAGTCCAGTGGTACAAATTCTGTGAGAAGGTAATTAGTGTTCTGCTCAACCATGGAATGAGACTAAGCTGACCACACCCAGGGCCACTTCAAGGTATTTGGGGGCCCTAGGCAAAGAAGGACTGGGGGCACTCTATTCTCTTCAAATTGCACAGTAAAACATGCAGTGTTAATTCACCACATAAAGAGTGCTCTGTGCCTCCTCAAGAGGGATAGCAGTGTTGTTCATTGCACTTTTGGTCATTCAATTTATGGAGGTTTTGCCTCCCTCACAAAGTTCCCACTGCTGTCACTTGAATGCAAGTACATAACCAGTCATTTCCCCTCCCTTTTCAGCTGGGGGCCCTAGGCAATTGCCTCGCTTGCGTAAGTGGTGGTGACAGGCCTGACCACACCAAAATAGGTTGGCATAAGCCCTGCATACGATACCTACCTAAGCCTCTTACCTGCGGCACCATATTTTATCGTTAGTGTTCAGGGGAACCTGAAACCCAACAATCAATCTCATAGTAATTGAGAGTTATCACAGCCACCTCAGCAGGTTGTTGCCGATAATTCAATTATGGCAATGGCGGTTTAAGTTGTTTGTGCCTAAAAAACGCTACATGCAGCCTTGCCTGTGGAAATAACCTCAATGTGCATCGCACAGGAGAATCATCTTTGGTTTCGCTGACTACAACCTTGTCTGTCTGGTGGACAAATATAGCTCTTCGCCTTCGGTAATTCACAGGCTTCTTGGTATCCTATGAGAGGTACTTAACGGAAGTGTAAGGTTCCACTGTGAAATGGATGTGCCATGCACCTGGGAGCTCCTCCACCTTTGTCTCTCTCCCTCCCTACCTCTCTAGCTCACTGTGTCTTTATACCATCTCCCTCTGTATTACTCTCTTGCTCCCTCTCCATCTCTCTATCTTTCTCTCTGTTTTATGTCTCTCTACTTTTGTCCATGTTCGTGTCTCAGAGCTCTCTCTCTCCTCTCTCTCTCTCTCTCTCACACACACACACACACACACACACTGTATCTTTCTCTGTTTCACTCTCTTGCACTCTCTCCATCCCTCTGTCTCCCTCTGTCTGTGTCTGTTTTAAACCCCTCTGTATCTTTCTACCTTTTCCTGTCTTTCCATCTCTCCCTCTTTGCACCTGGAAACTCCTCCATCTCTTTTCTCCCTCTTTCCCTACCTCTCTTGCTTAGTTTCACTCTCACTCTATTGTTCTCTCTACATCCCTCTGTTTATCTGTTTTTATACCTTTCTGTCTCTCTACCTGTATGCCTGTCTTTCAACCTCTCTCCCTCTAACATCCCCCTCTGTTTTTATAGCTCTCTGTCTCTCTCTACGTCTTTCGTCTATCTACGTCTCTGTGTTCTCACCCCCATCTGCCTCTTCCATCTCTGCATCTTTCAACCTCCCTCTCCCTCTCTGTCTCTCTTCCTCCTTTATACCTGCCTCTTCCACCACTGTCTTTGAACCTCTCTTCTCTCTCTCTGTCTCTCTCTCTCTCTCTCTTTTCCTTTCTACAGCGGTGCGGAGGCCTGCGCGGGCCCATGCTGAGGAGAAGCTGCTGAAGACTCTATTTGTGCGCTACAACAAGTTCTCGCGGCCCGTGGCCAACACGACCGACGTGGTGCTCGTGCACTTTGGCCTCTCCATCGCTCAGCTGATTGATGTGGTGAGGGGCCGCCCCGTGGTGCCGCGACCTGGGGGTCGTCACCTGTGAATTGGATGCAGAGTGGCCTTCAGGCACACTACACTGAGCACTTTATACTATATAGGGATGCTGCTGCTTTTCTCTCTCCAGAGAATTGGCATCTTGGCCGGGCATTGCGTCATCATTATGGCTACTGCTCAGGTTCAGGAATAGCTCAAGTAAAAGTCATATGTAAGAATGTTATTTTACACCCGTCACTCATACTGTTGCAACACATTTTTGATTTGCTTTGCTCTTTCTTTCTTTCCTTCCTTTCACCAGGATGAGAAGAATCAAATGATGACCACCAACGTCTGGGTGAAACAAGTATGGGTTTTGATTGGGAGTAAATTGGAATCTTATCAGAATTATAATTGAATTTTTCCTGTCAGTTCCCTTGTCTGTTTGGAACAGTCCCTTGACAGCATCCCCTTGACAACGTCCCCTTGTCCCAACAGGAATGGAATGATTACAAGCTCCGCTGGAATCCTGACGAGTACGAAAATGTCACATCCATCCGCATCCCTTCCGAAATCATCTGGAGGCCCGACATCGTGCTGTATAACAAGTAATGTTCTGATTTATTTTTTTTCATTCATCATTCATTCACGTAGATTCAATATGTAGTAAATAGGTGCAGTACCTGATCCTGGTTGGTGGGTAAAAAAAGCCAGGTAGGCAATTTGTTGGCCCCGAGGCAGAGCTCAGACAAAACCGAAACTGGTCACAGTCATATTTCACCTCCCTATAGATATTAAAATGGAGCCGTCATTGACAACGGGCTCTTTCATTTATTTTTGCAACGTGAAGTGGCGTTTGAGGGCAAGGGGGGAGGGGGGACGTATGAGGATATGGGTCCGCTGCTGGAAAATGTCGAGGGAAGATGAGCCCACTCGAGAGGTGACCATATTATCCCTTCTTTGTCACAGTTCAGCCTCAGGGAACTGTTCCTCATTACAATTTATATTACTCCAGGGCAATTTAACAGTTGAAGGGAAATAAATCTATTGCCATATATCAGACACGCCACTGTCTAGGATCTATCCATGCTAAAACAATATTAAGGCTGGGCAGGCAGAGTGAAAAAGGGCCAAGAAGTTTTTTTTCCTGTTGTGTTTTGAACATATGTATCTTTATGGCATATACATAATATTAAAGTGTTTTCCTGAAGGCTATTTCTGGAGCTCTGTGCCAAAACACATTTTGGGACCACATTTTTGCATCGTTCATTAACAAACAAACTATTAAATCCAAAGAAGTAGTTTCGCTCGTTTGGTGGAATGTTCAATTAGATGACATCTGTGCGATAATGTTCTGGCTGCAGGGGGCTAATATTGCCAAAATATATTCTTAATTTGTCTTCTCAGAATTTTGTTGCTGTCAACATGTCAGACTCTCATCATGCTGAAAAATCTTTGCCTCCTTCTGTTCTTTTTAAGTGCTGACGGAGACTTTGCAGTCACTCATCTGACGAAAGCTCAACTTTTCTACGACGGGCGGATCAAGTGGATGCCACCGGCCATCTACAAGAGCTCCTGCAGCATCGACGTCACCTTCTTCCCCTTCGACCAGCAGAACTGCAAGATGAAGTTCGGCTCGTGGACGTATGACAGGGCCAAGATCGACCTGATCAGCATGGCCAGCAACGTGGACCAGATGGACTACTGGGAGAGCGGGGAGTGGATCATCGTCAACGCCGTGGGCCAGTACAACAGCAAGAAGTATGAGTGCTGCACAGAAATCTACCCTGACATCACGTACTCCTTCATCATCCGCCGGCTGCCGCTGTTCTACACCATCAACCTCATCATCCCCTGCCTGCTCATCTCCTGCCTGACCGTGCTAGTCTTCTACCTGCCGTCGGACTGCGGCGAGAAGATCACGCTGTGCATCTCCGTGCTGCTGTCCCTCACTGTCTTCCTGCTGCTCATCACCGAGATCATCCCGTCCACCTCCCTCGTCATCCCGCTCATCGGCGAGTACTTGCTCTTCACCATGATCTTTGTCACGCTGTCCATCATCATCACCGTCTTCGTGCTCAACGTGCACCACCGCTCGCCGCGCACGCACGGCATGCCCCACTGGGTGCGCTGGGTGTTCCTCGACTTTGTGCCTCGTTACCTCTTCATGAAGCGCCCGCCCACCACCGGCAAGCAGAACTGCCGCAAGCTGATTGAAATGATGCACCAAAACGCCAACGTCTCCCAGTCCGTGTGGCAGGTCCAGGCCTTTTTGGCCAACCACCTCAACACCACCACCACCACCGCTGCCACCCCAGAGACTCTGGAGCACTGCCCAGCCTCGCACCACCTGCTGGAGCCACCAAACAGCACGCAACAAACCAACAGCTCCCAGCCACGAGGTGTCTTCCAGAGGTCGTCGTCCAGCCAGTACTCGATTCTCCACGAGGAGCTTCACCAGCTGGGCCTCACCCTACCAGCCTCCTCTAGCTCGCCCTCCTCCTCCGCCTCCACCCTGCCCCCCGCTTTCGGCCCACTGCTCCACCAACTGCCCCACATGCACCACCGGGAGACACACGGTTGGGCACTACCCTCCAAGGCCCACTCGATGCACCAAATGTTCGGGGAAGGAGGGAGGGAGGCCCAAGCTAAGAGACCTACGAGACACTACCACTCCTGTAGCTTCCAGTACAACAGCCTGGATGCTGAGAGCTTGGCTGCGGAGAGGAAGGGGACAGTGGAGTGCAGAGCGGGTGAAGGAGGTCTGTTTCATCACCACCAGCTGCACTGTAATTCCAGTGTGGCACATTCCGGCTCGCAGAAACAGGAGGCCCAGCCAACGGCTACCCTGAACCTGGTCACCCCAATCTCCCCATCCATGAAGGAGGCCATAGAGGGAGTGCAGTACATCGCTGACCACCTGCGGGCAGGGGACGCTGACTTCTCAGTAAGTTTGTAGATCTATCACTGTAGCCTCATACAGTAATGCCAGTGGAATAATGTAATAGTCGTTGAAAAGTCTTTACTACCATAGTACTACATTGCCATGACAGTCGACAGAACTTTTAGTAATAGGCCACCGTATATTACAACATTACCAGCCATTGCCTGGTAACAGCCAATTCATAGCAGATGGCATGTCTTTACAGATTAAACATGTGAATACACCACAATAAGTCATTTATGTGGAAAAATATGGTTTTGCAGCGTGATGTAGTACTGGGATACAATCTTCTTTCTTTTAGTAGGAAGTAAGCCACACTTTTTTTGTCACAAGTTCAGTAGGAAATAGTAATAAATAAGTAAATAAATCAATAAATAGTGTGCATACACATATTATGCATGTACAGTAGCTGAACTAGAAAACAGAAATACATTACATTCTTAAAATGATGCGGTACTGGCGCCAGGGATGGGCAAAGATACAGTTACATGTATTTTCAATACAAATACAAAATACCCAGCAAAAAATGTTACAAATAAGATACAAAATACATAACTGTAACAGTATCTAATATCGAAATACAATATTTGGTATTTTCAACACAACAAAATACACAGCAAATACAACAAAAACCATTGTGTAAAAAAACTAACAATTTGACTTGCACAATGAAATTAATTGAACAATTAAATTCTGAGAAATTAAATGATGATTAGAAAACAAACAAAAGCTCAAACAAGAAAGACAGAGGCCCTGCTGTAGGCCAAGTAAGTATGTATGCCCTTTATCATCCCAGTGGGGAAATTCCTGTGTTTCAGTGGTATCATACATGCGTACAACTTGTGCAAAAATACTGATGATGACATACAAACACAAGACCAAAAAGTTGAATAATACTATATAAGGGAGATATACTGTAGGCTGTGTCATCATAACTAATTTTTTCAAACAGCTTCGCATTCCAATGTTGGCGATGGGTCTGGTTTATGAGGCCTGCAAATGAGAACATCTCTCAACTGGTCACCATTCAATCTTGACTTAATTTGTCTGAATCAACATGTCAGTGCCATAAGAATAGCAATCATTTTTGTGACAAAGTAGAGGTACAAGTGGTTTAAAAAAAAAAAAAGTGCACTATGGATGGTGGCCAGAGTAGGTCTTGCAACTATACTGCTCATTGAAACTGTGCTCCCTATAGCATGGTGGCCGGAGTGGGTATTGCAACTATACTGGTTGGCTCTATGAGTGCATTCCAATATGCGACCTTGCTTCCTCCACTTGAGCTTGTGGCCTCGCCCAGCCTCCTGGCCAATCCCCGTGGAGAAAAAAAATAAGTTTCCCAGCCACAACAACTTTTCGGGGACTGTTTTTCATTCACCATCCCAATTGCAAATGAGAAAAAGGCTCTACAATTGCGCTTTTTTGAGATATTTAAATATAATGCTGTTGTCAGTGATGTCATCCCGATATATTACTTCCTGATACGAGGCCACAAGCAGAAGTGGAGGAAGCAAAGTTGCATATTGGAACGCACTTTGGCTACAGCTAGTTTTAAAACAATATGCACAGGTAAAATCTCAATTTTTCACAAAAGGCCCTAAATTGAAAACAAGTTTGAATGACATGGGGAAAACATTAACACGTCATTGAGGAATGAATTAAATGATTAGCCAATCACCTTGAACCAAATTGAACTTCCTGTGCAGTCAAGATTTAAGAAATCCAAGCATGTGCCTCCAATTCAGCTAGGGGCATTCATATACTTTTTAACCTACAGCACCATCATGTGTTCATATTGTGTAATAATATTCTTTAGAACAAAGTATTTGTATTTGTAGTTTTGTGAAATACACAAAATACTGGAGGAAAGTATTTTGATACAAAATACAAATACATGTAATTCACTTATATGAAATAAAAATACAAAATAATATTTTGTATTTCAAAATGTATTTCAATTAGATGTAATAGCAATACTGCCCATCCCTGACTGGCGCCATATGCCCATACCAGAGACTCATAAGATAATTATGGAATTCCTTTCCCCCATAATGACTACATTTGCTATCCAATATAAACCCCTTGGTGGTTTGAACTATCTAATAATTTGCACACGTTTTCCATAAGTTGCAATAAAATGGGAGATACTGGTGGACTTTTTTTGGATAATTATTAAAAACAGGGGCATTGTAGTCAGCTACTTCCTGTTCCCCAGCTAAAAGTACACATTATAATGATGTATTTTAAATCATTGTGACACTGCAAATGAAACTGAATCCCCCACAGTCCACAGCTTTACAGGAACTTGTAACAATTTCACACGCACAAACCTTCTGAGGAAAAGGAATTTGACACAAAGTAGGTCTTTAAACTGCGTTTTTATAAGACCGCAGCCATTCTGGGATTTCTTTTTATATGACAAGCTCTCTCTCTGCAGCGAACACAATGCTATTGTCTTTGCTCTGCGAGAGGCATTGTGGTGCCAAATGTGAATTGTGCAGGCTCGCAGTGGAGATATGGGCAATACAGCATCATATTATAGAGAAAGGCAGCAGAGGCACGACACGCAGTCATAACTTTTTACTCATTCAGCCAGGAAGAAAAGTGTTGAATGGATATGTCCCTAGGGAAACAGTTTGTAAGAAAGTTGAGGGGAAATACACAACACAACTTATGCCGAGCGTCAGGCATTCACCTTCTTGCCAAACTGCAGGCAGACAAGTGTATGTAGGTGGCACCCCTATACCCTTTCACATGCAAGCTGCAAGATGCATTGGTCTGCACAACAGCATTGTAAATATTTTATTAGATTGTGATGAGTGACAGGTATTTCCTTAAAGAAATCTGGTCATCCACAAAAAAAAATCAATTTGGTTTTAAAAATTGAACACTGAGAGAGGATGTGCCATGAGACCACATGAGACAACAATTCATTTCATTTTTCTGCTCCTTTTCCTCTGACAGGTGAGAGAAGACTGGAAATATGTAGCCATGGTTATCGACCGCATTTTCCTCTGGATGTTTATCATGGTATGCATCCTGGGAACCGTTGGACTATTTCTACCGCCTTGGCTGGCCGGAATGATCTAGAATATTAGACAGATGGCTAAATGAATGAACTAAATGGGCCTTGTAATTTGTTTATTTTTGGGGGACAAATTAAGTTATGGGAAAGGTCGCACATTATATATCTCCCTTGAATATTGACTATGAAATTATCCATTTTTTGATGTAAAAGCAAAGGTATCTGGAAGACCTTTCTGAGTAGAATGTCAGACAGATTATGTTGAGGTGAGGTACTACACACAAGTTTCGGACCTCTATGGTGAGGCTAACATGACTATATCCTCTGTCTCTAGCCCTTGTAAATGTTTTTGGATGTTCCTCAATGGCAGATGATTATGTGCCGCCGATATGACAATAAAGTACAATATTATGTGTATATTGACTCCAAATAATGACATTTCCCCTGTGGGTGTAAGCTCTTTCCAGGACTGTTTGCAAGTTTAAGTGTGTGCAAAACTTAAAATGAGAGAGCTGAGATTGTGGAACACCACAAACAAATACAAAATGTCCATTTGGTCTACTATTTTCTCTGTCTGTAGGAAGACAAATGGACTTCTTGTTGGACGACTAAACTAAAAAAAAAGTCTACACCGTTCGGCTGGTTCATTTCTTGACTATATATCATTTTCCAGAGTCTATGGTTGGACCTGTCTAACTGAAGAAAAAGTTTTGTTTGCAGTTTAGGCAATGCCAATATCCTGGAAATATCGTCCTTGGGTGAATTTCATAATTGCCCAACATACAGTATATTGTAACAGACAATTGTTGACTTATTGCAAAAAACAATGGCAAGTGTGAATTCATAATACGCATGTAATATGAGTTACCGTGTATCAACTTCCACTTGGAAAATGTGCAAAAGCCTGTGAAAAAAATTCTGCATTTCCACTAACACATTACACGCTGACTCAACTAAACTCAACAAGACAACATGATGACTTGATTGAGTTGAGTCAACATATATTTTTACAGTGTATCTTCTATATCACCCTTAAATTATTATTGGATAACAATCTAAGACAACAGCTTTTTAAAAACGTTAATGTATGTATCTACATGCTTTTAACCTTCCACTTTTTAACAGGTGCAATCTATGAAATTTCCATATCCCATTTTGTCAATACAAAATGACAGTCTTGCTTTATATCCATTGAGTAATCACATACAAAGTACCAACTGAAGAGAGACAACAGTATTTCTCTTGATTGTTAATGTGTTTGACCACTAATTCTTTATGCATCATGAGGCCGTGAAAATAAACAACATCCCTTGGTATCAGAATATGTGAAGGTATACCAAAGTTATCCATCTAAACACCACTGTCACAACTCTGATCCATCATACAACCCCAAACTCAAACTAAATGTTTGCTACAGTATTGGAACTATTGGGAGGGAAAGTGGAAAACAGCGATCCTAGCGGTTACGTTCCAAACACCAGGGCGATCCTATTGAAACTCCCATAGACGAGTTTTTAAAAATCCCACAAAGATATGACTAGGAACTATAACACCAGACACATTTTTCAGCGTACACAATAGGATGAACTACTACCTGTGAAAATCATAAGTAATTTTTTGCCCTTTTAAGAAAAATAGAAATTGTGCCAATCTGGTCGGAAACGGACTACAGCTCCCAGCATGCTGTGCTTCGTGCCTCGTTGACAACACAGAGAAACAAATGAACGCGAATGAACGCAAGTTCTTCGCATATCTTCACATTCTTGTAATCCTGTGAGTTCCACATTGTCTTCTTATTAAACATATATACACACAATCATGTTGGTTTGGTTTTAACTTCTCTAGTAGATATGATGGCTTCTGTGGTGACGAGTAACCACCTCTCTGGCTCATGTTTGGCTATGCTAATTTGGCTATGCTAATTACATGGAGTAAACACGTCACACATGCCAGTCAGTGTAGTTCTGTATTAGCTTTTTAAAGAATATTAAAATCAGTTCAGATCAGGGAAAAACCGAACATTTTACCACCTGATTCGATAAAACGGGCCAACTTGCCTATAATATGACTGCCACTACTTCTACTTCGTCGTCAGGGCCGAGATGTAATTTTTCAAAGAAAAAACCCATTCATTTGTTGCAGGGGCTTGGAACGTTGCCAGCAGGGGGCGATGAGATTACTTTCCCTCCCAATTACCAAAATACATGCAAATGGTGTATATTACGTGCATTGAACAAATACTGTATCTTCTCATAAGTAGCTACTGCAATCAAAAACAGCTGTAAAACTTACAACTGCTATAACAGTTGTTAAGCTTTTACATTTGGTGTGTGTGTCTTTCAGCATTTTCTTTACATTATTTTGGACATATCCCACAAACTTTTGCACCTTGGTCAGTACTCCAACACTACACAGCAACTGTAACTATGCCGTCTGGGACAAAGTGCACAATACGTCGTAAAAGGTCAATCGCATTATTCACTTGTAGACTACCTCAGTTTCGGACGTCAGTCTCACAGTGCGTAAATTGCCCTGACCCTGTCAATCATACTTCCGCATACTTCAGCAGCGAATACTTCACAGATCGGTGGGAGCAGCCCTAGGAGAAAATACTGAAGAACATTTTGGATCAATTTTGAAAAAAATGAAACCATGGAAACATGCCATTGCATTTACCTAGTTTGTGTGTTTGCTTACATCTTTATCTGGACTGTTATCGCAAAAACTTTCCAGGTGAAACTAGTAAGTTATGGCATCATCCAAGTTAAATGAAGAAGCAAAGGACAGCACTCTTCCGAATTATTCTTTTTTTATTTGCCTATTTGACTGTGCGTGAATAAACAAGCAAAACATCCCAAGAGTGCTGTCCTTTACTTCTTGAATTAATCTACTTTATGTGGGATTCAGCACCCAGCATGTTGTTTATGCCCAACATTTCAGTCAGTGTAACAGGTAAAAACCAACAGCCATATTCATCTGTTGGCTGTTAAAGTTAGAACCTGAAATGTACACATATCAATGCCAGCACTACACACCCACAGTAAAAACTATTTTAAGACTACTGCTGATTCATTGACCAAAAATCTTTAGTGCTTAGTTGACAGCCTGCATAAGGTTATAGTGCCCTTTTATGGCAAAACAATCAATTCAAAGATCAAGAGTATGGTCTTTAGCCTTCAGCCAAATGAAAGTGCATGTCAATCTTCAATGGTCTACAGTGGTAGTCTTTCGGACTGCATTTAAAGTTCTAATATTTTTCCTGTTGCAATATTGTACAGTGAACATGATCATCAGAGATAAGATATTGAGAGATGTATCAACCTAATGGCTAGCAGCTGTCTCTTGTCATAAGGCAAGATGTAAGTATTACAGGTGCAAGGTCTTGGTAATGATATTGGATAACGGATGTTTTAGCAGGTGGACGGCGTAAAGACAGGGGAGTTGTTCATCCAAGGTGCATCTGAACAATGAATGGTTCCCTTAGCAACCTGATTGAAACTGCTCTGTCAGAAGGCTAAGTTACTATTGGGCAGTGTGCCATTCAAGTAATATATCAGACACCGTATATGTGAAAGTAATGAATTAATTATTACATCTACAGAATGCCAGTGCTACAAGTCCATAGTCAATCGATTAAAATGCTCACACCTTTAATGGTGCATTAGATGGACATTCAGAATGGTTGTCTTACTCACACAATAAAAGTGAACGTGTGCTAGTGAACTTCCATTCATAATTATTAATTTTGCATTGCCCCCACAAGATCCATCTGATGTTCTTACTTGGAAGAAAAAAAACGTGATTCAGATGAGATTCCTCCATGAAAACACTCAAACTCAACATACACCTACTGGTAGCTTTTTTTCTCACGATGTCATGCATGCCATATACAGCAGCACCACTAAATCAAGGACTTGATTAGGAGACCTTTGTCAAGCCTGCCCTCAATCAATGTGCATGTTCAAACCTGTTCCAAATCCTCATGATCAATACCAGGCTTTTAGTGGCCTCCCAGACCAAATCATCCACTTCTCACAGACACATCAGCATTACAAGTGCAATCTGTGTTGTTGACGCCGGGCACTACACAGATGCCAACATATGCCTCTTTTTTCCACTGCTCGTTTTCTGGTAGGCCTACAGCTCGACACAGCGCGACTCAACCGCCACTTTTTGCTCTTCGATTGGGCACGGCACGGCTCAATCGAAGAGCAAAAAGTGGCGGACGAGTCGCGCTGCGTTGAGCTGTAGGCCTACCAGAAAACCAGCAGTGGAAAAGTAATAGCCTATCTATTGTATACTTGAACTGAAAACGTCATAAGACGTGCAACAGAGGTGGTCCACATCTACATGTACCTAATATGCTCTCTGCAGCTCAGGATAAGATACCTACCGTAAATATTATCTCATTCAAAAAGTCTGTGCAAGAAAATGCTGCTTAGAGTCTAATTAAAAAGAAGCATGAAAAATGGATATGGATCTTTCTTGATTAGTGTAACCTGGTCATCATTATGACTTTGCACTACCTATTTTAAGTGCATTTAGTATGACTTCAAGATAAAGTTATGCAAAATCAATTCACTGTAACTTCTTTGGACTTTTTGTAGGATTTTTTTTATGCCCTTTTGTCTATATAGTGCAGTGCCAGAAAGCTTTAGTTCCCACCAGCTTTGTTTTGATGTAAATGAAAAAGTATTATATGGTAAATCAGTGGCACGCACACACATTTTAGGGGGCAAGTGCTCGAAGGGGGGCTGCAGCGAAGGGGAGTAGAGTTGCCCGGCCGGGACCCGAACCCAGTCCTTCTGGGGTAGTAAACTGGGGCTCTGACCGCTACACCAAAGAGCCAGGCTCGTTGGTGTGACAGTCAGAAGTCAGAACACACCCACAACCCTAGTGATGGTCACTCCATCACACTACCTCACGCAAATGCCCATCATGCTTTTCCCATCCAGTGTGCCCTGTCATCTATGCTTCACCCATCACTAGGGTCCCTCGCACACTGGTCACCAATCCTGGGGGTCCCTCACATGGAATTACTGCTCACACACAATGGGTACACTTCCGATGGCCTCACGGTAGCCATCCCACTTCTGACACCATTTGTGGCGAAGGGGAGTAGAGTTGCCCAGCCGAGACTCGAACCCAGACCTTCTGGGGTAGTAAACTGGGGTTCTGGTCGCTACACCAGCTACAAAGAGCCTGGCTCGGTGTGATAGTCAGAACATACCCACTACTACCCTAATGATCACTCCATCACAGGGGCATTATCATATTATATTATATTATATTATATTATATTATATTATATTATATTATATTATATTATATTATATTACTATTTAATTGTCAAACATTTCCTTATGATCATGTCAACATGTGCCATGATACATTATACAAAAACAAACTCTTTAAAGGGCTTTTTTTGTTCTGAAGGGCAAAGGGGCAGGTGCTTTAGGACCACCTCGTCCCTATCAGTGCACACCTATGTGGTAAATCATAATGTTTGGTTATGGACACTGCACTGCAGCTTCAGCAACCCATCAGAGGCATCAGAGGTAGTATTTTTGTTCCAGCGTTACTGCATGCAGCCACTCCTGGTAGAGCAGTTGAAGAAACTACAGAGCGTGTCCTATTTTGTCTTATTTGTCAGTCACACATTACAGCTACAGTATATTAACTTGTCCTCTAGTTTCTCTCTTTGCTTCAATCGGTTTGATTTGCCTCAATTGGTTTAGTTTGACAAGTACCAACAATCACTTTGTGTCAAAGTTATCGCACATGGCTGCCCCCAGCTGAACATAGATCCATATACAGTATATCTGTCACTCATGGTGCTTTGACAATTCACCTGGAAAAGTACATCTAAACTATAATCCCAATGAAAGTGAAGCTGGGGCCCCTACTGTGGCCTAACGGTAGGGCACTGGGTTACTACGCCGGCGACCCAGGTTTGATTCCGGCCCGGGCCATTTGCCAATCCTTCACCATCTCTCTCCCCAGACTCACTTCCTGTCATAATCTGCACTTTCCTATCAATAAAGGCACAAAAGCCCCTAAAAATACCTTTAAAGGGACACTGTGTGAGATTTTTAGTTGTTTGTTTCCAGAATTCATGCTTCCCATTCATTAATGTTACCTTTTTTATGAATACTTACCACCACCATAAAAGTCTAAGTATTCATTATGACTGAAAAAATTGCACTTTTCTTGCATGAAAAGGGGGATCTTCTCCGTGGTCCGCCATTTTGAATTTCCAGAAATAGCCATTTTTAGCTGCAAAATTGACTGTACTTGGACCATACTAGAAAATATTATTTTATTACTTCGTAAACTTTCATGAAAAGATCAAAATTGGCAATAGGCAGCCCAGTTTCAATTCACAGCATAGTTTTTGACCATTTCCTGCACAGTGTCCCTTTAAAAAAATATCTTTAAAAAAAACTAAGAAAGTGAAGCTGTGAGACTTGGGAGCTGCGAGAGGATAAATCCAATAATATAAATCCAATATATTTTTTAACTTTTTCATTTGTGAGAAAGAGCTTAGCAATTGAAAAGAGGAGCCTTCCGATTCCTTCACACAACACTTGAGGCACTAGAACTACAATGCTTTTCCACACCACTGTGCAGAAAGAACACAAGTGGAACTTGCAAATGAAACAATACGCTTTCCAAAAAACACATAGTTTTCATCACCTTTGCATTTTCATCCCATTTATTTTATTGGTAATGCTTTATTTTAGGCTTCACATGTTACTACTTATACTAAATGCAAGTATAAGTGATTTATAATACATGTTAAACAAAATCACTCAAATGCTGGGCATGTATTCACATTTTCTTTGCCAATAATGCTTTTGACTATTATGATAGAGACCTAGTAGGCTCTTGATTTTGCTTCACACATGAACCCCCTCCTGAGACCTTCATTGACCTATCCAAACTACACTTGGGACTAGGTGTAATCACTTAACAGTCCCTCCAGGATTTTGCACTGGGATTTTGTGATTTTTGCGGTCAAAATGTCTGATTTTGTGGCGGCATTTTCTCATTTTTTGCAAAGATTTTGCGCCCCTTTCTGGTAGTGTTAATTTTGACAGGAATTTTTAATTTAGTTTTAGTTTTAGTCTCTTGACGAAAATGTAATTTTAGTTTTAGTCCAAATTTAGTCATCTAAATAATTTTTATTTTAGTCTAGTTTTAGTCGACTCAAATTCATACAATTTTAGTCAACGAAATCTAAAATAATTTTAGTCAGCTAAAATATTACATTAATTTCATCTTGTCTACACTTCTCTATAATATTGTCAAACTATGACACAATTTGGGGGAATCAATGATTAAAATGACATAGGCTATTGTAATCATAAAATATTGTCAAAAACTGCCAGAGCGTCTTATAAGCCAGTGCGTCCAATGTGTAAAAAAAAATCATGGCCGCGACACTCATAAATCTCTGTCGATATTTTAGAACGACTTCGGGGGGAAACGGGACTGCGCATTATGAAAAATACGTGTGGGTATAGCCTACCAGTAGAAGAACGTCGCGGGGTACAGTAGCCAGGTTACTGTAGTAGGCTATGCAAGCGTTACAATGTCACCTGTTGGAAGACGCGCGTCTCTCTCTCTCTCTCTCTCTCTCTCTCTCTCTCTCTCTCTCTCTCTCTCTCTCTCTCTCTCTCTCTCTCTCTCTCTCTCTCTCGTATTGCAAGCTGTTGCATATTATTTGCTTGATGCAAAGTTGTGATGGCATACACGCTCCCGTTGACATGGTTGTGTGCATGGTTGCATGGATTCGCAAGACTTTATTGCAATAACACAGTGAAAGCGTGGAAGGGCCGTTCACTTCCTATCTCGGTGTCCTTGACTGAAACAAGTTGCAAAACTCCACACTTCCGAATCCTTTGCGATCGGCACTACAGTGATTGTTATCAGAAGGCTTGTGCCTACGCATAGACATAGACCCTTAAATTACAAACATTAGCGAACATTGAAAAAAGATCAGACAACGACCGTCGGGTAGCATGCTCATGAAAGCGACAGGGAAGAGTGGAGAAGTTGCGCAAAAATGTAACGTAAGATGTTTGCTACTGTGCGACAGCACCGCCACTATTTCATGACTGCATACACTTCTTCGTCATGGATAAATGGGCAACAATACTTTTTCCAGACAGGATTGCACTGAAAAGTAGGATACTGCTGTTAAAAAAGGTCACGGGTGTGCAGCGCCGACGCCTGCGTGTATGTGTGAGGGAGGGGAGGAGAGAGACGCGGAGCAGCTGAGATGAGGGTCGCGACTTGCGAAATAGCAGGCAATGTTTTTTCAATGTTTCAGTGACATATTAACAAAAAAGCTTCCTATTGGTTTTCGTCTCCGGTGGTATTGTAGTCACATTTTAATTTTTTTGACGAAAATATAAATCAATAAACTCCACAGAATGTTGAAGGGGACAAAGGGGAAAATTTGCGGGGAAAATGCGGCTTTACAGGAATTACGTGGCATCGTGAAATTATGCGGAATATCATTGAATTTGCATGAATCCACGCGATCGCTGAATCGCGAAAAACTGGAGGGACTGACTTGAGGAGAGCTCTAGAGGGCCGGGTGTGATCAAAAAGAGGACTGACACACCACAAAAGTCTAACAGGACCAGAAACAGAGCTGGTTCTTTCCGTAATACACTCACAATATGAACATAAACAGAACTGAGTCCTTTTCTTGTTGTTTCCACTTAAAGGAACTTGAGGTCCACTTAAAGAGGAATGAGTTTGGTTCACTTAAAGGGGACTAGGTATGAAAATACCATAAGTTGTTACTAGTTGCAATGCTTGGTCCTCTTGTCCACGTTCTGTAAGTCTGCTACAGACTGCCCTCTTGTGCCTGTACTACAGAGGTGCCAGCCTCTCTCCCCCTCCCTATCTCCTCCTCTGACTCCACTAGCTCAGCTCAACACCACAAGCACAGACATGAGAGTCATGTTCACTGAACGCCAAGGGACAACACCTTGACACAAACATAAAGGATGGAGTGGCATGTAGTAGGACTAGGATGTACCAAGGGAATCAAACATGACGTAGCAGTATCCTCATTAATGTAGTAGATGACACATATTGATTTGATGAATTTAGAGATATGGTGTTACACAAGCAATGGAAAACAACAAAAACTAAGACAATGCTTCATCAGAGCTATGGCGAGAGATTATTCCTTAATAATAATAATAATAATAATAATAATAATAATAATAATAATGATAATAATAATAATAATAATTATAATTCTTAAAGGTGCACCGTGTAATATATTTTTTTGTAGTTTATTTCCAGAATTCATGCTGCCCATTCAAAAATGTTACCTTATTCATAAATACTTAGCACCACCACCAAATTTCAAGAATTCATGACTGGGAAAATATATGAAAAGGGGGATGTTCTCCATGGGCCTGCCATTTCGAATTTCTAGAAATAGACATTTTTAGCTGCACAACGTACTGTACTTTGGTTATACTATTAAATATTGGTTTATTATTTAGTAAATATTTATGAAAAGATCAAATTTGGTAATAGGCAGCACAGTTTCAATGAGCAGCATAGTTGCAGTACCCATTCTGGCCACATTCTACACAGTGCACCTTTAAATGAAGAATAAGTAAAGAATAAAAGAATAGATTCTGTACCACTTTAGAATAACAGTCATTTTAAAAGCATAATTAACTATTAACTAACATTTATTAATGAACTAATTGTAAACAAAACATTTACAAATGTTTGTAAATGAGTAAGATACAGTATACTTGAAATCAGAAAGATAATGGTGTTTCACGCCCAAAGGTTTCCAGGGTCACCTCACAGGCTGTAGGCGTAAGTCACAGTGGCCGTTTTGAGTGGCATTTGTGTTAATGGCAAGACTCTACGTAAGTAGATAACTGCACAGCTCATTCTTCAAAATCAATTGCTCTAATCAAAAATACCTAAATTACTGTAAAACGAATTCCATTTTCAGGGGATTACCTGGTAGCAATCCAATCAGTGGTCAATTTATTGAAAAGTATAGAGAGGACAATCTCAAAAAAGAAGGGAACACTTTCGGATTAGTCTTCTCAATGGCTTGGTGCCTGATCTACAGATTTTGAATGGTAGGCCTACATTATATTTTTATTAAACGTTGTGAGCAATAGAAAATGCAGGTGTAATGGATATTTGTCTACCCCTTTCAACCAATGGTTCCATCCAAATCATCCAAAACCTGTTTGAATTGAGGTGTGCGAAAGAATCCTATGGTGAATGGTATTTTATGAAAGTGTGGATTTATATAGTAACCTTAGATCCACTCCCACTGAGATTAAAGTTTGAATATTTCTTGGATGAATTGCAGAAAGAGTCTAGGTCTGAGTGTCTGACTGATCTGTAATCGGCAGGTGTGGCTATATGCGATAACAGCGACATGAGGTGTTTATCTGATCTATGACTGTAAGGATAGCTGCTAAAGCTAGGGACCAATCAATATAAGTAGTGACAAGAATAAATTGAGGTAGCGGTTTAAGCAGCCACTGACAGCAAACTGAGAAGAATGTTTAATGTGCAAACTGTGGTAAGAAGAATGAGTAGGCCTACATGAATAAACAAAGAACATGAAAACATCTAAGTTATGCAGTGGCAATAAGTGTGAATCATTTAATAGCTGTCTTCAAGTGTAGAGCCATGTGCCATGTGGCCAGTGTAATTTCAGCTCTAAATGTCTTACATTGACCAAAGGATAACATGAACATTAGTTTTTGAGTGGGACCCAATGTTATCTGACGCAGGAGTTAATTTCAACTCTTTACATATTAAGTTACATATTAAAGGACCAGTTCAGTCAATTTCAATATGCTGTTGTATTGCTTACGCTACTCTTGACTTGTCCGTACCTGTTGATGCCACATTTTTCGGCTAAGCCCTTTCCGAGATATCAGCTATTCTAATGGGGGCAGCGTTTGTTTACATTTTTTTTTTTTAATTAACTTAGACCTACTCCAAATATTTTCCCAAAAGGTACCGCTGTTTGCTAGTTGTGTGCTGATGTTGTATAACCTTTCGGATGTTTTTGGGAATAAATAAAAATGTTCTTTGGAAATGTAAACAAAGCACTGCCCCCATTACAATGACAAAGATCTCGGAAAAGGCTGAAAAAAAAAGAAAAAAAAACCTCAGGTACTGTCAAGTCCAGGGTAGTGTGAGCATTACAACTGCATGTTGAAATTGACTGAACTGGTCCTTTAAGTAACACTGGTACTCTTACAGATGAGTGACTAAAAGAGTGGTTCTCAATCTTTTTGTGCCCACTGGACTTAGTCATAAGTCCCCCAACGCCACTCTTAGAAATAAAAATTATAATAGATCAATGCCCCCCAATGGCAACTAAGCACCGCCTCCTCTTGGCTGTAACCTTCTAAACACCCCCCTAGGGCTCCTCAACGCCCCCTGGGGGGCTGTTCTGGTGATTTCCACATGAAGAGGGGAAAGTATGTATTTTTCTCTAAAAGCCTTGTTTTCTGATAGTTTCAGATAAGTGGTTAAGATGTAAATCTGGACATCTAGATAATGCTTCTTATTTGAGAATGTCAACTAAGCACCGCCTCCTCTCGGCTGTAACTTTCTAAACACCCCCCTAGGGCTCCTCAACACCCCCTGGGGGGCTGTTCTGGTGATTTCCACATGAAGAGGGGAAAGTTAGTATTTTTCTCTTAAAGCCTTGCTTTCTGATAGTTTCAGATAAGTGGTTAAGATTGAAATCTAAACATCTAGATAATGCTTCTGATCTGAGAATGTTTGGTAACACCCACCCTCCACCTCAGGGCTAGACTGGGACAGAAAGACAGCCCGGTCATTTTTGGCATACACTAGTCACTGGGTGCCGGTTTTTCAAATTCCTCCCAGTAAAGGGGCCGAACATGGAATACGTATGTATTAGGGTTGCCAACTGTCAATGGACAAAATATGAGACACTTCAAATTTTGCATTTCTTAGATGCATTTTAACTTCCTGTGTCCCGTTTAAGCTCAATAGGGAACCCGTACTTTTATCTCTAAACGATTCCGCTTTTCAAGGGACGGTTGGCAACCCTAATATGTATGTAGCCGCAATGTATGTAACAAGCAGATAACTTTCCAGACAGAACAGATATTTGCTTCTCTATTTCTTAGAAGCCATGTGATGGTCTATTATGAGACTTTCAGATAAGACACCACTCTCATGTACACAGGAGAAATATTTCTAACCTGAAGTGTTAGAGATCACAAATTATGCACAGACACTGATAGCGCACATATTTGTTTTCATTTTGGTATGACTTCGTGGGGGGCCAGAACCTTGCCGTCCAAGGGCCACATCTGGCCCCAGGGCCGAAATTGTAATATAATAGCCCTGGTGCAGGTCAACAGTATCATTGTATGTATAAATGCACATATGATTGCATATGAAAAAAGAAAGGAAACCCCAAAAACCATATAATTGGAAAAGAAATAAACATATATAGCCCACCAGATTTAAAAGTAGACCATTGACACCAGTAAAGGTACAGGATAATTACTTTAGGTGTATATCACTCTAACATTACAGAAAACAAGACAAGCTCAGCTCCTCATTGAGGCCAGAGGGTTAGAGTGAGTTCAGCGTATATATCCAAAAAGCCTCTCTGCATAAGAGTTTTTTAATCACATCTTCAGCTCTAGGTGGAGTGATAACACGTTCAATGCCCCAAAACTTAGTGAGGCCGGTGACCCATGTTTGGCTTCCATATAATGTCTTGCAATGGCATATGTGGTGTTGTTTGTGCGTATAGCAGTTTTGTGCTCCGCTATTCTCAATTTTAATTGTCGCTTCATTTCGCAACAAGGCCACATGGGCATTTCAGTAGATAAATGACGTGTGCTGCTACACGTAATAAACTACATGAATTTATATCGTTGCCCTGTGCTCGGATGGGAAAAGTATTTGGAATTGGTGGAATTCGAACAGTGTGAGCAGTTACCACATTTATAAAAGCCTATAGGTGGACTGGGAAGCCAGGTCGTGGGAGATGGTGAGTTCATGTCTGAATGTACAAGGCGGTCACAGATGCTGCGGGCGATTCTGAAAGTAAAAGTCGGTGGTTCAGAGCAAAACTCATTTAAAGCAGATGCTTTTCATATGCAATCATATGTGCATTTTATATGTGCATTGTTTTTGTTTTTGTAAATAGTTTGTGGGTGTGGGCAGTTTGAGTGAGACCTTGGGAGAAGGACCAATCGCCTAATGCCACGGTGCATAGGCCTACCCCTGCTGAATCAGGGCCTCAGATAATTAGGCTCTTCTCTCCATTCCACTCATGGACTCTGATGAATATGGTCTAACCATTGAAACGTTAGTCATGTTGTGCACTTAAATAATAAAAATCACAAAGAATTACATCTGTGCTGCTCCGGTGTTGTCCTTCAGGTGAAGATTTCCTGCCTGTCTCTCTAAAGCAGAAGCGCGAGGAATTACCCTTTTGTTTGATCATTGTATGTGGGTGGTTGACGTTTAAGGGCGTAACGCAAAAAAAAAAAGTTTTTCAAATTCCTGAAAAAAAGATGGATAAAAATTGGAAAAAAATAGAAAAAAATAAAGCACTTAGTGGTCTGTGGAATTTCACCTTATTTTTTTGCCATTTTTGGAGATATGTGTCTTGCAGCAACACATTGCATAGGCATGTCACACCGCAGGAAAATTGAGTCACACCACAGGGAATTCACTGCATTATGGCCATTTTAATCCTTTTGTATACATGACTGACATTTGAGCTCATGCTAACTTGATAATGATATTGTGTTTAATCTTAATATGTGTTTTCATTTATAAAAAAAACTTTTTTTCCTCCTATAAGAGCAGTCACACCACAGGACACCATAGAATGAACCTAAGCATTGCGTGACAGAAAGATTGCAATATGAAGACATATTAAGAGGTTAAGAGTCACCATAAACTTCCACAGCACTCTCCAATAACTGAGGTACTGACTGGTTAGGAGCCAGTCTTTAAGACCCTTGTAGTTGGCCTTGCAGCTGCCCATTCACAAACATTGACATACATGTCACCCCACAGGACGCAATTTGTGTTACGAAATTGAACTTGTAGTTAGTATTACTGTCTTGAGTTTTTTTCACATTCACATATCTTAATATAAAGTTAATATTTATGCAATCATGCCAAATGCTTCATACATTATTCAAAATGTTGTTGGTTAATTTATATATATATTATATTCCTGGTTTCATTAATGTTACAGTCACACCGCAGGATATTTGACATATAAACCTTTACATAAATCTTAACAAAAATGTTTCTTCTCCTCTAAGACTAATATGAAACATAATGTACCACATCTTCTTTCATTGACATATGTTTTTTAAAGGAAAAATAACAGTTTTGTAGGTTTTTAACCAATGTTACGAGAAAACAAGGCGTCACGTCTCCCACCCATGTATCTTTTCTCCTTTGGAATATTGTAGGCAATCGACTGTCTTAGAGATTCAAATAGAAGTTTTTAGACGGAAATCACACCAATGTCGTGAAAATAATATGATGGTTTTAGACAAATAATCCAAATATTACAACAATATTGTCAATGTGATATGATCAGAGAGATGATTCAAAGAGGATAACATTGTTGTGATCACCCTCCAGTAAAAACTATCATTTATTTTTGTTCATTAAATAAACCTATGGAGCATAGACTACATTGAGAAGACTTTTTCTGCCTAAGAGGTATTAACCCAGTACCGACAATGGTGATGACAGCAATGTTTTTTTCCTTTCTTTCTTTGGAATTAACCCTAACACATCCTCGTAAACCATGGCAAGGATTCTCAGATTGGGCAGTTTCCCACCCAAAAGGGCTGTTTTCAATCTGTGGGTAAAAAACATATTTTCTTGAGATTTATGGCCTGAAAAATCTACAGAATGTAATTTAAATTGGGCAGGATTTGCCTCCAGATAGTTTTTGAGAAATCCATCATATCAACATCTGACAACTCTGACAAAACATGTCCAAAAGAAGTTTGCGTCCACATTCAACCCAGCTTCCACTCAAAGGCCACAAGCTTGACCAGAGCAGGCAACAGCAACTTTCAGGAGGACAAATGCTGCAGAACAGATGACAGATGGGGCTCCCCTGCCCGCTACCATGGGTAACACGGGGGCAGGAGGGGGTAACTTCTGACGTAGACACAGATATGGCCTCCTTGGTGGGAATCTCTCTCATGGAGTAGCCATAATTTTTGAATGGGCCAAAGGCCAATTCAGATTCATTGAAAGCCATCTGGGTTGAGAGTTATGATTGAACAGACTACTTTGAGAAAATACTGTACCCAGAAACTCCACCCAGGCAAGCCAACAAGGTGGTGGGTGGGGGAGGGTTTAGGTGTCTCCGGCCCAGGGAGAGAGGGGCCCCAGAATTGGGTGTTTGTTACATTGTATGCGTTGAGAGGGGAACCCTTTCAGATGACTTTGTCCTGAGCCCGGTCAAAGCTACCAGCAGCCCTGACTCCAACACACACTCCAGTCTGGAGACTGTGCCCAGAAGTGCACTGTGGAGTTTAATGGAAGCCAACTGTCATCACGGGGGGTTTGAACCATCATCTGTTTGTATTTCAGTTTAGTTTTCTTCCACTCTGAACAATGGAGGGAAGACCCAACACACTACAGTACCTTGGCTTGCAGTACATACTTAATGGGCGTATCTCTTTGTGCTACACTTTAAAGAAAAGTGCAGCTGAGAGCAGGCTTTGCTTTGCTCAGAGTTTATCCAAGGTCCTTTCTGAGCACTGGCCCAAAACCATAGACTCGATTATGATGGGAGATCACATCTTGCATATTGCACTTTTATGGCATGATTCTACACGCCAAAACTCAATTGCAGATGCTTGATCTTAATATAATGTAGGCCTATGTAAAGCACCTCCTCCCAGTGTCAACCAGTCTAAAAAATTGGATATATCCAGACATGAACCCCCCTGAACACCTATCAAGTAAGAATCTGTCAATGCTTTTCATACAGCAATGTGTGAGACTGCCAATTCAGATGACAGATGGGCACATCAACTTCAGAATGCTTAATTGGTGGTTGGCCACATTTTTGCTGAGCAAGCTGAAAATCACTAACAACTAACAACAACTAACAACTAACAACTCAACAAACAAAAATATACTGCAAAGAGAGATCTCAATTGGTTCCACAGAAAGAAAATAAAGTTCTTTTGACGCCAGCACCGTCAAAAAAAGATTCTTGAAAAAAGGTTGTGAATAGATCTAAATTCTGAATGGGACTGAAGTATGATTCATACATTCTTCATAGACCGTAAATATCAGACAGTACAAGAAAAGGCTTTTCTTGTTCAAGCGGTCTGGGGAACACAGAGAGAGAAAAATGAACGCTTTAGGATATCGATATCTTTGCTGTTGTTAATTTACTTTGTTGAAAAAAGTGTGAATTATTGTACTGCATGGCAGCACTGCTTAGCACATGAATCCGAGTAAAATCTCATCTCATCATAAATCTAAAATCAATTATGTAAATCCTAAAAAGGGAAGGAAAAAGCAGAGGCACTCTGATTTTTTGCACAGTCACCTGAGCGCTTCAAGCCCTTTAGTGTCTTCAAAGTATGTAAATGTTTTTGTTTTTAAGAGAGGGAACGCTTAAGCGTCAGAAACTAATGTCCAAACTCAGAAAGGAGAAAGCCCAGATTGTATACTTACAGGAGACACACTTGACTAATGAGGAAAGCGAGAAACTTAAAAAGTTTGGTTTCAGGACGGCTTATAGCTGCTTTAAAAAGAAGGGCAAAAGGGGTGTCAGCATATTGATCTCAAACTCACTGAATTTTAATAGCATGACAACTATCAAAGATAAAGAGGGAAGATTCATTATAATGAAAGGGAAATTAGAAAATGTGTTGGTGACTCTGATTAATGTTTATATCCCACCTGACAGTAACAAACCGTTTGTCAAGTCTCTCCTTGATAAAATAATTATGGAATCAGAGGGAATATTATTGGGAGGAGGGGACTTCAACATTGTAATGGACGACAAGGACACATCAAATAGGAAGAGGACAATTAATCAAGTGGCTAAAACTATAAAAACTACATTCAAAGAGTTTGGTATAGTTGACCTGTGGCGAGAGCTTCATCCCACACAAATAGATTACACACATTACTCCTATCCACATGCTAGCTATGCCAGAATCGACTACTTCTTTACAAATAAAGCAGATCTGTTTAGAGTAAAAGAATGTGAAATTGAAGGGGCTGACATATCAGACCACTGTGCATTGGTTCTAAAAATACAATTAAACACACAAAAGAAAATAAAACAGTGGCGGTTAAATGTGGGGATATTAAATGACCAAATATTAGTGAAGGAGATAAGTGAAGAAATAAAAACATATTTGACTGAAAATGATAATGGGGAAGTGAATCCTATCATTTTATGGGACGCCTTAAAAGCAGTCCTAAGAGGAAAATTAATATCTAAAACTGCAGCCATGAAAAAAGCAAAAGAGAAGACTTATCTTAAAGAAAAAGAAATTTTGACTAGTCTTGAGCAACAACATAAAAACTCAGGGGATCCCCTACTACTCCCCAAAATTAAAGAGGCAAGGGAAAATATTGATGCTTTATTGAATACAGAAATTGAAAAAAAGACAAGATTTCTAAAGCAAGCTTACTATGAGGTTGGGCCTAAGGCGTCAAGATTACTAGCCAAAAGACTGAAAAAACAGCAGGCTGACAGGACAATTCTTAAGATAAGAGATATAACAACAAACCAAATAACATATGACCCTAAGGAGATAGGTTTAAACTTTGTTAAATATTATAAGAAACTTTATAGTCAACCAATGGCAGCCAATACCAATCAGATGAGAGCGTTCCTACAGACATTAGATTTACCTTCAATTGGAAAAACTCAGAACGAATTACTCACAAAACCAATCACAGTATCAGAAGTAGAGGCGGCAATAAGTAGACTAAAAGCACATAAATCACCAGGTAGTGATGGTCTACCCTCAGAGTGGTACAAAAAATTCAAAAACCAACTTGTACCAGTGCTTTGCTCAGCGTTTAACCATTGTCTTGAGAAAGGTCAAACACCCCCATCATGGAAAGAAGCGGTGATATCAGTTATCCCCAAGGGAAATAATAATGAGTCATGTTCAGGCTACAGACCTATATCCGTCCTTAACGTAGATTATAAACTCTATACCTCCATTATAGCCAAAAGATTTGAGCAATTTATGCCAGACATTATTGATGAAGATCAGTCAGGTTTCATCAAGGGCCGTCAGACACATGATAATATAAGAAGAACACTCCATATCCTGGAACAAGTTAAATGCAACAATGTTAGCGCAGCGTTCATAAGTTTGGACGCAGAAAAAGCCTATGACTGTGTCAGTTGGGTATTTCTCTACGAGGTACTTGAAAGGTTTGGACTGAATAAAAAGGCAATTCAATGTATAAAGGCACTCTATCAAAATCCAACTGCAAAGATCAAAATCAATGGTAGTTTGACAGAAAGTATACACTTAGAACGATCAACCAGACAGGGCTGTGGTCTATCACCAACCTTGTTTGCGATCTTTATAGAACCACTAGCCCAAGCAATCAGACAAAATGAGGAGATTAAGGGTATCACAGTGGGCAGAGAAGACCACATTGTCAGTTTATTTGCTGATGATGTGATCTGCTATTTGAGAGAACCTGACAACTGTCTGCCACAATTGCTTAACTTACTGGGTGTTTTTGGCTCCTACTCTGGATACAAATTAAACTTAGCTAAAACACAAATCTTAACATTCAACTACACACCATCCAAAGAGGTTTTGCAAACAATCAACTGTAACTGGCACTTGAGATCCATGAAATACCTTGGAGTCACAATAACAAAAGACATCGACAGTCTGTACACCGGCAATTATGAGAAAATAAATAACAGTATAAAAGCTGACATGGAAAGATGGAATGTCCTGCCACTGGACTTCAGTTCTCGAATAGCAACGATAAAGATGAATATCCTCCCACGCCTGCTATATCTTTTCCAGGCCTTACCCGTCCCAATTCCAGATAAACAATTCAGAACATGGGACAGATCCATATCCAGATTTATTTGGAACGGACAAAGACCTAGAATTAAGTTCACGACTCTACAGTTAGGGAAACGGGCGGGAGGAATGGCATTACCAAACCTCAAGGAGTACTTCCGCGCATCACAAATCAAACACATAGTAAACTGGTGTGACAAAACCTATATAGCCAAATGGAAGAGTCTAGAACAATTTGTAAATGAAAGGGAAATATCCAGCCTAATTGGTGATGCAGATGAAGCCAAAGGTTTTTATGATCAGATGAGCACTATCACACAGTTCACACTCAAAATGTGGTATGACGTCATACACCAACATAAATTGGAACCAGATCTTAGAGTACTAAGATGGCCAGCATACGACAAAGATTTTACTCCAAACACTCAGGATCAAAGGTTTAAACAATGGATCTCAAGTGGGGTAACAGCATTGTGTACAGTAATTAGAGGGGGGAGGTTCATGAGTTTCCAAGAAATGAAGGACAAGTTTCTTCTGAGTAATCAAGACCACTTCAGATATCTACAACTTAGAGATTACTTTAACAAGGAAGTCAAATCGACCATAGAGTTGGACAAAAACAATGTAATTCATACTATATTAGGGGCCTATATTTTGAAGGGCAAGAGAACAATATCTATTTTATATCAACAATTAATGGCGTGTAAGGGGAACACATTATATGTGAAACACAAATGGGAAAAAGAGTTAGAAATTGATATTTCAGAAGATGACTGGTTACACATATGGCAGACACAGCATACCACTACATCATCACATACATGGAGAGAACATTGTTGGAAGAACATTATTCGTTTCTTTATTACACCCAAACTGACAAGCAAGTATCAATCTACCCCCCAACCCTGTTGGCGAAAATGTGGGGAGATGAATGTGAATCATACACATGTTTTTTGGCTTTGCCCTGGTTTGGTTAAATTTTGGGACGATGTGCATTGTACAATTGTTGCAATACTTGGCTATGATATACCCAAAACATTCGCAGTGTTGTATCTTGGAAATGTTGCAGGAAATATTTTGTGTAAATCTGACAGGTACCTGTTTAAAATCCTGATCGCGGCCAGCAAAAAAACAATTACCAAAAAATGGTACAAGGAAGATCTCCCTGACAAAGAGGGCTGGTTGAAAATTGTTCAGGACATATATGTCATGGAGGACCTGACCCACAGAATAAGACTACAGATGGACTCTTGTGTGAAAAAATGGACAAAGTGGATCATTTACATTGCAGTGACCAATTGAACATTGAATTGGACATTATTCACCAGCTTGAGTCATATCCCAATCCGGACACTTTATAGTTTTTATGTTGTATGTGTGTGTGTGTGTGTGTGTGTGTGTTTTTTTTTGTATACACCTTGTAATTGTTAAGAAAGAAAAATAAAGTTTAAAAAAAAAAAAAAAAGAGAGGGAACGCTTGAAGAACGTATTCTCCCAAGTTCCAAGTCTTGTCAACACCAGTTTATACTGGAACTGGTGTCTTTCTCAGCTTTTTGGTAGGCCCAGCCCTCCAGGGAGTCACCTAAGAGCTGACCTCTGACCCGATAGTGCGGACGCCTGACGTCGGTGCCCCTATCTGAGCAGGGTGGTCAGAGGTTTACGCAAACCCCCCTACCCCATGCCAAAAAATCAGACGACCGTGGGAAACAAGCACCATGTTGGCCCCTGAGAAAGAAAAAAAATTGGAAGTTAACTGAAACATTGGACTGGGTGCTGCCTGAATCAGCCCTTTATAGGATATCATTTTATCACTCATTACAGGAAATCTGCTGCACTTAGAATTCATCTGAACGAATAAGATTTGGAAACAAGGTGGTGGAAACAGCAGGAGGGCCATTAACCGTAAACCACACTAGCAGTTTCCTGTTCCAGTTCTGCCCACAGGCAAGTTTATTGATCTGGCACCATCAAAGCCAAAGGCTGTAGTTGTCCCTCAGTTTAGCACAGTGAAAAAAAAATCTAACCAAAATCTTTATCTGTGTAGTTTACTTACTTCCCAACAGTGGCTATCTAGGCCTGTCATTACAGCAAGAGTCAATCTCTGAGGGGAAATGTCAACTCTTATCTCTCCTGTCACACCCTTGCACTGATAAGATAAGGCAGGCGAGAAAACATTGGATAAAACAACAAGCAAACATATGGCTGTATGCTGCTTCAATGACATTTAAATGTCTTCTCTTGACAATTTCCATTTAAGTACGGAGAGCACATAGTGTATGCGGTACAGTGCTGCCAGTCATCACAGATACAGATCCAGAGAACATATCGTCTGAATGAGTGGCAATGACCATGCCCATGTTCTATCTGACATACATCTCTCGCTGAGCTTTCCCAGACCTTGCTGCTGCTGCAGTTGGCCTAGGGGCATCTCAACACAATTGACACGGCTGAGCTGAGCTGAACCCTCTGAGAAGTAAGTGGTTTCCCCAGCCTATGTCACTGCAGCCCCCACTCAGCCGTCCTCCATGCCCTACAACCATTCAGGTCAAAGGTGAAACCACCCAGGGACCAGTTTATCAGACAGAGGGACAGAGATAGGGGGATTGTGGGGGGTGGAGTGAGTGGCTCTTCTCGGGTAGCACAACGGAAGCCATGAGAGTTGCAGAGGTTTCCACATTGAGAGGAGATCAGAGAGAAGAGAGGACATGGTATAAAAAGAGTGGAGTGGACTGAAGTGCTTTCAAACACAGGGGAAAACTGAGAGAGCGAAGAAACTCGAGACACTCCAAAAAGGCAGAAGCTCTGATCTGAATTTGTAAGGGACCCGGGGACATATTTTTTTCCAGCTTTTGATCGAGAGGTTGTTCTGCTCTGCTGTGGCAACTATCCAATGGCCCAGGGAATGAGAGTGCATGGATGGGTTCTGTTTTTGCTTTCAGTTGCTGCCGCATCCACACAGGCCTTACACAGGTGTGTGCGTGTGTGACTCTTTGACGACCTGAAACCTACAGGTTTTCTTCGCAATTTGTATCGAAACACAAATTAACTTTAACGGTAGAACATTTGGCATTTAGTTCTCTGCATGTACTTGAATAACATGCATGTATAATATTACTTTCTTCATTCATTCAATTGCAGTGTTAATTAATGTATTCATGTTGATGTTAATTCAACACTTAGAGAGTCCATTTAACATCTTATAGATTGTATTTGGTCTCAGAGTACTCTTTAGTATTGAATTAACACTGCATGATGGAAAATGGATGCCTCTTGTGCTGGTGCTCAGAGTCCAGGATGGTAAGGCAATTGAGATCAAGCTGGTCCACTTAGAAACACTAGGCCAGAGATGACTGGAGCACTCAAATAGTTATTATTTATTATTTTAATGTGGTGCAAACACAACGACTAATGTTTCGATGCAGTGTGTCCTCTACAGAATCAGAGTAACATTACATGATGTTTGCCCCTGGTTAGGGTGTCTTTGAAGAAAATGCCCTCCATTAGGGAGACCCTGCAGGATATGGGGGTCACCCCAGAGGAGGTCTACGCACAGCTGATCCAGAAGACCAGTGACCCCTCACCTAGCAACGGCACTGCACCTACACCACTAACCAACTACCTAGATGTGAGAAGCATCCTCTTATTGCAATACAGTGTTCACTTTACATATCTGTATTTTATGTACTGCTATGACTTTTGCGTTTACCTTTCTTTCCTGCATTTTATTGTCCTCACTGCCTTTCTTTTTATTTGATTGATTTAAAGAAATAGTTCCAAATTGAATAGAAATTCACTTCATGTGCATGTTTGTATTAAAATATTCTCAGTAATGAATCCTAATTAATCCTTTCCCCTTTCTTTCTCTGTGCATATCCTTCAGACTCAGTATTTCGGAGAGATAAGCATCGGCTCTCCAGCGCAGATGTTCAATGTGGTGTTTGACACGGGCTCGGCCAATTTGTGGATCCCCTCGTATAACTGCTCTCCACTTTATACGGCTTGCTGTAAGTCTTTATGGTCCTACTCAACAGTGTGATAACCTCTGTGTGTGCGTAAATGTGTACTGTACACTATGTTTTGTGGTAAAGCTGAATTTGAGGGACATAAAAGTATGCATGTTTGTGTTCGCGCACATGTTCATGGGTGGGTGTGTGTGTGTGTGTGTGTGTGTGTGTGTGTGTGTGTGTGTGTGTGTGTGTGTGTGTGTGTGTGTGTGTGCAGTAATGTTACATACAGGGGAAACAAATTTATGGGGACCAAATGTGTGTTGTGGCTCACAATAAAATTAAAGTGCTGTTCACTGTCAAGGTTAGAGATTGGTTTGGTATATTGAGCACCAGGGTATGGGCAAGTGTTGTTATAATGAGAATCGGGGTGAAGACGTGTGTGCGTGCGTGTGTGTCAGTGTATTTGATTAACCTGACACTTTGCACCAACTACTAGCTCCCTAACTCGTGTACATTTCTCTATCTTTCAGTCACTCACAACAGGTACGATGCCTCTAAATCTCACACTCACATCCAGAACGGGACAGCCTTCTCCATCCAGTACGCTTCAGGGAATGTGCGCGGCTTCCTGAGTGAGGATGTGGTGGTGGTGAGTGACACTGCAGCTTTGGGGGAAAATACTATGTATGTATGTATAGATCGCACATAAGTTCTCCTTAGTCTTTGTTTTTTTTATTTAGTCACTGCATGGGTCAGACAAGATGATTTGGCAATAAGAGCCTTCATCAGAGTGGATTTGGATCAGCTACTGTATGTTAGCCTGGCAAGTCAGCCTAAATGTGAGATTAAATGTGAATGTTTAGTCTGGGCCTGATCAATGAGACATCGGAAGATTGTTGATCAACACGTTGTTTTTCAAACTGTGTCTGTGCCTATTGACCAACGCTTTGTCATCACTCAAAACCCTGTCCGCTTTGCATCGAATGACTAAAAAAAAATCAAAACAAATCTGCCGTGTTGCGATTGGTCAGCCAGTTTCAGGGCCTGGGGCATTGTTCGAGGCTAGACCCACTCGCAGGCAAAAAATAATTTTGGCCGCTGCCGGGTGGGGCTACTTGACAAGGCTAACTGTATGTGCGTCCATTGAACTACACATTTAGGAAACATATAACAAGTTATTTACCCATGCTTTCTATAAACATATAACCTGTTATTTACCCATGTTTTCTATCTATGTTTTATCTGCAGGTGGGGGGCATTCCAGTGGTGCAGGTGTTTGCTGAGGCCACTGCTCTTCCTGCCATCCCGTTCATTTTTGCCAAGTTTGACGGGGTGCTGGGGATGGGCTACCCCAATGTGGCCATCGATGGCATCACCCCCGTGTTCGACCGCATCATGTCCCAGCACGTCCTCAAAGAGGAGGTGTTCTCAGTCTACTACAGCAGGTTAGTTTGTTGCTCAGATGTATGCTAAACATCAAACTACTGTAGTACCTCCTGTCCTTTTCTGTTGCTTGTGGCCATTGATGATCAAAGTTTTATTACATATCTTGCAAAAAACATAATTCAATGTTCATCCTCTCATTTGCACACACACATATTTGTTGAGTGGGGAAGAGTCGCTCTGCTTAGGCAGACAGCAGGAAAACTTTATTGTTTTCTTCACGAAGGCAGGGTGACACTGAGGCAAGAAGTCACAAGCAAAAGAATAGGACGGGAGGTAGTAGTTTGAGTTGTACCCGTCTCATACTCTTACATCACTATGAGTCACGCCAGGACATCTTGTGCATCAGTGTGGGTTAGATTAGTGATTTTCAAAGTGGGGTCTGGGGACCACTGGGGGGCCGCGAAAGGGTGCTAGGGGGGCCGCAGCAGTTTGGAAGAAAAAGTATAGAAAAAAAGAACAAATTATTAATGTACACCAAAATAAGCAAATAAACTAAACAATATTCCCATTGGTTGAGAACTGCATTATAACTGCACTATTTCATCTCTGAATTAGGTATTTTATAAATCCCAAGGGGGCACTGACACACAGACCGAGACTATGGTTGTGAAAGAGAGTGCACAGAAAAAAATAGTGTGGCGCGGCCCGTGTCAGGGGGGCCTTGGCTGGAATCTATCGGTACATGGGGGGCCTCATCATGGTAAAGTTGGGGAACCCCTGGGTTAGATATGGAAATACGCATAGAATTGCATCATCATAAGAGTGGGATGGACTTGAACTTTAAGTTTTTATAGTTTTTGTAATGTAGCGTTCTAATGCGCTTCTGGTTCCCCCGCCATCTTGATTTGCTATTCTCTCATGTGATCTGTTAATCATGCAAATCTGTATTATATGACATTGACAACTGGAACTTGATTGTTTTAAAAAGTGGTAAACAAGCAGTCTGCTCTTGATATGTCCTTAAGAAAGTCTAGTAGGCTGAATCATGTAGGGATCTTCTAAGGCCAATAAGTATAAAATCTGCGTCCCAGATTTCCTTGCGTAAAACAGGTTTTATTTTTTGTCAAACAACATACCAAAGCATATTGCTGTGATCACTTTGGTGGGCACCAAAAACAGGGTTTGATGCCTAGACTACGTGCACTATTATTTAACAGCATGGTACAATACTAGCCTGGCTATCACGAGATATACTGTAGTTCAGTGTATATGGAAATCATCTATTATTTTTGTCGTAAGGCACATTTATCTCTAAATCATGTAATATTATACTGTATAATATTATGTAAAGCTTGATGGAAACCTGATTTCACATGTGGTGTCGATATGGTGGGTCTGTAAACAAACTCCACTCTTCTGTTTGTCTAATGCTAAGTCTTGCCCTCCCTCCCTTCTGTGGTTGGGACCCAAACTCATGATCAGGAGAAGACTTCAGCCAAGGATTCCATGCTGTCCTTCAGATAGGAATGATCATGCAGAGCAGCATAGGATTTCCCAGGCTGGTACAGTATACCGTTCTGCATTAATGTATTCCTGCATTCATATTGTGGCAGGGACCCTCAGAGGAAGCCTGGGGGAGAGATTGTTCTGGGCGGCACTGATCCTAGCTACTACACAGGCTCCTTCAACTACGTAAACACCAAAGAGGAGGGGAAATGGGATGTCACAATGAAAGGGTGAGCACTCCTTTTCCCTTATATATATATAGGCCTACAGTAGCTTTGTTTATAACTTCTGTGCATAAAATATTTTGAGTCCTGAAAAAGTAGCCTCGCTGGAAGTGCTGGAAGTGAACAGCTTAAGGCAATTTGTCTTTCTTCTTGTCACCACAAGTCTCTTTACTGTATGACTTCCCCTGAATGATGTTTTGCCCTTTCCCTCCCCAGTGTGTCAGTGGGGGAGGACATGCTATTCTGCAAGGAGGGCTGCACCGCTGTGATTGACACTGGCTCCTCCTACATTACCGGCCCAGCAGCCTCAGTATCTGCCCTCATGAAGACCATTGGCGCCACAGAGCTAGCTGAGGGCGGGGTAAGGAGCATTTACGCACATGGGGCCATAGACAGTAAAAGGAGCTATTGAACACATAGCAGACAAATAAATAAACTACCATAGTAAGACCTCGTTGGTCTGGGTCTGTAGTCTAATGTGACAGGGCAACTTAGTTTTTGTTTTCAACTATGTTTCATGGCACCTTAATCATTGATAGATCATTTTACAGGTGGGATAATTGTTAGATCTATTAACTGCTGTTTATTTCAGTTAAAATGAAGGGAGAATGTTATGATTTGCACATTACTGATATGGTGAAAAATAAATGCATAACATTGCTCAAAGAGTCAAGTGGATGGTCACCTTAGACCAGTAGGTCATAGACATTTTGTTAGGTGACCCTTTAAGTGAATAGTAAGGTCTGGCGGCCCCATGTCCTTGTAAGTCTGGAGCTTGGAGCAATGTAAATCCTGATGAACATAAATTATATTTTCTTCTGTCTCCTGTGCCAGTACATGGTGAACTGTGATCTGGTGAAATCCTTACCCAGCGTGACGTTTCATCTTGGAGATCAGCAGTATCCTCTCACAGAAGAAGACTACATCCTCTGGGTTTGTGTCTCCATTCAGTTTTTAGTTTGTCTGGTGTTAACCCTTCACACGTATTTCACACAAGCCTTTACAAAGTTGCTACTTACAGTAGGTAGCGCATTTGTTTGCTGTGGTCTTCGGCTTAACCGGAATTTCACCCCCTTTTCCGTTGCTACAGTAAGGGCCCGGGAATAAGATGGATACTTTTACTTACATTTTTAAGTTTTTCATAAATGTGGTACCATTTAAACCCAACACCTGTACCAGCAAAACACTTCAACACGCTATTCTTTTCACAGCAATCTCAGTTTGGAGAAGACATCTGCACCGTCACTTTCAGAGGCCTGGATGTCCCTCCCCCCACTGGCCCTCTCTGGATCCTGGGGGCCAACTTCATCGCACGCTACTACACCGAGTTCGATCGCCGCAACAATCGGATAGGCTTTGCTACCGCTCTGTGACAGGCCTGTCTGGGGTGGAGGGATCTCCCCAGATTTCCAGATTAATTCATTATTTTGTATTCTCTGCTTTCCTTTTTGTCAAGCCTTGATTGAATTGCTATTATATTATGCAGGTCTGTCTGGGTTTTCTTTGCATAAGCTATGGTAGTCCTTTTTCTTGCATTGAGTATACAGTAGGCTCATTACAGCCTGATGGTTGCAAAGCACAACAAATGGCTTGAAAGCTACAATACACTGTATTTTATTAGTATTGAACACACACTGGATTAAGACTTAAGATATCCTGGCAATACATTTCTGTCTACGTTTAGGCTAGGTGAGTAAACAAAAACCTAAAACATCATTCATAACATGAACAAATTGTATTTTGGCACAGCCAAACTGTTGGCTACATTTAGATTTTGATGACATTTAAATTACATTTACGTGAAGCTTTGAGCTAGTGAGCTGTTCTGACATTCAAACAGACTAAATTTCTCCACTAAAATTGCACTAAAAAGTCTGAATGAATGATTGCTGTACTCTTGTTGCTGTACACTGCCTGGTTGTACATGTGTACACGTACCTCCCATATGTCATGTGTCATGTATGTATGGTTATTTTGATAAAATAAAGCTTTTCCACACTGTAACCACACTTAATGCTTAAAAAGGGCCATTTTGTTTATACGATGCACGAGTAACCGAGACATCAAGGTTAATTTAGGCAGACCACTTCTTTCACAAATTATTTCTGAGAACAGCATAAATACATTATTGATTTTGCTATGTTATCATTGTCATGGATATTTCCGTCAAAATACATAAATCACCCGGCCCACCACAGTTGCACATCTGAAGCACATCTGCCACAGCTTTATGCAAGGAGGATGGTTTTGTGGTGGAGGGCAGAACTGTTTGAAAGTTTTGTCTTAATTTGTTCCATTTGCAAGTTTTCATATGTCTGTCTCTGCCTCTTGTGTATTTTTGGAAGAAACTTGCGAAATTGAAAAGAAATGCTGGGCCTGTGTTGTTGACGCCTCTGCTCAGCAAGACTCTGTGTCTATCACCCCCCCCCCCCCCCCCCTCGCTCTCTCTCTGAAGACCAATGCAGTGACATGGTGTGAGTAAGACATGGAATTGCAATTGCAATTGTTACTGTAAGAAGCCTGACATGCATAAATCTACGTACGTACCAACTGCATGTGTGTGAAAGGGGTGGAGAGTAAGGGGTGTAGTGAACGTTCTTTCTCTCTCTTCTCTCCCTCTCTCTCTCTCTCAGTGCATGAATTTAGATACACATGGTGATTTCATCTAGCCTGGGCGAATAGCCGACTGTTGACTCCGTCAATCAGTCTGGCAAAAGCCATGAGGAATCCGTCTCCGTGGACGATGGGAGATGGTCTGACCTTACTCTATCATTTAAATTAATTGAAGTTCCAAACTCAAATTAAAACCCATATTGTGCATGAATTTAGATACACATGGTGATTTCATCTAGCCTGGGCGAATAGCCGACTGTTGACTCCGTCAATCAGTCTGGCAAAAGCCATGAGGAATCCGTCTCCGTGGACGATGGGAGATGGTCTGACCTTACTCTATCATTTAAATTAATTGAAGTTCCAAACTCAAATTAAAACCCATATTGTGCTTTATTAGCATGCCCGTTACGTTATAGCGTCGCAAAAGCATACAAATAACAAAACGAAAGTGTGAATATAGTTACCTTAACCAATCAGTAATGGAGCTCGCGGGTGAGTTCTACGTCACCACTCTCAACTGTTTGCTGATTGGCGAAACACTGAGAGAACCGAGCTCAAGGCTTTTGCCAGACAATGTGCGGAGCCCAAATCTTTGGGTGGAGTACAGAGGATGGCGCCGCGAGGCTAGATTTCATCTACTTGACACACAATTTACATATTCAATCCCTGATACAATCGCAGTCAGAGTTGAATATGCTGCGATGTTTAGTACACTAGTCATGTATCAACTTGTTTTTTAATGGTGCACTTTTGTGGATTGCATGACTTTGCACTTTGTAATGTAGGTTGGTAGTAGTGAAGAATGTCATGTCTCGAAGTCACAGATGTGCTATTGTATGGTTTGCAACAAAAAACGTTTTGGTTTCAATCCCCTCTAGAGTGTAAATGGCTTTGAACAGTCTTAAATGTCTGTCATATTCCGGAGAACATCCAGACAGAAGGTTTTCTTGCTAATTTTGACTGTAGTGTACAGAGGAGCAAAACCGTTTGCGACCTACTGCACCACATCTGCGGGCATGAAGACTGCATGAAAACATCACTTGACTTAATGTTAAAATAAACAGATTCACAATTGCTATTGCATGCTGTTACAGCATCACATGGAATAAGAAACAGTATCTTCACTGTCTGAAAACAATGACAGGAAGAAGAATCTCCGTGCTGTCTCATGGACTCCTCATGGGGTCAAAGTTCACCCCAAATCGCAGCAATAACTCACAGGGGACAGGGGATGAAGATAACCTCATTGGCTGACAAGCAGGGCCGGATTAACACACAGGCTAGGTACTGTATGGCCTCAGCCTAGGGGCCCCGACCCGGGGGGGAATTGATCAGAGGATTTTTTTTTTTTTACAGAATAGAAACAATTGTGCAGATGTTGAAGACATTAATATGCCATGCTGCATCAAGTGTAAAATATTGTTCCGCAAGCTCCACTCACAAGGTCTAGGAGAGTGCATGTCAGATTCATTTTCAGAAGGCACGGCTTTAGCTACCATGCCACCAATTCACGCTCCATGGGGGACTATAGCAACCTGTAGCCTAGGGGCCCCAGGTCATCTTAACCCAAGCCTGCTGACCGGCACCCCACAAATAGAAAGCCTCTACTGCTGAATACACACAAATTTGCTCCTTTTACTCTTTGCTTTTGGTATAGAGAGAGAGACACAACAAGATAATAACACAATAAAGCTAGGCCATACATCAACTCAGTTTCTGTCACTGGGGTTATTTTTGGGGGACAAAACAATTGGCAGAGGATTAGTTACGGTATCTGTGAATATGACAGCACATCATCTTTGCGGACCTGAATGAGGCCTTCACAGCACATCCTCCAATTGTTTACTTAAGACTTTGCATGTACTGGAATTCACTAAGGGGAAATGTCCACATTTTTTGCTGTGGTGGGGGAAAACCCAATGTCCACACAAGTCTCAGTTGTACATACAGAAACGAAAGTATCAGCTATTAATCCTTTGCTATAATTATCATTATTACAAATAACAGAAACATATTGATAATGGTCATTTTCACTGAGAAATCAAGAGAGATGTCTAATTTCATTAGGACATCTAATAATTTTGAATTAAACTTTACGATTGTCGCACCCGCAATATCTTTTTTGCAGAGGAACCATGTACATTATACTGCACATGGTATCAAAACGGTCATGCCCTCACTGTCTGGAGGGAGTAAAAAAAATGTGTTGAAAAGAGTGGTGTCTGGCTCACTGAATAGACCACACCATTTTACGTCTTAAAACCAGGGTAGGTCAGAAAAATGAAGGCACATGGTCAAGTACACAACAGGAGAGTGGTCTTGCAAACAAAGCGTCAAGAGATGCAAATGTAGTTATGTTCAGAGACGTTAAGAGACAGAGAGAGAGAGAGAGAGACAGAGAAAGAAAGAGAGAGAGAGAGAGAGAGAGAGAGAGAGAGAGAGAGAGAGAGAGAGAGAGAGAGAGAGAGAGCGAAAGAGAGAGACAGACAGAGGCAGAAACACAGAGAGAGAACAGAGCAAGTGAGAGGACGGCTGCTGTGTCGAGCGTCAAGAGGAGAGAAGAACACAGGAGGAAACTCCAGTACCATCCATTAAGCTATAACCTCTAACAAGTGTGAGTGGACATCTGGACATCTGGACAGCAAGACCAGTGCGATGATGGGCTGTACACTCAGCTGAGACAAACCTAAACAGCAATCTTAAATCCATAAAATTAAACCAAAGCCTGATCCAATGCATCCAGCTACCGACTTCTACTTCGGCTGTGCCTAGCAAGGAGCCTGATGACCACCAAAAAGCTGCAGCAGATTTTACATAATGCCAAGGTACGGGGTTTGTACAGTAAATGTTACCTTTTTTTCTGCAAGAAGCAGTGCACTGAAACTTTTTCTTAAAGCACTGTTTTTGTCCTCGAACCATGGACCCCTATTGGTTTTCACAGATAGGACTGCCATTGCGTAGGCTGGCTCATTTTCCATCAGAGCAGGTAAGATGGCACTCTAATTATCTTGAGTCCAGGACATATTACAGTTTTTTCTCTATTTTTATGTTTCTAAAAGTTGTAAATATCCTAAGGAATTTGGAGACTTTAAAAACTGCCATTTGTTTTGGTGAGCACATGGGAATGTGCACAATGTCCAGTTACAAGTGCCCAGGATATATTAACCAGTTTGATTAAACTGCAAAGTATGCAGGTGATATGATCACGCAGTACTTCACAGATCACGACTGCTGGGAGTATCTCAAATGCCGTGGCACACGTAAATTCCATGTCTACACAGTAAAAAATGCAGTGTTAATTCAACACTCTGGGACCAAATACACTCTAAATTGACTCACTAAGTGTTGAATTCACACTGAATTCACACTGTGTAGGCAGATGCTATTACTATAACTTCTGATTTTACTGTGCTGTTGTGAAGAAACTGCACACAACATGCAAGTGCTCCTGCTGTGTCATCAGTCCCGGAGGTCAGGAAACCATTAAGTTCAGCACTATCTCACAGAGCCAGAAGGCAGTCACGCCATCATTTGTCAAAATGAGTTTGTGGCTGGAGATCGACTATGTTACAGCTCATTTGCCTTGTGACTAATTCTGTTGCTTGGCCATACAGACAGTTTAGCATAAATGTAGTAGACAGTATAAACAACATATCACCTCTATCATTTACAGTGTCCTTTGATCACACCTTGCTGCAGCACTTTACTTAGATAACAAATTATTTCTCTCTCTCCCTCCCCCTCTTCTGTTGACAATTAATGTTACATGCAGTCTTCGAATTGTCACACAATTACGTTCAGTGCTTTTAGATGTATGAACCACTAATGCAGATGCTCAACTGGTTCAGTATTGCCATCTGTTCCGCTACTCGAGTCTTCCATGATACTGCACATTACTGGTTACCTGAGCTGATATAGTTCGATCTTAGTTTTACACAAAGCTCACAAAATCTATATGCAAAGGCAACTTTGAGTTCATGTAGCTGGATACATCTACAATGAACTATTTGAAACACATTTCAAAGAATTAGTTTTTTGACAGAATTCCATTTTTTTATTTTGATACTGCTAAGGATATTGCAGAAACTGTTAAGTGTTGTTCTGTTTGCGTGCTGCTTCTCAGCCGGGTAGTTTAACAGATCGGCAAGTGGAAGCATTTGGATTGTTGCTGGGAGTAGTTGTGTCTTTTGCTTGGGTTCAAAAGTGGAAGAACATTATGTAGACATCTGAAATGTCCTCTTTCTTTCATTGTTTATTCACAAAACTTGGAAAAGTACTCATAATGACCAAGTAATATAACTTCTACTCAGGCTGCCATGAAGACTTGCAGCCTGTCCAGCTGATTAGACTAAACCACTAAACACAATCCGCAGTGAACTACTCAGAGTTGGCTACTGCAATGGATGTGTGATCTTGGAATAATCTGGATCAACAGAACAGGTCTGCTATAGTTCAATACAGTTCACTGTAAGAAGTAGTATTTTTTAACACAGTGAATAAGTTAAGTGTGTTGGCAAATCAACTACAGTGTGTGTGTGGAATATAATCCATAAAAGACAACAACAACGACAACAACAAACAGATTATAAGGACAGTCAGACTTATTGTACATGTTAACGCCATATGATGGGCAAAAATATCAGACTTTCAAATGCATGTAATGTGTTAAAATTAATGCGTCAAAATTATAATATGAAGGTGTTTTGTGGCGGGAAGTGAAACTGTAAGACTGTGATGATGGAGTGTTAATGTGCTGTTACGTAAGTTGCAGTAAAGTAAAAGTTATAAACAATTTCCAGTAAAAGGTCTGAATTGGCACCCACTCAGCATTTGGTACTGGCAGATTGATTGGGGTTTTAGCAATTTAATATGATCTCATGTGCTAAGCTATCTGCTAGCTTTTTTATTTGCCATTTTTATGAAGTTATTTTTATGAATAAAGCTACAGTGGCAGTTCTATAGGTGCAGGATTTTTGTGTTGTGATCACTTCAATGCCATGAACTACGTACTTTGAGCTGTTTCAAGGCTCAAGACTGATGGAGTTCCTGAAATGATGTGAGATTGAGACTATCAGAAACAATGTCACGAGGGAAAGGAGTCAGTGCACTATGCTCTTTTCAACACACACTACACACACTGTCATGTTGTGCTACAGTGCGTTGTAGTTGTAGGTGAGGGATGCAGATGAAAAACCCGCCTGACATACCCAGCAGGTCTTCTTTGAGTGAGATCAGTTGCAAAGGGATGTCCTGACATCTGATATCGAGCAAGGAATTTTTCCTGCAGTGTACGCTAACATCAGCTAGCCAAGCATGCACTGTCCTTGCCAGCGTCTGCTCAAATGCAATTCGGTGGACTAATGCACCAGGCAAGATTTTGGCAATGATTAAACCAAAACTTCAAACAGCCAATACCTATTGGTACAGTAGGCCAGGTGGGAGCAGTGCAGAGCAATGGAAATGGGGTCCTCTACTGACCTGGGCTGCGATGGGAAATTACATTTAAAAAAACAAAGTACCGAACATATTTAGCAACTATGGTTTCAAGAAATGCACCCCAGGGCTGCATTTCCCAAAAACATTCAAGTAGTACTTAAGTCTAAGCAGTACTTAAGGAACAGTCCACCTCATTTCAAAAAATTGCTCAGTTAAGTCCCAGTCACCTATCCATCTGCGTGAGAACCAGGTTAAGTCACCTATGTGTTTGCATTGCCTAGTTTACTGTAACTATAGCCAAATTAAGCGTATCAATGCAAGTCTATGGGAGCAAACAAAACATCATCAAATGTACTTATAAACTACTTTAAAATGAATGTAAAATTCACCAGAGTGCAAAACAGCTAGGGGTGGGCGGTATGCACTGTATAATACCGTAAGCGGTATTTTTTCATCAATGGAATAGATTTTGTATCACACCGTCTATCGCAATAGCACATTACTTCCTGTAGATGGCAAAGTTTTGAACATCCTCCCGGCTGTGCCTCACTCGCAGAGGAAGATTAAAGGGACACTGCAGGAAATGGTCAAAAAAGGTACTGCAACTATGCTGCTTATTGAAACTGGGCTGCCTATTGCCAAATTTGATATTTACATTTAAGTTTACTAAGTAATAAAATAATATTTTTAAGTATGGCCCAAGTACAGTCATTTTTGCAGCTAAAAATGGCTATTTCTGGAAATTCAAAATGGCGGACCATGGAGAGGATCCCCCTTTTCATGTATGAAAAGTGCAATTTCCCAAGTCATAATGAATACTTAGAATTTTATGGTGATGGTAAGTATTCATGAAAAAGGTAACATTAGTGAATGGGTAGCATGAATTCTGGAAATAAACAACAAAAAATCTTGCACAGTGTCCCTTTAAAGGAACAGTCCACCCTTTTTTGATTTTCACATATTTGCAGTATTTCCAAGCATTATTACCTCCGCCAAGGAGGTTATGTGATTGCCTGGGTCCGTGTGCGTTCGCTGTGTGTGTTCCCTATGTGTGTTCGCTGCTATTCCTCAGCCTGCCACAAGGTGCCGGCGGTGAGCACTGACCACCAGCGAATATTCCACACGTGTTCAATACCATTCTCAGCACAGGGCGGGACTCACCCGCGGTGAGCATTGAGCAACAGCAAATATTCCACACAGGTTTGCCTGTGCCATTTCCAGCAAATTAAGGAACAGGGAGGGACTCTCTCTCGTTTGACTCAGGTTGAAAATGCTGTCGAATTAACTACTGTTGGCAAAAGTTCACAATGATGTTGCGAGATGGACAACGACCCCGCAGATCGTTTAGGTTTGCAATGCTGTCGTAATTATTGTTGGCAAAAAAATACAACCCCTTCGCTACTGTGTAAGTTCACAATGCTGGTCAAATTCATTACATCTCCTTCGCTACACTTAAGGGCCGTACACACACGTCGCTGCTAGTTACTCGCTCAGCGGATGAAGTCAATAGAATGTCTATGTGTTCCTACGAGTCTCGCTGGCGAGTAGGCGAGGAGAGTACAAGCGATGCGATGTGGGCGGGTTCCGAGATAAACTTATTTTATCTTCGAGCGACGCGAGTTAAGCGAGTAACCAATTGGAATGCAGAATAGAGATTATTGACAGGTGACGTTGCCCCTGTGATGTTCTGACCACCCAACTTCTAACTTCTGCACGCCATCACACTTTGGTTAAAAGTGTTGAGGAAAATACATACAGTGAAGGCTACACAATCAAAGGCTCATATGCATGGTTGTGCACAGCACACGATCAACGTTAAACAGCGTAGCCCTACATTTTGTTTCGTACGGACGTTATTGGCGCGGACAGCGGGAACCATGACAACCAGTAAACAAAATCACCCAGAGCGAGTGGCAAGTAGGCGAGTGAGCAAGTAGCGAGTAAATAGCAGCGACGTGTGTGTACGGCCCTTTAAAGTTGTTTGCGAGATGGACAGAGACCAGACAGCCTGACAGCATACATAATGCCCAAGAACCGGCGAATCCAAACGGGTGTGCCTGCGCCATTCTCAGCGATAAGGATCAGGGAGGGACTCGCGGCGACATGGGACTTTATCCTTTGCCACAAGCTCCAATACCCAAGTGCATTTCACCTAAAAAGTTGCTCATCCACAGGCAGCCTATAGGCTAGGCTACCGTCGTTGTTGACATTAAAAAACAACCTTGTCAAATTAATCACTGCTGCCAAAAAATATGTGAAGCGTAAGTTCACAATGCTGTTGCGAGATGGACAGTCACCCTCGATCGGGTTGACAACGCTGTCGAATTAATTAGGTAACCGTTGCCAAAATATGGAAAATGTGACTGCAATAGGCTATAGTTCACAATGCTGGTTAGGCTACATTCATTACACCCCCTCACTAGGCCTACATATTAAGTCTCTTAACCCCAAGTTGTTGGACATATTAACAATGGTGAATAGCCTAATTTTCAATGAGGAATGCGGGATGAGGAATGAGGAATGCTCTTTAATGAGGAATGCTCTTTAAAGTGTAAGTTAATATGGCTGGGAAATTTTAAATGGTAATAAGGCTTGCATTAATCTTTTTTTTTATAACAATGTCACCAATATGTAGCAACTTCTGACCTTCAAGTGCAGTATGGCACTGTGCACAGTAGCCTAGGCCTAAGTTCACAATATAGCATGACCAAGCACTTTGCCAACACCACAATCACAGGTGAACTAAACAGACCACAGTTAATCAAGGACAATGTAATTATTAAAAAAGACAGCTATCATTTGATTACAACTTGGCTGTTTAATTCTCTGAACACACTAATGGTATGTATAAACCTGCATCAATGGCACTATATCATGACACAAATATCCTATTTGTCTAAAAACAAACTGAACTACCTTGGCGGAGGTCTGCACACTCTGGGTGCATTTCTAGTTCAGGAATGTGCATATCATTTTCTTCTCAGTTTTTTCAGTACTTAGATTTATTGAATCAGAATAATTATCATAGCTTAGCTTATAATCAATGGAAGTGAATGAGGGCATTAGCATCAAGCCACAAGTGATCACAGGACAGGATTAAATAGCTGTTTTGCACTCTGGTGAATTGTATTCATTTTAAAGTACTTTATAAGTACATTTGATGAGGTTTTGTTTGCCCCCATAGACTTGTATTGCTACGCTTATTTTGGCTATGTTAAACTAGGCAATGGAAACACATAGACAAAAATTATATGCACATTCATGAATAACGCTGGGAAATACTGCAAATATGTGAAAATCAAAAAAGGGTGGACTGTTCCTTTAACAACAGCAGCACAAGCATTTCATTTAAAAAAGCTACACAATATAATATTTATAGTTCGTCTAATGTAGGCTAGAATTGTTTGCAATTGTATTTGATGCCAAAGATTTCGATTGTGGACTCTACAATTTACTCTACAGGCTGTATGAAAAGCAAGCTCACAAGCTAACAGCCCAAATTATTCATTTCAATGCAGGTAACAACAACAATGTGTTCAACGCTAACACTGGTTGCCTTATATTTTAAGGCATTGTGCCAGCCTCAATAACTGTATGTTACCATGTCCAGTTGAAATAATCATTCATTGTGTCTGGCTGGGTGTTGGTAACTAAACTGATTATTCCGTTTAAAACGATGACGTTTATGAATTCGCAAACATCATTAGCATGCTAGTATTAAAGTGCTTGACTTGTAAGTAGTAGTAAGTAAGTACCCAAGCAGCAAATCAACGTTTTGTTTTGGTGTGTGACACGTTCGGAATTGGTTCAGAATAGTGTTCAGATTTGGTTAATGTGTAGGTTCCCGATTACATGCTGACACGTTCTGAAATGGTTCTTTTTCTATGTCCAACGCGTTCTCTAAACTTTTCAAAAGGGTGTCAAACAAAACGTTCGGAAAAACATATCCACAAACGTACAAATAAGGTGGAAAGTTGGGTTTTATTGCGCGTCCAACACATATTTTTTGACATTGAAATAAAATCTGCTGCAGCGTGATGGGCTTGATTTCTTTTTTTAGGGGCTCACTTTGGCCTAGGCTTTATCCTATAGCATTTATGAGGCCATTATTATTAGCCTATTATTATTATATTGTTATTATTGTTATTATTGTTATTATTTTAGTCTTAGCCTAGTTATGCGAAAGAATATACTCGATGTGTAATGTTCGATCAATGTATTTATTTTAAAAAAGCAATAAGCTGCCACTTGGACTTGAGGCTGGTGTGCAGTCTGTGTCGGGCCGTAGCTGTCAATGTTGAGGAGGGCGTTTGCATTGGCTTTTCCCAGCTGAAACATGAAAAGAAGAACAACTGTAATCAGATATGATATGACAGTGAATTCCTGGTAAGTTACTGGTAGTAGGGAGTGTGTCCAGTGTGAGTATGTCGCAGTGTACGTGATCTGGGGAAAGGCAGGGGGTCCAGTCTTCAAGGGGATCGTTCACAGGTCAGGAGGATCAGGTTGTTCACAGGTAGGGTGGCCAGACATCCGTCTTTAGGACGGACCATCTGTCTTTTCAGTGTCTTGTCCGGTGTAAGGTACAGCATTAAGCCGGACAAAAATGCATTAAAATGCAAGAAATTGCATCTAAGAAGTGCACATTTTCTTGGGGGAGGACCCCCAAACCCCTCGTCCTACAATATGTCCTCCTTTTTCCGGTCACGGAGATGGTCATTCTATTCGAGCCCATTATCTGGGAAAATCAACTACATGCTTCATGATGCCACTACGATGTAGCCTTATTTTTTATAGTTGGGCAACACGCGCTGTCATGGAGAGTGAGTGAGAGAGAGGGTGAGTGAGAGCGAGTGAGAGAGAGGGTGAGAGAGAGCGAGTGAGAGAGAGAGAGAGAGAGACCACCGCGAGAAACGTGCATTCCGGGAGGGGAGCACTGTCGTTGTGTCAGCTTCATGCCATGTCTCCCTTCCTTCAACATTATCCCTAACCTAACCCTAAACCTAACCCTAAACCAACCCTAACCTTAACCCTAACCCTAAACTTAACCGTAAATCACTTGTTTGAAATTTTTGATCACCGTCGTTTCCAGTTAGCCTTCAGTCACGCTTGATTGTTGACGTCCGTCCGCCTTATTCTTCCCCCTAGAACCAAACTATCCCAATTGTCAGTTCCCCCTTTCGTCGTCCAACCACGAGAAACGAGGCTATTCGTAAAGGCACCACGAGGCTTAAAGTTGATTTTTTTCTGTTTGTCTCGTAAAGACTTCACGAATGGCCCGAGTTACTGTTGTCTATTCACAGGTCAGGTGTGTAGGCTCGCCATCAGGTTCAGAAATGTACACACATATAGGCTAATGAATATCCGGTCTTTGAACTTATTCAACAAGTGATGCTCATGACGAAATCATAGGGCCGCAGTTATGCACAAGCCCATTCTAAAAATCATCATAAATAATGCTTCGCTGCTAGAGAGGATTTCACTGAAATGTCCATTGGGTTCAAAAGATTCATGTATGAAATACATATGAAAAGATACATAAATACTACAAAATCTATCATTAAAAGACAATTAGAAGTTAATATCTTTCGAATTACCTTTGAACTGCACAGTCAATACAGCAGAGTTAATACCAAATATTATCAACATACTTCTACCATCTTCTCATCTTACTCACAAAATAATAGAGGTGATACCTATAGTAATCCCAAATAATACAATACAATACGATGTCCGTAACGGTATAAGTATGGAAACAAGGTTTCATTACAGTCTAAAAGCTCCCATTTTTTTAATGGCTAAATGTTATTAGCGAAATGCTAATGACAACTCACCGGAGTTTGTTTCAACTTTCACGTTATCGATCCAAAAAGAGAAATTGTCAAGAAGAGAAGGGTTGTTAGTAGTAAAGAGGATGCTTTGAAAGTGAAAGAAATTGAAAATATGAAAGATTAAGGATCAAATAGTCTAAGGGTGAATCCCATTACACCCCTTAGCCCTACGCCGATCCCCTTTGCCTCCGTTTTGCGCGTCCACGTGTAGGCGTAGTGCCATCCCGATTCACGTTCAGACAGAGGGGTTGGGGTTCGGCAAAGGTCTTTTATCCCCTTCGCACGGAGATTTTCAGACACCTCACTCCACGGACGGAGGGCTTTGACAGATTTCCCTGAATGCATTGCGATTGCATTTAAAAATGGGCGGCAAACCGCGGCATCCACAACAGCCCACGAGATTAAGTATTTTCGCCACAATTTACGGTTTTAAAGTGGTAATAATTATTGGGACTTGGGAAGTGGACATTTTGCATTGGGCCATGCATTGCATTGCCAAATGCTTTTCATGTAGTTACTATAGTTACAGATTAAAAGTTTAAAAGTATATTTTCAAATTATTTGAATGACAAGAATTCACACATAGATAAAACAACACCTGACCAGTCATTTTCAAAAATAAAATGAAAAAAAAAAAAAACAGCGTTTTGGTCCTTTTGCAACAAAACGTTTTATTTTATAATTTTATACACAAATGTGTAATACCGTGATATATACCGTATACCGCCAGAGGCTCAAATTACACCGGGGTATACATTTGTGGCCATACTGCCCATCCCTACCTGTACAGCTATTTAATCCCATCCTCTGATCACTTGTGGCTTGATGTTAACGCTCCCATTTACTTCCAGTGATTTTGCTAAGCAATGCTAATAATTCTGATACCAATAAAGCTAAGTACTGAAAACACAGAGAAGGATATACACATTCACAAATAATGCTTGGAAATACAGCAAATATGTGAAAATCAAAAAAGGGTGGACTGTTCCTTTAAGTATGAGGTGCCCCATAGGCAATATATCACATCATTACATTTTATACAACATTTTTTTCGGCTACATACAATATTTTTTTTCTTGCACATGCTAATAAAATGTTTACACAAAGTGCATGTGCGAGGTAAAATAGAGTATGTATAAACTGATGATGTGAGACCTATTTCGGATATATTGCCAAAGTACACACTGTATAGACTACACACTACGGTTGTGTAACAATATTGTATCCAACCGAGGACATGCAATATACAGAGCTGGGTGTAACATTATTGGGTGTTCATAATAATAGTAAAATTCATAGGTTTGCAGTTTTATTGGAGCTAATTTCAGCAACATACACATTGTTTACCTGATTTCAAAGATACACAGTGTTAATAAGTTTTTTTTTAAATCACCATACCAGTACACGCAAACTGGTGTGAGTTGAGCATAGTATGTAGAGAGGAAGGTGAAAATGAAAAGACACTGAAAATGTCTCTTGACTAAAAACACATTCATGCATCATGACAGAGTCACAACCAAAAACAGGAGACACCAAGGGTGTCTATGACTGCTATGTATGACTGCTGCAAGGAGTGGATTTGGAACCTAGTCCTCTGCAGTGACAGAAATCCACCACTAGATGTCTTGTTTTACCTTCCTTGTACATAGCATCTCAGTTCTGTTTTGATAACTGTCTACATCTGTGTAGAGTTTGGTAAGTTGATAAAATTGTCACATCCTGCCAAGGCCCCATCAGAGAGGATTTGACATTGTGTCTAGTTTATGTTTTCTTTTTTTGTATTTATTTTGTATCCGTGCTGTCTGACAGACTGACCTGTGTCTGTGTGTGTGTGTGTGTGTGTGTATGTGTGTGTGTGTGTGTATGTGTGTGTGTGTGTATGTGTGTGCGCGCGCGCGTGTACGTGCGTGCATGCATTGTAATTTGGACTTAAACTGTACCTGGAATTCAAATAATTGTACAAGCGCCACACATGATCTAATGTCATCATCTCGCTGTACACTGACCTCTTCCTATATAACTGCAAAGTACAGGTTGAAAAGGGCTATATTTGTTGCAATGTTTGGAAACTATCCAGAGACTTCTGGATGAACATAACATGAAGTTTGGTTTACATACCGGTCTCTATGTATCATACTCGTCTGTGTTTTGTCCACGTTTTTGACTTTTGACGTTTTTGACCATTTCAACAAAGGTGGTTTCCTGTAAAAGTAGAAATGGGGGTCAAAAGTAGAAAAAGAAATGACAATGAGACAGCAGATAAATGCAAACACATAGTAACATGTCACAGCATGTGAGATTCAAGATACATGCCAAAGGAAAATAAATACCAGATCCAGCAGACAGAATCAATAGAACCAGCCAATGTCATCGGTTAGAACAAAGTTCCTACTAAACTCTCTTCTGTGAGATTTTATCAGTTTCTTTCCCACTGCTTATCTGACCACTCACTCACAAACAGAGAATTGATACGCTATCCCACTGAGTCTTTACAAACAAGGCATCTCTTGTTCCTCACCTCACAAATTACCCTTCATTAACAGCACAGGGACAGAAAGCCACAAGACCCTTCATTGACATGATCAAAAACATGGCACTGGTACTTCAAGTCTTTTTATAGGGATTATCTGGAGTTGAAGCATATGGTTGTTGTTTTGCATGTTTGGGAAGAAATACAACAACCTGAGAGCATAATCACGTCAATGGGATATATTTTGAGAAAGTTTGATCACACCACGTCAGCCACGTTAGGCGTGTTATATGATTGATGAGGGCATATCCCTAAATACATTTTAAAGCTCTTACAAAATTCCAATCACCAAACGTACCTTGCAGGGTGTGGCGGGTCCCTAAAACACAAACCAAAGTATTCCAAGCTCTTCATCATACCTTCAGAAAAGATTGGTACTAGAATGACATTTCTGAAGCCAACTTTGCTGTAAGGCAGCGAAGCCAACTTTGCCTTACAACAAAGTTGGCTTCACAAATCTCATTCTACCAACCTTTTCTGAAGACATGAAGAACTCGGGACACTTCGGTTTGTGTTTAAGGACCCTCCACGTCCTGTGAGGTAACTGTGGTGATGCTTGGAATTGTATAAGAGCATTAAAATGTTGTGTTTTGCAATATGCCCGCATTAAGGTACACCTTATGTGGAAAGCGTGGCTAACGCACTATGATCAATCTTTCTCAAAATATATCCTATTGACATGATTGCTCTTAGGTGGTCATATTTCTCCCAAAACGTGCAAAAACAGTCCAATATGCTTCAGCTCCAGATAATGCCTTCAATAGAATAAAAAAAATGTATTCAGTTTAACAGCATACCATAAAATCAGGACAAAGGTTAAGTGCACTCTGAGGAAACCCACCTAATATAATAACAATAATATGACCTGTGCCTGACTAGGAACCATTAGACACATACCTGTACAGATCATGTTTGGAAATGAACTATTATGACTCATTTGAAACTGCTTGACTAGTCTCTTCACTTCCAATTCAAATTTTACCCAAGTAATTCCACCACTGGTATCATGAAGCCAATTCAATATAAAAAAACTAATATATTTACAGTAACCTTCCTATTGTTTGTTTGACTAAAACGCTACAGGATTGTGTGTGCTGTGGCCTAACATGCTAAGGCACTCTTCCATAAATGGGCTTGCATGCTAGTCTGGACCCAGATCGAGTCTGGCCTGGATCATATCCCAATTCTCCATTTCTCTCTCCCAGTTCCCTGTTGTACTCTTCACTACCACTGTCATAAAAGCACATGAAATGGAGGTCTACAGGAGGTATATGGTAAATCTGTGCATGTGTTTCTTTCAGGTGAAGAGTGTGTGTATTCTTGTGCTGATGTGTGTGCCCCTTGCCATGGGGGGTATCCGTGGGCCCTGTCGTAACTCCCTGACCAAAGAACACCTGCTCCATGTCAAAAACCTGGTATGTATGTCAACCTGGTATGGTATGGCCCTATGTATGTCAACCTAGAATTGTATGGTAGACTCCATGCCTCTGCAGTCACCTCCAACTGCCCGATGTACTGTATATGCCAGAAACCTAGAGTTAGCAGAATAAGCTACTGCCATTTTCACCATTTGAGGCATCCAACATGTCAGTAGATATCAGAGTGTAAATACACAAGATTTGGTAGAAATCTTCACCCCTGTTCAAAAGCTTTCACACAAAAGTCATCCATTTTGAAACTGTTGACTGCCAAACTTTGATCAGTTCCTGTACCTTAGAATTTACGTTCACATTTGGTGCAAATCTGTCCACCCATTCAAAAGTTGTCACACAAACAAGAACTCAACCATCTTGAAAGCTGTGGCCTCCAAAATCCATTCATCCACCCTTTCAAAACTTACAAAGTTAACTTGAATTACAATACCTGTGGGGCAGACGTGACGGCCAGCACAAAAACATAATATCCTGACACACCGAATAAAATAGGAGCTAAAATAGTGCATATTTTAGTGAGGGTGGTATGAATAATATTTATCAATAATGTTGATCATGGCAAGAGTACCCCCCTTGCTCCTTTAGCGTTCTTGTTGGAGTGACGTCTGGCTCTTCTAAAAAGGATTGCTTCTGGATAAACTTGTGTTCTCAGACCAAGACTTTCCAAAAAGAGTGTTTCGAATGAAAACAAAATATTTCAGAACATAGCCTTGCCTCCCTGCACAACAGATGGCGTAGTATTTTGTTTTCCGAGGAGCCAGCACTTCAAAAGCCATCGCCATCAATCAACTTGATCAATAAAGATATTATCTGCATATGATCCAAATGTTCTTGTTACTTGCCCTTTGCAGATCAATAACCAGCTCCAGAGTGGTTGCTACATTACCTACACATTCATTGAACGAAGAAGCCTGGTAAGTGAACAACAGTCCGATGCAATGGCATATCATTACATTTATATCATTCTTTTACATTTTTAAAGCCATTCACAAAGAACAATTTCCTATCAATGACAGACAGCATTAACCAATTACTGCAGAGTCTCTGTTATAACCTTATTGTCAATGAAATTGTAATGACCAAGTATTAATATGCTACATAGCCTCTTACTGCAGATGGACCCGTAGACGAGCCTATTCACTCTTTGCTGAAAACACTCAACTACATCATAACAACATTGCAATGCATGCCTATGTTATAACCTTACCACAATTGTAATGGCTATGTCTTAATCTGTTACCTAAGACTCTCAGTAATGTCATAGCCATGTTGTTATGATGTACAAACCCCAACTCCATAGCAGTTGGGACACAAGGAGCGTGTTCCATTCTCCACACTGTGCACTGTGTACTGAGATGCAGTACACTTTCCACTAGGCCTGTCACGATAACAAATTTTGCAAGACAATAACTTGGCCAAGAAATTATTGTGATAATCGATAATATTGTCTCTCGCCATTTTCAACAATATAATGCGCAATAAAAACCACTGCTATGCAAGGTGCGGCCTCCTTCTTGAAACATTGAATTTAACATTTGGGCCAGCACCCTCAGAGGATTAAATAATTAAGATTGATGCCTGCTCCAAGAAGAAATGTGTCAAACAATATAATGATGATAGGATAAAAATGCAATAAAAATGTGACTACACCCCTTCACATTTTAAAAGCATCACGGGGGATATATATGTTTTTAATTACATCCTCATGGAGCACAATAGGCTCTAAATAGGCTTTTTTGTATTTATTATTAGGGTAAGTTATATAGTCTTTCTTTAATATTTTCTGTTATTTATCTTTCTCAAGCACACTGAATGGCTTGTAGGCCTATCCATGGTGTGATGTAAAATAACCTACTATTGGTGGGGTATTGTCATTTCACAAATTACTGTATTACTTAGACAGCTTATTTCAACAAAATGCACGTTGTTGCTAATTGTCAGTCAAAACCCAAATCAGCCCTGTTAAAGGCATTTCAACATCAGTAAGAAGCAAAAGAGCATGAACAGACGCACAAGTTCCAGGTGCAGGCAGCGCTCTCGCTCTCGCTCTCTCTCTCTCTCTTCCTTCCTCCTCTATACCCTCGACTGGAACAAGTTGCAATTCTGCGCACTTTAAACTCCTTTATGAACGCCCATACATTGGTTCTTATGAGTAAACTAGCCATGCCTCTGTTTTCCCCTGTAGGCTAGCGCGCTCAAACGTTCAAATTCTCCTGGTGTGACTGATTTAAATCCACAAATCCGATCTTCATGATTTGCTTGCGGACTGCCTACTCCTATTGTTAGGTCTAAATAAACAACAAATATAGCGAAAATCACAAAAAGTACAGGCAACGAACGTACAGGTTGGAGGCGCATTGGAATAATAGGGGAAACTCGGCGAGGTTTAAAATAATAGTTTGGCGCGACGGTACCACTATTTCATGTTTGCAAAAACACGTCTTCGTCGTGGATATTGGGTTGCTGCGCATGTTTCAAAATGAACATTTGCCTTCGTGTTGGAGAAGTTCATTCCACTCTCAGAGGAACGTTGCAGATGCGCTGACTGAGACTGGAAGAATAGGCTATTGCGCTCCTAGTCTCTAGCGCTGATTCCTTGTCGAGGCTTATAAGCGACGCGCGGGAAGACCAGCGTTCTATTTCAAAGACACAAGTAGCTAGATCAATGCACCTTTTTTCCACCAGAATTGCGCTGAAACTTAAGGCGCGTTGGCCTATAACGCGCCATCAGTATCTAGTCTTAAGGCTACGGTAGAGAAAGGGAGAGAGGGAAAACAAAACTTATCGTAACTTATCGGGGCCAGAAAAGTGATCGTCCTTGTAAAAAGTTATCGTCCGATTTATTGACTTATTGAATATCGTGACAGGCTTACTTTCCACCTTCAACTTAGCGGCAAAAATTGAGGGTGAAGTGCAGGTCCAATTCACGTTCTGTCTGATACACTTCACGGAAATGATGGTTGTCGCGTGTCATCAGAGTTTACCAACCGCCAATATACAATTCATCACGGAAGACAGTGTTCCTTATGTTGACAATTTTTTTAAGTTACCCCTTTCTCTTATACACATGGCTATTGTCTTTGGAATCAAAACTATGCTGTCATCAGAGGTTCAGCAGTTTGACGATCTGACACTCAACCAGAGAGGAAACTACGTCACAAACATGGCGGCCGTTGAGTGCGAAAAGTGTACATAACTCCACACTTCAAAAAACTGCTGGTTTGAGGGCGTTATCCGGGTAGTTTGCAGTACACTTCACCGGCGTGATTAGAAATGAAACCGACCTGCGTACCCAAACAGGGAAGGGCGGAAAGTACGAACATTGAAACAGCCTCAAGGTAAATTGTAAATAATAACAAAATACTGCCATTTACAAAACGTCTGATCCTTACATTAGATGGAGAACGGCACAAAGAAAACATATCAGCCATCAAAACTGACCAAAATTATTGTTTTGAGGGATAATCATGAATATGTAAAAACAACACGTCTCAAAAGAGTTGGGACGGGGACAATAAGGCAACAAATGTCGAGGAAGACTAAAAACAAAACAAAAGACAACACTTAACAGTTAAATACATTAACTGATGAGATGATTTTCTATTAAAAAAGTGTTAATTTCTATCTTGGACAGCCATCTTAAATTGTGGGTGTATTCCTTGTCATGTTTTGCAATGTTTTCCTTTCTGTAGCGGTTACAGTGTGACAAGTCTTGACCAAAAGCCAGTCATTTTATCACCTGCTGGTCCTTGGAGTTAAACATAGTAGAGAAAGCAATTTGTCCTTACTTTGTGGCAGTAATTGATCTCCCTTCAAAATATAATGCATGAGTGGCTATTCATGCTGTTCAAACCCCATTTATATCATTCAGCACTGTACAGTATTTAACTCTACAGATGAGTGAGAACAACTTAACCAATGCACTACTGCACCCCCATGCCATCATGGAGGCTGACTTTTGAAGTTGGCACTAACACAAGTTGGATGGTCCATTTTCACTGTAGCACAGGATGTGCAAGACTCTATTCTTTTAAAAAAGAATTGACTACTGCAACTTTTGCTGACTTCTGTAAGCAAAGGACAGTTTCCCATGTCTTCTGGGCCTATTTCAACTGAGCTCCGGTGCATAGGAGAATGTTAAACCCCTCTATCATTTGAACACATTCTTAATATGGTCAATTTTCAATAGCTGTAATTCTTGGAGTGCTAGAGTTAGACTACAGCCAATATATATTTCATGATGTCATGTACCTATACAATGATTTTAATGACAAAAATATGTATTATATACACTCAATCATGGTAAATCAAAGGGAATTAAAAAATGTATATAATAACAATGGTAATTACTCCCTCTGCTTCTTTAATTCTGAGTGACCCAGCCTCTCTGTGATGGTCTTATACCCGGACACTCATATTGTTCATCAGTACAATTCATTTTGAAATGTTCTTCTTTGTTGTTTTATCTTATTTGGATGTTTATTACATTTCACTGATCACCGTCCCAACTTATTTGACACGTGTTGCAGTTATCAAATTAGAAATGAGTACATATATCCACCGAACAATATTTTTTCTCAGTTTTAACACTCAATATGCTGTCTTTTCACAATTCTCCATCTAATGAATGGATTGAATGTTTTGAAAATTATAGTATTTTGATTTTATTCACAGTTTACCAAATGTCCCAACTTCACCGGAGTTGGGGTTTGTAGTTGAGTATTTTTAGCAAATAGTGAATAGGCCCGTCCGCAACCCCATCTGCAGTAAGAGGCTACGTAACCGATTAAGACTTGGTCATTACCATTTTGGTGATGATAAGGTTATAACAGAGGGTCTGTGTGCTATGATCTAGTTAAGTGTTTTCAACAAAGAGTGAATAGGACCGCTGACAGGCCCATCTACATTAAGAGGCCACTGTTCAAATCAACCAACAGAATTGAGGAAAATGTTGTGGTCCTATTGGTCCTATTTTGTATTATAATTCTTATTACCAAAGGGTGTTTAAGTATTTCTATTCATTTTTTTCTATTCTATTCCATCAGGGAACCTTGTAGTGACTTTTTCTTTGTTAATAAAATGTTCACCCCCAACTCTATGTACAGCACACTCTATGTACAAGGTTGACCACTGCTGCTTCATGTCTCCCTGTCCACATCAACTCAGCATCTTCTGTTCCATGGTCTGCTCTAGGGAAAGGTGTGCTACGTGAAGGCAGCTCTACCCTGGACACTGGAACTGCTGAGTACACATTTCCACTATGTCTCCAGCTCAGAAAATGGCAAAAACGCCCGCACACTCAAAGCCTTAATACTAAACCTCTACTCCCAGCATTGTGTTCCTGCCATCAATGAAGTAGAGGTGAGTGTCTACAACTGAATATAGGGGAAAAGCGATAACATTTAATGAACAGATCGCACATTTTATATAATACAACCATTCCATTAATTGGTTAGTAACAGTATTCATTTGTACGTCAATAAATGTATTTACATTTCCTGTGAATTTGAAATTAAAATTCAGCAATATTAAGGGACAAAAAAAATGTTTGGAACGTTTGGAAATGTAATAGTAGTGGGTTGCAGAAATAGTCTTGGGTTCAAAAGTGGGTCCCTGTTTGGAAACCACTGCGATGGAGGATAGCAGAAATATGAATCAGAGGACCTCCAAAATGTAAAACTAAACAACAACAAAAACCATCTGGCATCAATACATGGTTAAAAGTATGTTCTCAACACTAGGTTTCTTCATGAAAACAACGGATGTTTTCCAAAAACCTAATATTGGGTAAGAGTAAACGTTAAACCTCATAACAGAAAGTCTCCACAACTTAGATGTGCAAATAGAATCAACATGGGCTTTGGGTTGCCTGACTTTTCACTCTATGTAGGACTACATCTCACATTCCATACAAAACATTTCATGAGAAGATTTATGAGTACATTTATGAGATCCTGTAAGTGTGTATGAATTTTCCTTGTTTCCCCAATGCTCCTAGCCTGGCTCTCACGCAGACCCTTCGTGCTTCGTGCATCATCGTTAAACTTGGTGAGCTCGAACATCGATCTGCGTGAGAACCAGGTTACAATGCTCCTACCTCCTCTTCAAACTGTGCCAAGCAATTTCAGTGTATTCCATCAAGTGTGTTTAAAGTGTGTTCGGGAGTCAAGTACAGGTACTGATGTAGCTCTAACCAGGGTTGCGTTTCTCGAAAGAAACATTGCTAGTAAGAAAGCAACTTAATTGGTTGCCAATGGGTAATTGCATTGCAACTAGGCCTGTAACGATACATCCAACTCACGATTCCATGCGTATCACGATTTCTGACCCACGGTCACAGACTCACAATATATATATAAACTTTATTACAGGCTCGAGGCCCACAGGAGACAATACATTACACAGACCAATAAAAAACAATACATCACACATTCATATATACATTTTATACAACAACAACAAAAGAAGAAAGCTAGTGGAGGCACACATACCAATGCTCTCATATTTTAGACATGTACCTCACTGAACTACGACTTGGATCTACTATCTGAACAATAAGCTCATTCATGGATCGGTCCAGCCTGTTCATAAACTTAAAAGTGAGATTTCTCACCAAAGCCATGAAAGTAGTTAAACTCAGCCTACAGAACAGCTGGCTTGCCCTGGTACTCCTTGGTTTCTTCAGGTGAATCCTGAGACAGTCATTATAAGCTACTTTTAGCTTGAGTAGGCTCTCCTTCTTGTATCTGACCCAGAGTGGAGCTGTGTAAAGAGGGGAGCAGTAAGTTTGAAACAGATTGACTTTTACATCTGTAGTGCAGTGATGGAATTTTCTAGCCAGCATGTTGGCTTGGACATATAACACTCTCCTCTGTCTGCTCATGTCAGCATCGTCCTCCAGTGTATCTGTTAGGATGTGCCCCAGATATTTTGTAGTATTAGCTACTCCCAGCTCTTCTCCAGATAGATAGGAAGAAGGGAATTTAATGTTGAAATCATCTTTTGTTTTACAGAACATAACCACACTTTTCTTTGCATTATATTTGATATCAAATTCTACCCCATAATCAGAGCAGATATACCCCACGATTTAAAAAACATATTAAATTAATTAAAAAATATATATATATACATACATACACACACACATATACAGTATATATATATATATATATATATATATATATTTATATATGTAATATATTTTTAAATGATATACCGCGGGTGTACGTCAGACATGCTACTTCTGTTGTGTAGTCCAAATAATAACATAATTGTACAAGCACACAACTCAAAAATCGCTTGCCAAGTGAAGTCGACAAGCACACCATTGGTTATCATTAATTCTGAGGTACAGCATATATGTGCACTGTAAAAAATGCCCGTTGAAATTATGGCAAAAACTGTCAAATTGCAACAGTCAGTGACCGTAAAATGTAAAACAGTTTATCTCTGTACTAAATATGGCAAGCTACTATTTAGTCAAAAAGCGCTACATAACTTTATTTTTGACAGGTGTCATATGTAGAAAATACTGGACTGTTCTCTGTAAATGAAGATATTGGAAAATACCGTTAAGTGAGATGAAGTAGTCAAGAGACGGTACATAACTTTATTTTTCACTGGTGTCAATATGTAGAAAATACTGAACTGTTCACTGAAAAGAAAATATTGGAAAATACCGTTAAGTGAAGATGAAGTAGTCAAGAAACGGTACATGACTTTATTTTTCACTGGTGTACACATATGTACACAGCAAATCTGTCAGAGTTAGATTGATCAGAGTTAGACTGGTGTTCAGCCAAAATCTAAACATCAAGAGTTGCAGCAACACTACAGAGTGTTATTTGACTCCTCTGGATCCGAGTTGTTGAGCTAAGAGAGCTAGAGAGTTAATGTTTAACTCCCTAGAGAGTTATGAAAACATGCCTCCCCAATTTCCAAATGTTTTAGCAACATGAGCTGCCATTTTTGTTGAGTCCCCTATAAGTGAACCAAACTCAATCCTCTGTTAGTGAACCAAATTGTGAACCAACAGACAAAGAACTCTGTTCTGCTTTTCTTCACATTGTGTATACTACAAAAAGTAGGTGCTCTTTCTGGTCGTGTTAGGCTTTTTGTCCTCTTTTAGTCCAATAGATCTCTTGTGATTGCACTTGTTCCAGGTGTAACTTGTCAAACCACTGATAGGCTGGTTGTAACAGGCAGAGTTTGATGTCAACACGCTATTTGATTAGTAGCCATCAATGAGCATGTGTTCTAGTTCATCCTGCGAAAAATTCTCCACTGCAATATTTTTTTCCCTTATTGGACTGTGAGGCTTTGCCATCAGAGTTTTCGGTTGAGAGGCAAATTGACACAGTAAACCTCTTCAAAATTCAGAATATCTTTTTTTGCATTCCTCCTACCCAACAGAAAGCAATGGAGGTTATAATGAATTAAATATTAATTACTCCACAGCAGAGACGTGCGCTCAGGGTAGGCAGGGTAGGCACTGCCTACCCTAGGATAAATTTCTTAAAAATAAAAACTAACACGTGTTTTAAAAACTATTCTTGAGAGTTCACATGGAAAACAAACACATTGATTCAGAAGAAATTAGCTGTTAACAGTAGGCTACAGTGGGTTCTGGTTACGTCATGAAGGAGTAAGACGCAGCTGAACTGAGCTCCTGAATATTGTATAATTAAAAACGGCAAAACTCTTATAACTGCAAGTGGGGACAATACAGTGTGCTGATTATACTTTCTGAGAAATAATATCGGTCCGAGATGCCAGGTAGAGGCCAGAAAAAGCTGGAACAACAACCAAACAGCCCATCATCAGTCGCTAACAAACAAGATGCAGCTAGTCAACCGACTAGCAAAGCGATGCTGGATGAACTCGGTGCTCTACTACAAAACAAGCTTCGCTCGTTTAAAACCGAAATCGGGGACATCCTTGATCAACGATTACAACAGTTTTCATCCTCAATAAGGAGCGAATTGACTGTGTTGAAAGAAGATACCAACAATGCTATTGCGGCCGTAAAGGAAGTGGTTAGTGAGCAGGCTACGACATTGGCCGAGCTCGAGCGAGGTGCATCATTCACTTCGGATGAGGTCGCAAAACTGCAGGAAGAAGTACGCCTCTTAACCAACACTGTTTCGCAACTGCGCGAAAAATGCACAGATCTAGAAAGCCGTAGCAGGAGGCAAAACATACGGATCCTGAACATTAAGGAAGGCGAAGAGAAAGGTAAAAATGCCCGTGAGTTTATTGCAGAACTGCTCCAAACCGCCTTGTCACTGGATAACCCTCCACTCATTGATGGGGCTCACAGGTCCATTAGGTCTACTGTACAGAATCCAAGAAATAACCAGGCGAATCAATATCCACGGGCATTCATAGTTAAACTGCACTACTTCCATGATTGCGAGTCCATCACGCGAAAAGCTGCCCAGGCGAGAGATGTTTACTACAAGGAGGAAAAGATCCTTATCTTCCCCGACCTGCCCCCTGCCATAGTGAAGCAGCGCGCCCGCTTCAGCAGAGCCAAGGATCTCCTGCGCGATCGTCAAGATATCCGCTATGGTTTCCAATTCCCAGCTACCTTGCGGATTACTTACCAGAATAAAGAGCAACGATTCACGGACCCAGAGGAAGCAGCGGTGTATGCAGAAAGACTATTTGACACTGGTGGTAACGCTGGTGATGTGGCGTCGGCTGACAGCGCACATGACTGAGACATAACGTCTTGGCAGGTTTTTTTCTCCCTTCTTCTTTCTACCCGTCTTCATCTTTCCATTATTTAGAATATCAAACGGATAGAAAATTCATGCTGAGGACATTTTACTACCCCACTTGATTTAATTTAAACATTTCAAAATGTTTTGCTCGTTTTCAATGTAGGCTAGTTGGAGCTCTTTTAGGTCATAGTAGTTTCAGGACACACTAGGACGCCTACGATAACTTCTGTGCTAGGACATGGGTACAGGTGCACTCTCATTTGTTGTTTCTATTTTTTATTTTCATTTTTATCTAGCAATGTGTTTTGTGTTATGTGCAGCATTGTTCACAGGTTACCTGGGTCTTTTGGGTTTGTTTGGGGTTTTTTGGGAGTTAATGGGGATGGGTTTAAGAGGAGATGTATCAATAATAGGAAACTGTGCCTGCTTCTGTATAATACACTCAGAGGGGCATGGGAGAGAGAAATAAAGTCGGGTTTCATGTTGAAATGAGTAGGCCTACATCCCACGCCATCAGAAGCATAGATAAGGCAAGGGGACTTGTTTTCACATCCTGGAATGTAAAAGGTATGAACCATCCTATTAAGCGAGGCAAAGTTCTATCTCACCTGAAGTCATTGAACTCAGATATTATGTTTTTACAAGAGACACATCTTAAAAATGATGCACACTCCAGACTAAGATCTAACTGGATAGGTCAGATCTACCATTCTACTTTCTCATCCAAGGCTAGGGGAGCTGCTATACTTATACGAAAAGGTATTCATTTTAAGCATAAATCAACAATAGCTGACAGAGATGGAAGATATGTTATAGTGACTGGGGAGATTAATTCTACACCGGTGACTCTTGTTAACATTTATGGGCCAAACTTTGATAATCCTTCATTTTTTCAGAAGGTGTTCTCTTTGATCCCAGATGTATCACTCACTAGCTTAATTATTGGAGCTGACTTGAATTGTGCCATTGACCCATACTTGGACAGATCCTCCACACAACGAGCTCCCCCATCTAAAACAAGGGATTTCTTAAAATCATACATTAATAATTCTAATATCTGTGATTTGTGGAGAATGTTTAACCCCTCTGGTAGAGATTATTCTTTTCACTCTTCAGTTCATAATGTTTACACAAGAATTGACTATTTCCTGGTTGACAAAAAACTTATTCCCTCTATTCTTAGTACTAATTATCACAATATTTTAATTTCTGATCACAGCCCTGTCACATTCTGCATCGACCTAAATAATACTTCCTCACCCAACCCCACATAGAGACTTGACCCCCAGCTTTTGAGTGACCCCGCATTTAAAGCCTAACTTAGCAGAGAAATAAAAACATTTTTTGACATTAATAATACACCAAATATTTCTCCTTCATTGCTGTGGGAAACTTTTAAAGCATATGTGAGGGGGTGTGTAATATCATTTAAAGGGCAAAGAAATAAGCAAAATAAAATAATGTTGCAAGAAATAGAAAAAGAATTACACCAGCTTGATAGTGAAAATGCTACTTCACCCTCTTCCAACACTCACAAAAAAATACTTAAACTTAGGTACAAATATGACCAGATTGTTTCACAAAGGCTGTCAACAAAGTTTATGTACATCAAACAGAGGTATTTTGAGTTTGGTGATAAGCCTCACAAGCTTCTGGCTAGACAGCTACTTAAAATAGAAAATGATCAATTCACAAGATTAAGTCTGACTCTGGAGTACCCCTGACCTTACCTTAAGATATTAATGATCGCTTTAAGCAATTTTACGAAAAGCTCTACTCAAGTAAAAATAATGAAGACCCAGCCAGCATTGAGGCATTTCTCAATAAATGTAACCTGCCAATTCTTACTCAGGAGGATCGTGATTTTCTTGGGGCAGATATAACAGTAGAGGAAATAAATAAAACTATTAAATCATTGAAAACTGGTAAAACTCCAGGTCCTGATGGGATACCTGCTGAAATATACAAAAACTTCAAAGAATTAACACCTTTCATGCACAATATGTTCACACAGTCTCAGGAGGAGGGACTTCTTGTGTAAGTCTTGTAAAAGTGCAAATAAATCACTGGGAGCATTAACAGTGTTGCGGACTTCCATCATTTATTTCAGTTACTCTATTTTGTCCAGCACCTGTACCACTGATGTGCGCGCATTCTCCACCTTCCTGGAGGGACTTCTTCCCCCATCTCTCTACGACGCAATCATCACAGTCATTCCTAAGAAGGGCAAGGACCCTGAGGAAGTTGGTGGATACAGGCCCATATCTCTCATAAATGTGGATCAGAAAATCTTGGCAAAGACTCTAGCTAACCGACTCAACACACTCCTAGGTAAATTAATTGCAACAGATCAAACAGGTTTTGTCCCTGAGCAAAGTGCATTTTCTAACCTCCGCCGCCTCTTTGATATTCTTTACTCTTCTCACACATCAAAGACTGACCTGGTTGTCATGTCACTTGACGCAGAGAAGGCTTTTGACTAAGTATAGTGGCCTTATCTCTTCGCTGTCTTAAAAAAGTTTGATATGGGTGATGCGTTCATTGCTTGGATAAAAACTCTTTATAAAAACCCCAAAGCACAAATTCTAACAAATAAAACTCTTTCATCCCCATTTCAGCTCCAGAGGGGCACTAGGCAAGGCTGCCCATTATCTCCCTTACTTTTTGCCCTTGTGATAGAACCCCTTGCAGAAACAATACGGTCAGAAACAAATATACATGGATTTAATTGCAGAACCACCCCTCACAAAATATCATTGTTTGCAGATGATGTTCTCATCTATGCAACAAAGCCACTGTCAAGTATTCCAGTGATTTTACACATAATTGATAACTTTAGCAGCTTCTCAGGCTACAGAATAAATTGTGGGGAAAGTGAACTCATGCCAGTTGGGTTGATCGACCCTTCACAACTTTCACATCTACCATTTAAAATATCTAAGGACAAATTCATCTATCTTGGAATTGTTGTTACAAAATTGCCAAAAGCTTTGTTTGCAGCTAACTACCCTCCTTTATTGGAGAAATTAAAATCAAATATTCAGTTTTGGAGAACACTTCCCATCTCTTTAATCGGAAGGGTCAGTACAATTACGATGATTTTTCTCCCCCAGTTACTATATTTGCTTCAAAACATTCCAGTCTTTCTGCCTAAAGCATTCTTTAAGCAACTTGACTCACTAATTATGCCCTTAATCTGGCATTACAAAAACCACAGGATCAGAAAAGCACACCTTTGCAAACCACGATCTGAAGGAGGTCTGGCTCTTCCTTCTTTCCAACTTTACTACTGGGCCTGTAGCCTCAGGGTTATAGCTTTATTATTATTTAATAATGATAATGAGCATCAGGCGTGGAAGGAACTTGAAAAAGACCAGTGCACTCCCTATGACCTAACATCAATAATACTCTCTCCAACTGTTCTTAAAAAGTCTTTCTACAGAAATAATTTCATTATTCACAGTACAATTAGGGTATGGAAGCAAATAAAAACTGCATTTAATGCAAACTCATTATCCTTTTTACTCCCCATCACAAATAACCCATCCTTTTTACCTTCAACGATGGACAATGGCTTTAAACATTGGAAGGATGTGGGCATAAAGCGCATTGGGAACCTCTATTTAAATGGGAAATTTGCAACCTTTACAGAAATCCAGGAGACATATGGTCTAAACAAGAATAACTTTTTTAGATTCCTGCAAATTAGAAACTATGTACAGACACACTCGGAGGACTTTGCAACAGCCAGTCCCTCCTGTCTAGATAAATGTCTTAGGCATAGCAAATCCATTTCATCCTTTTATTATAGCCTACAGAATCTTGACCTGCCTTCCACAAGCGCAATCAAGGAAGCCTGGGAGGAGGAGCTGGGGTTAGAGATATCTGATGGAGACTGGAAAACAAGCCTAGAAGAAATTCAACACTGTTCCATAAATGCAAGACATTGTCTTATCCAATTCAAGATATTACACAGACTTCACTACTCTAAGACAAAATTACACAAAATATTCCCTAATATTTCTCCAAATTGTGACAAATGTGGTTCTGGTGAAGGGTCACTAGCCCATTGCTTTGTTCTCTGTCCCAACCTACAAGGATACTGGCAGGGCATTTTTAAAGTGTTCACTGAAGTCACTCAAAAACCTCTTGAACCAGATGCTCTTCTTATACTCATGGGGTGGTCAGATCAGTCATATAAACTCACAACACATGAACAGCAATTTGTATCATATGGACTACTGACAGCTAAGAAGCTTATACTTACCTTTTGGAAGAAACAACAAGTTCCTTCCCTACAAGCATGGCTTAACGAGCTCACTAACACCCTACATCTTGAGGAAATTAGATTTTCCCTCAGAGATAGAACACATAATTTTGAAAAAATCTGGGATCCCTTTGTCCATTATCTTGATGCTTATAGGCCAATACATGTAACCAACTAATACATGTAATAACTCTTAATCTACTCTCCCTTCTCTATAGGACTATTTCCTAGTGATATGCAAGTAGACAATCTCCTCTGTTTGTTGTTGGTATGTTGTGTTGTCATCTTAGGGTGGGGGGTGGGATTTTGTTTTTGTTTGTTTTGTATTTTTTGTGGATTATGTACGACAATATTGTCAATTAAGAACCATAACTGTACATAACATTCACTTGTTCCTGTATTGCATTGTTAAAAAAAAACAAACTTGGAGAACAATAATTCAAACTTGTATATTGTAACTTATGAATTAAGTCTCTAATAAAAAACCTCATCTGGAAAAAAAAAGTAGGCTACAGTAACTGGAGACCGATCAAAACCCCAAGTTATCGCACGAAGCAAAGCACTCAGGCTTGGACAGGTTGCCATGGGAACGCGTCGCGCAGCCTTGGCTGGTAGATGAAGGCTCGGCTTTCGAATGCCAGGCAGAGCCAGGGTAGGCAAGCTTTGCCTCTGCCTGTCTTGCCCTCAACGCTGTCAATGTAGAAGTTGGCGCATGCGTATTATCTGTATCACATAGACTGTCAATGGAGAGCAAAAGCAGAGCTTTTCGCTGTGACGGGAATACTTAAGCCAATCACAGCCGCCAACATGAAAAATTGTTACAATTCAGGTAGTAGCCAATTTCTGCCTACAGGCAGCTATGATAGCAACAACTCGCAAGGCAAGATTTGCTCAAATCTCTAGCCGTATCGGAAAGAAAACATGGCAGTCTTTGGCGTTTTGTCTTTATTATTTTAAAAAATGCCGAGAAGTAGCAAGAAAGACGGTTCAAATGACAGACAGCTGAGCCGTTTGCAATCACTGCATTGTGGAAATATTCAACATCAGATGGGTAGCAGCTTCAAGTAGTTTGAATACACTGGGACAAAATGTCTTCATCATGTCAACCACCCCGGGCTTTTAATGGAACTAGCTTGCATGAAAAACAAAGCCTACTTGTGATTATGCTTTAAGGTAAGATTCATCTAATTATTATGCTGTGGGCAGCCTTTTAACATGAACATGCTCAAGTTTTTTCGTGGTGCCTTTTGTTGTCACTTGTTTGTCAGGGTGTTGACATTGAAGATTGTTTGTGCGGTGGTGGACATAAATAGACTGTGTGTGTGTTATTATGGACGCGAGATTGTTTTTTGAGCGTACGACATGACTTCATTTTCCTAATTTATTATGATGATGACTACGCGATGCGTGAGTTGTGTGGAGCCTGTTAGCAAGTTGACGTGCAGCTGCGTTCTTTTGAAGTGCACGGTCTGCGAGATCAACGTGGAACAGGACGATTGACTGGGGATGGTTTCGCGGAGTGCTTCCGCACTCACAAATTGACTTAATTTGAAACACCTTGCACAACCGTAGCTGAAGTGTTTGAGAATACTATCGTAATGAGTCGCAGAAGTGGTTTCGTTGGTTTACTCGATGTATTTACTGTCTGAATGCACGGGTCATGTTTGCAAGCAACCCGCCCCCTTGCCTACTTTCCTTCTTGTCTGCGAGTGTTTGATTAGCAGCACAAAATGCTGCAGTGAAGCAGGAGCTGTTACCTAGGTTGGTTTATTGCTAAATGTAAATTGTTTTCCCCTCACATGCTATGGTGTGATTCACAGTTGGTGAACTAGACATTTTATCCTCAAAAGTAGGCTAGGCCTACACTGTGCCACCCTCCATCCATGTGAAACACCCTGGCATTTGCAACAGAATAAACAGAAGAGCAACAAAATCAACTGCTAAAGCTAAAAGTTAAAGCTTTACCCCCAAAATGATGTGATGTTGTAGCTTTCTAAATTATTATTGTAAAATGTATGCCTACAGGTCCTTAAAGGTGTACAAAGTATGGGTCCTGGAGCTACCAATTTGGCAAAACAAATAAGTGTAGCTGGCCTTTTCAAGAAATTGAAATTATGTGTTCACTTATTGTTTCAGATTTAGGTCTACTGACAATGTCCAAATGTCTAAATAGTGTAGCCCATTTACTTATTTAGTTATTAGAGCTGTGGTGGTTAAGCACTGATGGCATTTATCTTATAGCCTTACTTTATATTTACAGTATTTAGAGAAACATACTAATTTGTTGCACATTAAAGACCATATCAGCATGTTTATGTGAATAGGCCTATTTGCCTATCCAAGCCATAGCTTGTGGCATTAGGCCCCTCTCACACACACACACGCGCACGCACACACACGCGCACGCACACACACGCGCACACACACACACACACACACACGCACACACACACACACGCACACACACACACACACACGCACACACACACACACACACACACACACACACACACACACACACACACACACGTTACATTTCAGATCTGCATGAAAGGGGACTATTTGTTCAAAGTTTTTAGTCTTTTGTAAAAGTTTTTAGCTGATAGTGACTCTCCAGATTTGGTTAAAATGCAGGAAATTGCATCTAAGAAATACATTTTTTTCTGGGGGAGGACCGAACCCACCGTTAAAATATATATATATATATATATATATATATATATATATTCTATATTTACTGCCTACCCTACTATACCCTTCACTGCACGTCACTGCTCCACAGAAAACATATTGCCTGTCTGCTTGGCTCCAGGTGCCTCCACGTTGTAGATTTGACAACAATGAAGCTGGCAACTGAAATGGCAACAGTTTGCACATTTTGCAGTAATTCACTGTAACTTACAGTGAGTCCAATATGTATTTGATCCCTTTCTGATTTTGCCGGTTTGCCCACTAATAAAGACATGATCAGTCTAAAAATGTATGATAATATGTATTCAAACATAGAGAGACAGAATATCAAAAATAAATTCCAGAAAATAACTTAAAATAATATATTTTAATTCATTTGTATTTAATTTAGGCAAATAAGTATTTGACCCCTCTAGCTAAAGAAGATAAAGTGCTTTGTGGCAAAGCCCTATTTGTCTAGCACTGAGGTCAGGTGCTTCTTTTAGTTGATGATAATGTTTGTGCATATAGTAGAAAATATTTTTGCCCATTTTTCTTTGCACATTATCTCTAAAACATTAATAGTTTGTGGCTGTAGCTTGGCAAATGGGAGGTTCAGTTCTCTCCATAGAATGACTATAGGGTTAATATTTGGAGACTGTCTAGGACACTTCACGACTTTAATATGCTTCTTATTGAGCCACTCCTTCGTTGCTTTGACTGTATGTTGTGTATTATTGTCATGTTGGGAGATCCAAAAATGGCCCACCCTTCAGTGTAGTGGTGGAGGGAAGGACGTTTGCACTCAGGATTGCACATTACATGTCTCCCTCCATCCATTCGTTGACGATGTGAAGTTGTCCTGTGCCTTGGCCACACACACACACCCTCAAACCATAATGATACCACTTTCATGCATGATGGTGAGGAGGGTGTTCTTGGGATCATAGACAGTAGTACTCTTTCTCAAAACACATTGAATTGTGATAATGCCAAATATCTTGATTTTGGTTTCATCTGACTACAGCACCTCCTTATCATATCCTAAATCAGTCTGATGTCCGTTGGCAAACCTCAAGTGGGACTGCACAGGTTCCTTCTGAAGTAAAGGTACCATGTGTGCACTACAGGATTTTAAACCTCTGTGGCATTAAGTGCTACCAGTAGTTTTCTCAGTGATTTTGGTCAGTAGCTTTGATATCATTGCCTAGTTCATACCGTATAGCTCTAGGGTGATTTCTTTCTGTTCTCATGATTATCAAATCCCTACAAAAGGTCAAATCTTGTATAGAACCCCAGACAGGCTGATGGATAGTAATTTTGTATTCCTCACATTTTGGAAGAAATGCATCAACAGCTGGGTCATTAATACCCAGTCTCTTTCTTGTGGCTTTGCAGCCCATTTAATCTTTGTTCAGGTCTAAAATCGTGTCCCTGATATCATTTGACCACTCTTTGGTCTTTCCCATGCTGGTGAGGTTGGAGTGTGACTGATTCACTCATACTATGGACTGATTCTGCTGATTCAATGTGTCTTTTATGCATGTTAGTATATACAGGTGTCTTTAATTCAGATGACAAGTTGATCGGAAGTGCCCATCTGGTCTGTGGGCCCGGAACTGTAATCAGTTGGCAGGGGATCAAATACTTATTTTGCTAGATGAAATGGAAATAAATTCACATATATTCTCTTCAGTTAATTTCTTGATTTTCTTTTTGATATTCTGTCTCTCCATATTAGAATACATATTATCATAACATTTATTGACTGATCATGTCTTTGTTAGTAGGCAAACCAACAAAATCAGCAAGGGATCAAATACATATTGGACTCACTGTATTATATATCCGGTAACAGCCTACAGTTTAGCCTCATTTAATGTGTAAAATATACCTATATGCTAGTATAATCTGAAAAAGTCTACCTGGGACAGTAATCCCTTTATATAGTCTCTTAGAAGTAGCCCAGTCTATTTGAAACTGCCATTCTACCCCATCCAAATCAATCTATCAATCAATTCCTGACCTCACCTGAGTGCTAAGGGCTGTCATGCAATGATTAACTTACTGCCTACACCTGCCAAATGCTTCATCACTCGGGTCACATGGTTCACTTGAACATGTATTTAAACAGGGACTGTTGCATTGTACTGCTCACTGGTTGCTAGCTAGCTAGGTGGCTGGCTGGCTGTAAGGCCGGCTGGTCGGCTGGCCTGCCCTCACCTGGCCTGGCCTGGCCTGGCCGGCCCGGCTAGCAGGTCACGTTGTAAGGGTGGCTGCATGGCTTGCTAACTAGCTTGTTTGTTAGCTTTCTTGCCCCGCTAGCTTTGGCCTTCATTTTCCTTAAGGTTATTTTCAGGCCTTTTTTAAATAAAGAATGGATTTGCATACCCTTCATTGATGATACTATACTGGTCCACCTGCCTGCACTAGACAATCTGGCAATTGGGCATTTATTTAGGTATCTAATTAAGTTGATGTTTATTGGACTCCAATGAGTTGAATCAGTCCAATCAGTTGTCTGTGATTGCAACTCTATAATTGGACTCACCTGAGTATAATCAGTCCAATCAGTTGTCTGATTGTAACTCTATAATTGAACTCACCTGAATATAATCCGTCCAATCCCCCCTCCCCACACACACACACACGCATACACACACAGACACACCTTCACTCACCTTATTAGCCCCCCTCACGCAGACACACACACTCACACCCACACCCACACATTCACTTAGCCCCATACCGCCCCCCCCCCTTTTAACGGTACAATGTTTTTTACGGTAAAATACTGCAAAAACGCGTTTTAAAATGTATACACATGTTTTTGCCGTACATGAGGGGAAACTTGCAGGGCTCGAAATTAACTTTTTTCCTTTGTGTCCCGCAATGGTCCCGGATTCCACTTTGTATTGTCCCGAATGTAACCAGAAGTGTCCCCATTTTTTTCGCGCCTAAATAAGTGGTAAATTATGTCCACGTTCAATTTCATGTGTGATTATGGTTTTTTTTTTTTTTTTGCAGTGCAACTGTCAATTCAGGTCTTTAAGAAAAAATTAGGGTGTGTTAAATCATGAACATCTGTGCTCTATATAGAAAAATGCCTTGAGTAACCGTGCACATTTCGTTTTTCAAGAATATATGAGCATGGTGATATGAGGAAATCTGCATTCAATGACATTATATTTGTCAAACTGATTGCTTTATGCACCAATATAGCCTACCCATCATGTAGGCTATTGTAGACTCTATTGCAGCCAGCCTGTTACTCTGTTGTAGCCTATTTAGCCTACAGAAAAAAAACAGCTTTCATTTAGTCTACTACATATCAATAACAATTCAGTGTCTGTTTAGCTTTAGTTAAAAAGTGGCAATAGTCTAACCTAGTCTGACTTTGGCCACTGGTTGTGATGGGCATGCCGGTGGAAGATAGCCAGGCCGTGCCCTCCTAGTGATGCAACAGCTTCAGCCAGTCTCGAAGAGATGTGAAAGTCGATGATAATCAGGCTAGGTGGAAGAAGATGCGGTAGGTTTTGGGGCCGCATTAGGAGTATGACAACGCATTGCAAGACGTTTCCTTTCTGCTTTAAATTCACTTGACATTGACAAGACAATTTGATAAGTTAACCTAAAAATAAATGCACAAGAGAAAAAACTACGACCGCACACTTAGGCCTACCTCACTTTCGAGAAAGAGAGGGGGATAGGCTAGCATGGAGAGGGAGGGGAGGGGGAGAAAGAGAGGGATTGGAGAGAAATGCGCTGGCAATGCTGTAAAATTGAAGCGCGTTCTTCGTGCTTGTAATCAATGAAGTCAAGGTGGACTTTTTCCCTTTTCAATTAGACCTTGGCTAATAGGCATTTCTGCTATTACCAGCACAGAAACAATAACACGGATACTTCAGCATTAATTAAATAACTGCGTTTGTATGACAATGTTCAGAATATAGCGCCTTCATTTCCAGCCACATTTGAATGAAACTACTTGACGTTCTTGGCTAACAACTACCTCTGTTAGCTTGCTTGCCGTTTCCCTAACTATTTGTTAATGCAAAGTAATTTACAGGCAGTTTCTGATATGTATGAATGAGGGTTAATCTACTTTAGAGCCAGCTCGCGTTTCTGGTGTTTTGGGCAGATAGCACGCGACAGGTGGCCACAGACAACTGCGCATTGTTTGGGGCTGTTGCTTTGCTTACCTGAAATATTAGCAAAACCGAACTCCATTCCTCTCACAGCTTAACCATGTCTACTGGAATATATCCTTGTTGGCTTGAAAAATCAACAATCCAGAGCCCGTTTTCTCTGAGAGCATTTCTAGTTCAGGGTGAAATGGCATAACCAACGGGACAACCAACCTCTCAGCAGCAGTCCGAAGAAACACGCGCTTGCAGTCGCAGCTGCGAAATCTTAATCAACATTCTAGAACACAATGCGGACGTTTATAGGAAAGTTTTCTGTTGCTATTTTCGCTGATGGTTGGTGTTGAGTTAGGCTAATGTCCCAGTGTGATGGCTTTGCAAATATAATAGCCTACTTTTTGAATCTTTTCATTTATATTTTTGGACGGTCCCGGCATTGTCCCAGAAATGATAACTTTGTGTCCCCACAACATTTTTTATGGTCCCCGGGACGTCGGGACACCGTTAATTTCGAGCCCTGGAAACTTGTATCGTAATTTAACGGTATAGTTTTGATATCTACTACTACCATTATTTCACCGTAAAAATATCAAATAATTTTTTACCGTAATTTATTTCATGGTACGTTTTGGCAACCACTGCTGCCATAATTTTACCGTAAAATGTAAATAATAATAATACCGTTATTTATTTAACGGTAGGCTTTGGCAACCACTGCTGCCATAATTTTACCGTAACATGTAAAAAGGAAATATACCGTTATTTGTTTAAAGGTAGACTTTGGCAACCACTGCTGCCAGCAATTTACCGTAAAAACAACAGTTCTTTTTTACTGTGTGATCGAGGCGGGAATGTGAGGAGGATTGGAAAATAGCTTTGATCAGTCAATTGCAGCCCAGTCAAAAGTTTTGGCTGTCACCGCCCCATGAGCTGCCCAGATGGGGTGGAGACTTGGGTACCCCATAGGTTGGGAAACACTGGCTTCGAGAAACACACTCCAGAGCCATAATAATAACCTACTGTATGTTGGTTCCCATTACTCAGGAGGACCCTGTGGCTTTTGAGCATGTGTACTACGGTCCTCCCAAAGAGGCCTTGCTGAAGATCCAGGAAGTGCTGTCCCTCTACCTGGAGATCATCACACAGAGCACCTCAGTAGTAGACTGGAGGTGTGAGGCAGAGTACGCCCAGTACGAGCCCTCGCCCTCGTCCACTAGCATCCCAACAAGCACAGGTACTGTATCAGGGATTAAAATGAACATTTTTTTCACAAATGTCCCAAATCATCCCATTTTTTTTCACATTGGTTACTGCAACTGTGTTATATTAAAATTTTGTTAAAGTAATAGGCTTATCACTGACTGGAGGTGTACTGGTGCTTTTTTTACATACAGTCAAGTTGAGTCAAGTCAAGTGTACTTTATTGTCAAAAATCTATGTAACAGGGTTAACACAGAAGTTTGAAATTGCGTTTGACCAGTCTCCAACGTGCAGTTTAACTAAAAAACATTTAAATAAGACATTGATAATAATTTGACATTTTCAATATCGTTTCACCACAGAAAGAAAGTGGAACATTTCTCTGACTTTGAAAAATACTAATGGTGTTTGGACTACTACAAACGCGTCAATGTATATTACAGTCAGTGCGAAATCACCCTTGTTTGACATGGGGTGCAGGTGGTTTGACTTGTGAGCCATAGATATAAACATTATTGGCTGGAATGTATGAATCGTAAAAAGTAAAGTTATAGTTCCAGGAACAGTAAAAGTCATTTCTGGACACGCTCCAAAAGTGCCTTTGAGGTAGTCTACACAGTTACAGTCTGATAGCATACGGATATGACAAGCAACTCCACAGTACATTTGCAGAAGGAATTCCCTACATAATGAGATTATCTACATGTGATGAATTTGTGGATTTATTTTCTGAATGTGTTCTCAGATGAACCTGCAAATGGACTCCTGGGCAGGAAGGCAAGAAGCGAAACAAGTGAAGAACAGCATGCCTTTTACAAGCTTGGCTTTATCACCGTGACTGCATGTTGCGGATTATTGCTACCTATCACAGTTTGCTGCTTCATTAAGCTTAAGGTATGAAGGCAGTAAACTGATACCACAAGTGTCTCCCTTGATATCATATAAGAATCAGAATTCATTGATAATATTTATCAGAGTTCCATAATTTTCTTTCGATTTAGTGTATTTTTGAACTGTTTTTGAACTGTTAAAAGAACAACACTGGATTACTCATGATGTGTCTGCCTGTCTGTCTGTCTGTCTGTCTGTATACATGTATTCACAGAGACTTCAAGATAATCTCCACCAAATGCAGATCATGTCACATGGGAGGTATATCAATGTGTTTTACTTTTATGGTATTTTTTAATCTGAACCCAAAACCTAAAAACCTAATTTTATAACCTTCTGTAACTATTTCTATCCAAGGTTCAATCCATACCAGCACAGCATTGAGCTTCAGGATCTATCAGGTGAGCACACTGCTACAGTATGAAAACACATATTTCAAATAGAAAAACATATCGTATACACTTTGAAATGTTTGCATACTGAACAGAAATGTGATAACCAAGTTAAGTTTTTGCACATATATTACATCCATATATACTGTACCATAGTGTCCATACTTTAATAGAGTGTCAAGTGTTTTAAGTCAAATTTCTGAATGTCTTCATTAATCTTGTCTGTCTCTTTTTCTCCCAAAGGTTTACCGCGACTACATGCTTGACTTTCCTGCCAGAGCAAGCATATGGAGAAGCAGCAGGAGAACATTCTTCCATTGTTTCTCACAGACTACTTAGCAGACTGGAACACTTGCCAACACCAAGGCACAAAGCGTTTATCACTTTGAGAGTCTATTTTTTATACAGATGAGATATCTTTGTATCTTGCATTACATGGAATATATATATATATATATATATATATATATATATATATATATATATATATATTGTTTATAATGTAAATGTATATATAAAATTGTTATGTATATGGCCCCTGTTGCTTTTCTACTTAAGAAGTGAAATAAAGTTTATAAGTTACTGTGTTATCCGTCATAATGAATTTTTTTTGGGTGGAGAATGTACACGGAGGTGATAACATTAAAATGTTTTACCGTGTACGTTCAACACTTATGGAGTTGAAATGAACAGTCTTCTAGCTGGTCCTAAAATGAAGAACATTTTATTTACAGGCTTTAAATCATTTCTGAGCAGTAAATTCTACACTGTTAATTTAACACTGTTAATTTAGTGCCCAGAACTGATTTACAGCCTGTAAATAACATTTTCCTGGGATTGAAATCCTTCAAGATCCTCCAAACATCTGAATTCTGCTTAAAATGAAAATTAGGGATGTCAGTAACTCTAATCACCAGGGGTGGATGATGACTATTGTTTGGGCTGATGTTGTCTTCATTGCTTCATAACATCAGTGGCGTCAAACAGGGGGGGGGGGGGGGGGGGGGCTGACTCATTCTTAGGGCCCAGCCCACCTGGGGGGCCCCCCGGGGGCCCTCCTATGGAAAATGTTCCATGGAAAATGTTCTTGGGGGGCCTATGAAAGAGGTTGTTCCTGGGGCCGCAAATTTGGTGCTACGCCCCTGCATAACATCATACTTGGTAGGACAAATGTCTGCATGTCTGGATGATGTGGAAGACCACGTGGGACCACCGGATGTGTTTTTCAGACGTGCAGCGTTTAATGTGTAGTGTGCAAAGGGACAATGCACATTCAAAAAGTTGAAGTCCTGAAAGCAATTCACTATAGCAGGTACTCTAAATTGGCAGAACACCTAACGAACAGACAGAAAAAAACTGCTTTCTCCCTCTTTAGAGAGATGGGATAAGATGCAGCATGCAGAAATGCCACAGGGGTGACTATAGTGACAAGGCATTTCGGTTGTCATTGGGAAATCTAGTGCAACATGAGCGTTATCAGTGATGCGGATCACCCGCATGTGCCCTTTAAAATTAGTCGATTACAGGTGTAACAAAGGACTGTGATTGGTGCGCAAGGGGCGTGTGAGCGATTTTATTCTCGGGGGCTGAGAGAGTTGGGAGGCCGGGGAAGGACAGACAAAGCCCGAGAGAACCACCGCGAGGAGACAGCCACCGCCGAGAGAGCCAGAGCCAGATGCAGGAGGAAGAATCCCGAGCTGGTAATCGGATGGAGCTGGGTGGAAAATGTGAGTGCCAGCGGGGACAATCTGTGAGCCAACTACTTTTGTGCAGTTCAACAGACTCTTATCTTGGCTACTTCCATTTAATGAGTTGCAGTGTACAGTCGCCAATAAGTTGTTTGCAGTCGTGTGTCGCGTTTATTAGATGTAGCCATCATGTTTGTGCATCCTGAACACTCTGTACTGTGTCAACTGCAGGTATCCTAGCTGGGAACTTTATTGTTTCCTCAACGAACTGGACACTGGTTCGTAACCACCTCTGCTTATTGCCTCACAGCCTTGCCTTCATCTTGGTATCAATAAATATTTTCTGAAACCTGATTTGATGTCTTGGCGTGCTGGTGTGTGTACAGTGGCCTCCTCAGGGTGGTTGGATATCAAGGGGGTGCCGCCAGGGAACCGCACAGCCCCAGCTGCGACAGAAAAATGTCTCTCAATAAAGTTTTTTTTTCCCTTTTCCGGATTTTTTTTCATCATTTTCTCTTTTTTAACCGAATGTTGAGTTCTTGAAGAAGCTACTTAATATTCATGCATTTTCTATGGGCAAGACAAACCTTTAGAGTGGAATTTTCTAAAGTTTTCCACTTTAAGAAGTAAACGCATTCAAAAGACCACAGATTATTTAGCTATTACTGTACCAGATTCCCAGATTACTGTACCAGAAGTTATGATTGTAAAGCTGACTGGGGCAGAAGATTGATGACTTCCATATCATCTGTAACATAAGACAAATGTGTTTCAGATCATTTACCGTCATGGGAAGGAAAGGTTTCTAACATGCCCAGCATGTAGTCTAGACCTTATTGGTATTTTTTGGCATTTCGTGTTGTTAGGGGGAAATCCAGACTTACAGACTCAGGCCATGTGTTCTTGGAGGACAGAGGTACATGCAGTGTGTGTTATTTGATGGGATCACAAAAAGTTTTTTTAAACTACAAAGCGGATTCCAAAAAAGGGACACTTGATACTTTGCCACATGCAACACACGGTTAAATATCTGTATCATGTGCATTAATCCACCGTTGTGTGTTTATGGTCAATTTTTCAACAGCTGTCATTGTTGGAGTGTCATAGTGTGCTTAGTGACAATGGGTATTTCATGATCTCATAACTCATAGAATAATTTCACAGAACTCTATATAGGCCTTACGTGCCTGCAATTTTGATAATTCAATCTTTCTGTGTAATAGATCAGTAATTAGCCCCTCAACATATTCACTTCTGAGTGACACAGCCTCTCTGTGATGGTGTTTTATTTTTAGATCCATGTTGGCAGCCAGTATAGTTCCTTTTAAAAATGTTCTTCCTTGTGTTATTTTGTAGACGTATCCAACTATTACAACATGTTCTGGCCCTGTCCCAACTTTTTTGAGTTTTGTTGCATGGATCAAATTTTCAATGAACACATAAGTTATAGTACTTCCCTCAAAGTAATACTTTAGCCTGGCTGGATATGTTGACCTTGTGCTATTGTCCATGTAATGCATGGATTGAATATTTTGAAAATGGCAGAATTTTGCTTCACAAAATACCAAGTGTCTAAGGCTGTAACGATATTGCATCGAACCGAGGTATCGCGGTACGCAGACCCACGAACCCCTATCGCGAAACTGCCTCGCAGAATCGCGATGCGCCCTTTAAAAGTTGTTACCAAAGTTCTTCCCTAACAAAATCTCTGTTGTTACCCCTCAGTCTAGAAAACAGCAGCATAAAGGCAAATGTTTGCATATGCGCTTAAAAAAGACAAGTAGAAAAGGGGCGCACATGTGCGAGTAACACTTCCATTCATCCCTCTCTTATAAAATGTTCCGTCCAACCAGCACGTGCATTTGTTATTATCAATTGCCTGAGCAACCTCCGCGAGACGAAACACTTGGAAACGTCGGAAGGTAAAGCACAGAAATGAACAACAGACCCAAGAAGGCTTTATCAAACGTGTGAAGGTGTTAAGATTCATGCATGCGCCGATGCTGTTGAGTGGAGATAGACGTTGAGCAGAGAGAGAGAGAAAGAGAGCGAGAGAGCGAGATGCTCCGCCTGCCCAAATTCATAAACCACGCGACGCTCTATCAGGGAAGTGTCTGAAGTCGGGCGAACGTTGAGGTCGATGTGGATATTAATAGGCAGCGTTATTCTTCCCCGCATTGACCGCCTGCCTAGCGAAAACATGCTCCATTTCAGCCTGCATCCATTCCCGCTCTTGACAAAATGTCAAATCACAAAACCAAACAAAGGACAACGTGCCTGTTGCATAGTGAGAACATAGGCTAACTGAGTTTCGAGTTTTGTTTGTATAAGCGTGCGCGTGCTGCTGCACGATCAAAAAAGTTTAAAAAATAGGCCTATTAAACATCAAAATTAAGTGTTGCATTTTTGTAAGTAACTTTACACAACATGTTTCCTGACGAAATATGACCAGTGTTGTTTCAGTTAATGTTTGGATATTAATTGGATAATGTTTGATAATGTGAGACAGTTGTTAGACTAATAGGCTACCTACTGGAACCCTGACCCTTCTCTCTCCGTCTCTGTCTCCCTCACACACGGTCAGCATCTCAGCATCATATGATCTAAGCCTATTAATAAGAAGCCTACTTTTCCTTGGTGAACTAATATCCCTTATTGTGCTTTGATGTCAACACCTGGGGAACAGGTTGCAGTGGTATATCTGCAGCATCATTTAGGTACACCTACAAAATTAATGTAGGCAGGTAGGCCTAAATGCAAAAAGAAATCATAGGCCTATATATAGCCTATATAGGCCTATAATTTATTTTCTTCTTTTTTTCCTTTAAAAATAAAATAAAATCGTGGGGCATATCGAACCGTGGGTCATATATCGTGATACAAACCGAATCGTGGGTTGGGTGTATCGTTACAGCCTTACAAGTGTCCCATCTTTTTTGGAATCTGGTTTGTAATTGTTTATCCAGTTTTACAGGACATAGAATGCATGACAAAGAGGCATTATTTAAGGTTGTACATGCCCTTCAATATTTGTACATGCTACGCAAACTTTAAGTAGACGCACAATCTGATGGGCGACAGGCACAAGGTGAAGGAGGTCAGCTACACCGTAAAACATGGCATCATGTAAAAAAGTAAGTTGCCCTGTTGCCTTGAGTTCAGTTAAGCCTCGAGTTGAATTAACTTAGAAACTTAAGGCAGCAAGGCAACTTACCTTTTTATGTTTGGCTGGCTCGCAATGTTTTACAGTGTACACTGATATGACGAGTGCAGTAGGATATTAAGACCAAATGTCACCACACAGCATAATCAGTCTTCATTAACTCAGAAGAACAGTGTTAGGATGCAAAGAATGCAAACAATCTTGGATTTTGGTATGCTTTGAAATTTTAATTAAGTAGTCTGGACCAAAGGTGTATAGTATACTAAAGTTGTACAAATAATAATCAGGATCTGCTACTTAATAGACTTTGATATTACAAAGGAACAGCTAGCTCATCATTCTATAAAAATATCTTTTCTGCGAACACACTATTTAAAAAGTGTTACTTCCCTAGTCGAGAAGTGTTACTTGTCTAGTCATTTCTCACTCTATGGCTTGAACTACTCTACATTTCTGTTTTAGCACAAAGTAGTAAAGACTGTCTGTCGGAGAGTGTTCAGCAGCACTACACATGAAACTTGTATACTCCCCCCTACCTCCCCCACAACGACACACACGCACCCATTCACACATACACACACACACTCCCACACACAAGCAGACACAGAAAGGCTCTCTCTCTCTCTCTCTCTCTCTCTCTCTCTCTCTCTCTCTCTCTCTCTCTCTCTCTCTCTCTCTCTCTCTCTCTCTCTCTCTCTGTCTCGCACACACACACTACAGTGGTTCCAGAGCAGAGAAGCAGTAATTAGTGCTTGTACAATGGGCTGCTGAACGCTGATTCATGTGACTGGCTGGCTGGCTGGCTGGCTGCTAGAGTTCTGATGAGTCTGGCCCATTTTCACAGGTCACTGCACACTGTGTCACCGTGTGACCGACCGTGACTATGAAAAGGCAGGGCTGGCCCAAAATGTATGCCCCCCCCTAAAACGTATATACACACTCAACACCTCACAAAGTAACCCACTAACACAAACACCAACCCTCCCTCCACGCACTCACACCCATGCCCCCACCCTTCCCACACGCACATATCTAGTTTTGCATACATGTTCACACGGTCACACGGCGCATTTATACGCAGCTGACACCAATGTTTTCCGAAGCGTGCATCCTGTCCCCTGTCCAGACACTGTAAGTACTGTTTTTGAAATACTTCAATTTCTCCAAAGTGTTTCTACTCATTTGTATCAATAATCAATTACTACTCCATTTCTGGAAAGTTTGCAAGATCATTACAGAAATGATCAAACGGGAGGGTGATGATGATGCATTTTAGTTTGTTGGCAGAGTCCCTGATGGGGCTGACTTTGCCAAGATGGCCTTTCAGAATAATAGTTTTTGCGGAGCAGCCACACGATTGTTTGAAATGTAGACTGCCAAAAGATCAGGCCCTTGATTAAAATCAACAAGCAGAAGGAAACCACTATCCCTAATGACAGTTGCTCAATGAATCTGTGTCTATTTGTATCAAAATGTAAAAAACAAAAACTGTGGGAAAAATGAGTGGGATAAACACACAAAGACTAGCACTCCCCCCATGCAGCATTCAAGCTTATGGTGGTGAGTGACATAACAATATAGCTTCGCAGAGCCACAACGACCATATGCGGTTCCATGATTGTGCTAGCAGTGCAAACAAAAACATGTGGGAAAATAAAGGCAGCGGAGACACAACATGGACGCCATCCAAAAGAGAAGCAGAGGGACTTGCGGGTGGACAATGCTGAGGGAGGCAGATGAAAGAGGACGGAGCTGAAAAAATAGGCAGCGGCAGCCTCATTCACTATTCAGTAGACCGACACCAAGGGGCCTGGCTGTTAGGACAGTGCTGTCAGCCGGTGGAATGGGAAATATTCTGTTGTGGGAGTCGTGTGTGCTTTTGGAGCTGACCTACTCAACTACCCAGATACCGTAGCACAACACACAACAGGCGCAAACACAGCGCAAACACACACACACACACACACACACACACACACACACACACACACACACACACACACACACACACACACACACACAATTCTTTTATTCCCTCTGCTGCTGTGCCTTGGAGTGAACCTGATAGTATTGTTGATACTGGCAGAGAGACAGCGACTACAGGCACCACTGGGAGGAGAGGCAGCTGGTCAGACCCAGTGCTAACACTAAAGGAGTACTTCACAACCTTTCGTCCAGTCACGACTTTCAAAATAGTAAGTATCAACTCTTTTGAACTGTATACATCCTACCCAAATAATTTATTCAGAGGTGGATGCACACACACAGTGCTATTTATATTGTAACAACTAGTTATCAACTATTTGATTAATTGGATTGTTAATTGATTATTTAATTATTATTGTTTGATTATGCTTTAAGGAAATAATTAACATTATTATGACTACAGCCAAATGCATTAAAAAATCTGTCTATAGCAAATCATGTATTGTTGTGGCACGTGATGCAATATTATGATGCTTGGTGACTTCCTATGGCTTCAATACGACTCCTTGATATTCTACTCACCACCTGTTGTGTCGTGACTGTGCAGTAGATATGAGGGAGTCCCAGATGTACTTCCCGGCGCGCACCGTGCTGTTCCGCAAAGAGGCCAACGGGGTGACGTACCGCGTACCGGCGCTGATCTACCTGCCCAGCTCCTCCTCCTTCCTGGCCTTCTGTGAGGAACGCCTGAGCCCTGCGGACGCACAGGCCAACCTCCTGGTCATGCGCAAGGGCAAGTTCTACAGGAATTATGTAGAGGTGAAAAAATGTTACAGATACATATTAATTATCTTCTTCCATTTCTGAAAGGAAATCTTTTTGGTCAGATGTAAAGCTGCTTCCACACTTTCCCCAACTAACACCAGCGATCTAAAAAAATGCAGTTGTTGGCATCCCATGGGTGTCAACACACCAACTGTCAGTTCCACACTGCCCAGACAGTAACTGATTGACTGTTGCCACCATCCAACAAATACAATCTATTTGTCCAAACTGATCTTTTGTTTGCTTGCTGGGGCAGAGTGGAAGTAGCCTCGCGACGCCATCCAATGTACTCCACCAAAGATTTTGGCTCCGCACATCGGATTGACGGAGTCAACAGTCGGCTTTTCTCCCAGGCTAGAGTGGAAGCATCTTACGTTTGTTCAGCAACCTGGTAGATGTTCTTGAGTATAAAGAAGTATAGCACCAAATCGTATCATACTCTACATAAATGTAACTTCAATCATGTTGTCACTGTTTCATGAATTAAGTGCTAAGTGCAAAGTATGAATTTAACACAGTATGTAACATTATGTCCTAGGCTTAGAGTTAACCCCTTAAGACAAGGCATTATAAATTAGCTGTTACCAGAATGGCAATGAATGACCAAGTCGTAATGTATTACTAAAGGGCCGTGCACTGCCATAGTAGTGTAGTACTTTCAATGTCTATTACAGCGTGCCTCAGGAGGTACGGCGCGCATTAAGGGGCTACGTATAGTGCATAACCATTGTCGAAAAACAAAATCGAAAAATGAATGTGTTACCCAATATTTTTTCTTCTGTTTCTTATGTCACATTGTACCTGGCTCTGTGCTGTTGATTAATGGTGTCTCTCCGTCCGTTTCCGTCTCTGTCTCCGGTAGTGGACTGATATGCGTGTGCTGTCCACAGCACAGCTGCAGGGCCACCGTTCCATGAACCCATGCCCCGTCTACGACGAGTTCACTGGCACCCTCTTCCTGTTCTTCATCGCCGTGCTGGGCCACACCTCAGAGTCCTACCAGCTGGTGACGGGCAAGAACGTCACACGCCTCTGCTACGTCTCCAGCACGGACCATGGGGACACCTGGAGCCCCGTCACCGACCTCACCAAGAGGGTCATTGGAGACACCATTAAAGGTGACAAATGCCTGGCAACAATAAAACATTTTTTACAGTTTATTAGTGTTTCTACATGTATAAACATAAAATATAATGTATACTTACTCTGTACCTTTCACCAACCTCACCAAGACGGTCAGCGGAGACACCATTACAGGAAGAGCATGTATTTTTTTGTCAGTATACTTCCAGAAATTATGTTACTGCCCCATTCACAAATGTTATCTTAGTATTAGTAAGTTAGTAAGTATTTTCCACCGCCATCAATTTCTAAGTATGAATTATGACATGCATAAAAATGTGAATCTTCACCATGGCCAGTCTTTAGAATTTCCGGTAATGAATATCTTTTGATCAGACCGGTCAATATTTTGCTCATTAAATATTCATGAAAAGAATTTGGGAATGGGCAGAATACTTGCAATGCCTACTAGACTGACCACAATCCTACAGGGGTTATACTAAACAACTGAGATACCTGTCATTTTAGTGTGGGATGTTTCCTGGCCCAAGTGGACCAGCCTGTTGGCCAATCTTCATTAACTGCTTATTATACGGCACTCTAGAATGGTGCAAGAGCCCCCATTCACTTTCAATGGGCGGACCCAACATTCGGTGGTCACTACTTTTCTGTAATGCCCACCTAATAATACCCACTGCCAATGGCAACGAGTTTGGTCACTTCAGAGATCACTCCGCAAGTAGATCGGTCATATCTTCACTAATATGGCTTGCCTTCTGATTTTTAGCAGTATGGCAGCAGCGCGATTAACGCACACTGCTGGTGGCCCACTGATGCTGATGTTGAATGTAGGGATGCACCGGTACCACTTTTTTGAAAACCGATACAAGTACGAGTACATTAATGTGTGTACTTGCCGATACCGGCGAGTACCGATACCGATACCTTTTACCACCAATGAAGATTGACCAACAGGCTGGTCCACTTGGGCCAGGAAACTTCCCACACTAACATGACAGGTGTCTCCATTATTTTGTCGAACCCCTGTACATACTCTACCTTAAAAAGAGACAAAAGCTTGGAAACTATACTAGTATTACTATTGTTATTATTACTGTTATAAAATTAGTTAAAACCTTATTTTATGGTTTCTGTTTTAGTGTAACTACTTACATGTATCAACAAATAAGATACTGTACACATAATCATAACCCTATTATAATGTTCATCTTGTTATATACTTCATTAAACTGCACCAAATGAATGCAACAGGGACTATAAAATAGTGAATTTTAGGCCAATAATAAGAATGATAAATGAATTTCCTTTGGGATTAATACAGTATCTCTACTCCAATCTATGATACACTAGCAGCATTCTTCAGGACTGATTTCCCATTTTTAAATCACTCAATCAAATTTAACAACCATACCATTTGCACTGACATAATGTACAGAGACATTTTTCTTTGGAATAAGTGATGATGGAAACACGCTTAAACTCTCACCATATTTCCTGTTAAACTGTTTTTCTTGGATGCACAAAGGGCTGGTAATGAGCCCAAGTTGCCTGTGTGGGATTGGCACTGGTCCTCCTCATTGAGACCTTTTAAACTACTTCACTACAGGACATTGGCAGCATGAATGAGTTTCTCGTGTTGACCTCAGATGATATCAATATAGCGAGTTGCAGCAAGGAAGCTCTCGGATATGTGGTCCCCATTTAGTCAGTCATGCACCACAGAAATTTCGGAAAGTATTTGGTTTTTGAACATTGCTCAATAAACAGTATTTGGCCCTCGAGTTACTGTAATTCAATTTTACACAATACAAAGTGCAAGCACCGGTCAAATGTTTTCTGAGAATCGACCTGACTGTTTTCCCACATTGTACATTTGTTTGTTTGTTAAGGTAAGCGTACCCATTAAGCCCATGTACCCTTTAAGCCCACTTTCAACTTTGAGGTCAATTTAAAGAAAGGGAAAAGGTGAATTTTGTTGTTCATCACCCTATCCAATTAAAGGGTTTAGTAACTGACAAAATGTTTTTTTATTGCAAACAAATCACATTTTTTATCGTCGAGTTATCCCCGTCCAAGTGAATCCAGTCTCAGGACTACTCACAAGAAGTTGCCTCAAAACTTTGCTGTTTTGGGACATGTCAGAAATCATAGAATATCAGCTAGTTTAAGTCAAATGTTTTGAAAATACTTTCATATTTAGTGAACTAAGAGGTAAATGTAATGATTTTTATATATATACATGCAGTGTTTTACTAAATTATAGCATTTCTCTTCAAATGGAAAGATGTGTTTTATGAGCGAGCACACGCCGATATTTTCTTGATACAACCACACACCATCTTTATCTTACTCTACCGTAAGACTTAAGGTGGTTAGGTATGAATTCTAAGCATATTCCAGTTTGTTTGGCATTGGTCTTTAAAGAAATGCATCATGAAATGTTTTGTGGAGTTGATTATTTCCATAAAATAGCTTTTTGTATAGGCGGGCTTAATGGGTACAAGGTGGGCTTAAATGGTACACCTCATTGAAATGCATGCAAGTTTGCATGCATGCTTATGAAAAATGCCTTTGAGGGACATAAAAAGTGCTGTACAATCCCAAGTTGTTGCTTTAAAAGGCGTAATGTAATGAACTAACAATAATCAATAAGAAAAAATACATTTCTCTGTTTGGATGAAGAATTTTATGAAGTATATGAAGTAAAAGATGGCGTAATATTTAATTAGGTTTTATGCACTATTTTTTGAGCAAATCTTACATTTTTGGTCTGAAACCATTTATGCCATGTAGGCTCCACTGTTTAAACTCAATTCACACACCTCACCAGGTATTTTGATAGAGAAATAACTATATGAGCTTATTTGGAACACAAGTGGGCTTAAATGGTACCAATGGTACCATTTAAGCCCATTCAGACTTTTCACTTTTCTCGTAAAAAATCTTCATATTGTACTTTGAAATATCCATCAACTCAGTGACAAACATTGAGAAGAGAGGTAAATCTTACTATTTAACAAAATATTTCACAAAAAAATTATGTGAAGATGATTGAAAAATAAAGAAATTTAGATTTTGGTGGGCTTAATGGGTACGCTTACCTTACTTCTTGTGATATCTTTCAAACGTCATCATTCCCTGAAAGCATCTCCAACTCTGGCTGGTGATGACCAGGGTTAGCTGTCTCCTTCCGTAGCTTGTCGAAACTGAGAAATTGTGTCTGAAACACGGAGGTGGACTTTTGTGAAGGCTATAGAGCAGAGGTAGTAGCAGAGATATTCTAGACAGATCATTTTGATTCTTTTCCAGTATCCACTTTATGTCGGGTGAACGCTCCTTTAGGAGACCTTCGGTTAGGAGACCTTTGGAGTCCTGAGGTTGATAATAAATGAAGTCCCCTTAGCGCTGTAGATGGCGGTAGCGTACGTCTTGTGCAAACACCTCAAAAAGAGAAGAAGAAGGGGGGGGGGGGGGGGGGGACAACGCCCCCTTAGGAGACCCAACTTGAGCACACGCTTTTGCATTGAGTGGGCGTGTTTTGGTCCCCCTTGATTAAAATTGGATCCAATTTGGTAGTAGTGTGCACATCCCCAATGATGAAGTGCAGGTCAGAGGGGCCGGTAATATTTGAGAGAGAATTAAATCTCTGAGAATCTCCCTTATATTGTAATGGTGCTGCAATGCTTTTCATGTTATAATCTGGCTTGCCAGGCAATCTTGTTCAGGCAAATGGTCCTTTTTCAAGCATTTGTTAAGATTGACTTTTGAGGTCGAGGCTGAGGCTCAAACGACTAAGGACCCATACTGTTACACCGGGGCCCTGTTCAATTCCAGAAGTAATTTCCCGATCCTACCCCATCTTTCTCTCCCAACCATTTCCTGTCTTCTCTTCACTGCTTCTTGCCTCCATCAGAGTGGGCCACCTTTGCGTTTTTTTGCCAATTGATGTGATGCTAGACCAAACTTTTCACGTTATAATCTGGCTTTCCAGGGTACGGCTTTGTCTTTTTGAAAAGTACTAGCTAGGATTGACCTTTGACCTTTGCCATTTGTGCATCTCGCCTTCTCAGAGTGGGCCACCTTCGCCCTGGGCCCCGGCCACGGCATCCAGCTGAAGTCTGGCCGGCTCCTAGTGCCGGCCTACGCCTACCACATCGACTGCAAGGAGTGCCTGGGCAGGGTGTGCCTGACCACGCCACACTCCTTCTGCTTCCACAGCGACACGCACGGGCGCGTGTGGCGCTTCGGTGAGGCCATCCCCGGGCCAGAGAGCGTGGAGTGCCAGATAGTGTCCGTGGACGAGGAGGACGGCGGTAACTTCCTGTACTGCAACGCCAGGAGCCCGCTGGGGTACCGCGTGCAGTCGGTCAGCCTGGACGACGGCGCAGTGTTCCAGGACGGCCAGCTGGTGCAGAAACTGGTGGAGCCCCGCAATGGTTGTCACGGCAGCGTCATTGGCTTCCCTGCCCCTCTGGACCTACTCACGGCGTCTAGGGAGGTCCCTCATCTTGGACGACACTGGACGACGTCTCTCCGTGTTCCATCCAACCCCTCGTCATTGTCGCCCTCGTCCTCGACTCCTGTTAGGAACTTTCTCAACCCTACATGGGTGGTGTATTCTCACCCCTCGTTGCCCAACGCACGCAGGGACCTTGGGGTGTACCTGAGCCTGTACCCTCGTGATCCGGACAGCTGGTCTGGGCCTTGGGTGATCTACGAGGGGCCGAGTGCCTACTCAGACTTGGCCTACCTGGAGCTGCCCATTCCTGGGGCTCCTCCAATCACAGGCTTCGCCTGCCTGTTTGAAAGCGGCATGAGGACACCCTACGACGAGATCTCATTCAGCCTCTTCACCCTCTACGAGCTCATTGAAAACCTCCCTGCAAAGAACTGCCAACTCACAGATGCAAAAAGTTGCATGCAACAGCACACTACGAAGAGGAAGCAAAGAAAATCCTGTGGCCTTTGTTGTGTATCATGAAAAAAAGTTCAAACTGTAAGACTGTAGGCCTATCCTAAGAATTTAGTCAAGTATAGTTTTACAAAAAGTGGAGCAACACTTCATAGTAAAAGCTTTAGAACTATGGCACATGCTGCCTTGTAGGCTAGTGAGAATGATTAGGCTAATATTAAGATGGCGGCCCTATAATGTCGTTCAGTTCAATAAGGTGGGGTGTCTAAAAAACACTATACTTTCCTAAAAACAACTATAGGTTTTAAAGTTTTCATTTTTATAACAAAGACATATAATAGGCCCAATAGCCTAGAATGATTTTACATTTAGTTCAAAACAGCTCTGTATAGTTTTTTTTTTCCTTTTTTGTGTTGCACAATGTAGTTCACATCCCACAATTAGATTTTTTATATTGCATAATTTTGCATTTCATACAAGAAGTAAGTGTTAAGTTGCTCTCAGTTTGTCTGTTGCTTGTTTGCTTTCTTATAATGGCTGTAATCGTCCTCCATTTTCCCTTGCTAATTTTAACAGTGTTTTGATGTGAATAATTAAAAGCCGACACCCCAACCCAACCCCATACCTCGGCTATATTAATTAGTTGTAATTGGGATAATTGGGAAATAATGTGTAACACACTTGTAGCACATTATTGTCCACGTCAAATTTCTTTAGGTAGGCCTAGAACATGTGCAGGCTAATTGCTGTGCTGAAAAAAGGGGGCATTTCGGAGAAAATTAGCGGAAATCAAATCCCGCCAATGTTTTCCTTTGTGTTCACTCACCTAGCAAATGAGGCTTTTCTGTAGTCCTCCTAACCGTGAATAGGCCTACCAATCAAAATAACACATTCGCCTGCCTGAGCGACGCAAAAACTCGTCAGACAATTTCTATTAACAGGTTCACCTCGCGTGCGTGTAGGGCTAGACTTCCGCGCGCGTTGTGTTCATACCTTTTTAATTGGCCAATCAATACCAGCTACAATCTTTGCTACAACTCTCAAAACTAGACCAGTAATGTGACGCCTGCCCATCAATACTGTTACAGCTCCCCCTGCAGGTCTACGTGGGACCACACTTGCTCATCCCGGGGAAAGGGTTTGCAGACCTCCCCAAGCCCAAGCAATACGACCCTAAACCTAACCCTAACCCTAACCCTAACCTTAAATCGCTTGTTTGAAACGTTTGATTACCAATGTGAAGTACAGAGAGGGCATCAAACTAGTGGGCCCCCTTCCCTGACCTCCCTCACTGCTTTTAAGCCGTGGCAGCCATTTGCTCCCTTTCTCCTCTTTTCTGTTGCCTATGAGGCGAGGCTGCCAATGGGCCCTGGAGAAAACAATAAAAGTGAAATCATGAGGCCTACAGTTTCAGTGTGGTGCCGGCCCTTAACAACCACAGCTGTCTCCACTTTATTTAGACATCATGCAATATATCCACATGTTAAGAATAGTTTAATGATACATTCATGATAATAATTCAGAATTTTATGATATGATATGATGGCTTCAATACCTCCCAAAGGAACCAATTCAGAATAGTCAACAACTGCCTATGAAACTTACTTACTGTAAATGGGTTTAACAAATACCTTAAATTAAGAATAAAAAATGGTTGTAAAAATTGATAATAAATCCAAACATTACTGCCGTAATCGTTCACGTATTACATTTCTAGAAAATTAACTACCATGTTGCATTATGATCGGGGCTGTTGACAGCTTTGAGCAGGCCCAGGACAAAATAATCCGAAAGGGCCCCCGCTCAAAACAATGTAATGGGGTCCCAATTACCCCATCAGTTTCCCTGGTTATGACTTACATTACATCACACTTAACAGATGCTTATGTCCAAAACAGCTTACAGTCAGTTACTAGCTAGAGGGCAAGTGACCTACTACAGTGATGCAGCCGCTAAAGCAACATGGGGATGTGTCTTACTCAAAGGTATGGAATAAGTTGCAGGACCACATGCATAATTTATATTGGTCAGGATAATATTGCTCAGGATGCATGCCATTGGCAAAATAGATGACGAGTGAAATGTAAGCAATCACATGTGAATGCATGACTGTAGCAGACAAGTTCTCTCATTGTGTATTGTGAGTTGTGTGCACGGCAAGAACTGTTCCCATAGTATGTTTAGTAAAAAAGCGGCACTCTCGGGTGTAATTCTTTTTTTAGAATTATTTTTCAATCTACTGGGTTACTGCAAGAATTACACCCGAGAGTGCGTCTTTGACCTTTGCTTTTTGCTCGCACCTGAAGACCTTGTAAGAACAGTTGAGAGTTGAGCACACTTTCTAAAAAAAAAAAGCCCATAGTGAGGATGACAGAGAACAGAGATGGATAGGGATGATCGAAACATGATCGAATGTTTGTGGCTGCAGTACTGACAAACTTTTGCTTTGGCAACAAAATCAAGTCAAGTTAAATGATGCTGCCTATCTAATTTGCCAAGTTTGATTACAAAAAATGGGACACTTTCAGAAACACACACATCAACACTGTACTGTAGTACAACGCGTTGAAATACATTGAAAAAACGGTGGCCACTTTGATCACTTTGCTTAACACAATGCAGTGTTTACTCCTGTAACTGAAGACCAACACAGTATAATAGAGCTCATGTAGAGTTGTGCTTTGTGGGCACTGATTAAAATTACACTGCAAGTGATTGGTTCACCAAAGAGCATCCTCTCTGCTATGCGTAAGTACCCTTGCGGTCCACTTCTCCAGGAGTTTAACCACTTAACCCAACATCAGATACCAGTCAGGGCCAGTTCTCGGATGAGAACTTTGCAGTTTGACGGCAGGCGCATACAATGAAATGGTCCATCACTCCTTTTTTCTTCTGATTAGAATTTCCAAAATACAACCTGGCAAGCAATGGAAAGAAGATGCTTATCTGGCTGGCTACATCACTTCAGATAAATTGCAAATGACAATTGCGCGTGGCGACTGCCAAAACCCACCAATTCAGGATCATTCTGATACATCTCTAAAAATGAACGACTTGAGACACACAAGTTGTGATTGTGAAAGAAGTGAAGACGAGCAAATGAGTAATTGTCAATGGCAGAAATACTAATATTGTTATAACATTAAGGCATTAAGGATAATTGAATTCACCGGGTCTAGGCCCCTGAGGCTGAAAGAGATATTAAACTCACATTTAGCCTAAGTGGACCCAGGATTTTCTATGTCTGGGAAACATTTATCTAAGCTATATTACATCACCGTAACCACAACAAACCATTTCAAACCAGGGTGGTGGTGGTGCATTACCATTTTACTGCCTGGCCACAAGAAAGGAGACCAAAGTAATTCTATTGAACCCATACTAAGCAAATAAAGTTATTGGAGTTCACAGTTTAAAGTCATAATATCCTGATCCTAGTGTGACTGGGATTGGATGAGATCATAAGAGCTTTCATCACAAACTGATGCTCGCTTGGTCGTAGAGATGCACCGGATCCTGATTTTTAGGATCCTGCCGGATACCGGATCCACTGCTTAAGATCCTGCCAGATCCGGAACCAGATACCGGATCCTACAAAAGGGTTGAAACACATAGCCAACTCGCACACGTGGGCCCTTTTTATTACGTTGGCGCACACTATTTTTAAGACTCATTGGCTTACTGCCACACTGCCTTCAACGGCCGCTTCCAAAGGGCTTTCACTCCATGCAGCGATTGGGGTTGTGAAAAGACTGACTGAAAAGCCTAGGCTACGTATACCGGATCCACTGCTTAAGATCCTGCCGGATCCGGATAGTCTGAAAAACTTATCCATATCCTGTCGGATCCGGATCTTGGATCCTGTACAACTCTACTTGGTAGTTAGTTACCCCAAGCGTGTGAAACGTGTGCATCTGTATTGGACATGTTCATATACTACACCCCAATGATAAATACAGCCAACCAGATTAATGGGAGTATCAAGTATACCCTTCTCTTACTGCTTTTCAGCCTTTATTGGTTTTTATGAGACAGGATAGTGAAGGAGAGGCAGGAAGTGAGCTGGGAGAGAGAGATGGGGAAGGACCGGCAAAGGACCCGGACCGTGAATCGAACCCGCGTCGGCCGAGTGGTAAACGTGTGCCCTACCATATCAGCCACGTTAGGGACAATAATTGTCTATTTTGCATGACTTTTGGTCCCCAAAGAAAACAGTGGTGGAATGTTCAGATGGAATGTTCGTACACTCTAAAACTGTGTGTGAAAAAGCTTTTTCAACCATAAACTCTGAACTGAGTGTAGCTGTTATGTGAAGAAGCAAACTTGTGGCCTCTGTTATAAGGCCCATATTTAAATAACTATATGGGCTTGTTATGCAAGACTTAAAACACACAGCGTCTTAATAGCATAAATTGTTTGTTAAAAAATCGATACACAAGAGTTGAAGAAGTTAATTTAGGCAACTTTAATCAAGACATTCTTTAGAAAACAAAATTCTTGATTACAAAAAGTTACAAATGCTGTCTCCATTACTCCTTCCATATTCTGTGTATTTGTGGATACCCGCAAATGGGCAAAGAATTGTATAACTTCTTATGATTTTCCTTTTGACATTCTGTTCCAATGCAACACAAACAAAAACTGCGCCCCAAAAAAAGGGGTATTGGTGGCGAAGAAGACCAACAGAAATCTGCTTGTGTACAGGACCCGAGTACAGGACAACTGAGGGCAAGCTGCAACTATTTCTATCGGCATGACAAAATGCACAGACATCTTTAGCTTTCCCCATTATACACTTGTGCCCAACGGAGAGCACACAGACAAAAAAACAAAGATAAGTATGAAGCTCTGCTTTTCATAAAGAAGTGCAGATGCCTTCACAAATAGATTTGCTCTCCCTGAAGAACCACGTTCAGGACTCCAGTCATGAAAAGGGCATTGTGGACAAACAGTACCACTACATTGACGTCATTAAAACCAGTTTTTAGTCACATCACATGCCATAAACTTTGGCAAAGTCCCGAACCAGGGCACTGCCCAGACAAGACGACTGACATCAGTGCTGCTAGGGGTCAGTCCCAGCCTCGTGCGTGTGTGTGTGTGTGGTCGTCTGGAGAAAAGAGCTGTTTGTAGGGAGCTGCATTGTCAACCCCTGGCAGCGGAAAGTATGTACAAATGTAAAAGTGATGCCGAGCTGAGCAGACAGGCTCTGCACATTGAGGATCACCGGCGACTGGCTACCAGCAGCTGTGTGGCCGTTACTGAGTCTGGGAACAAGTTGTGGTACGTGGGCAGGGGCACATAGGCAGCGGTGATCATTTTCCCTGAAGACGCCAAAAAAAAAAAAAAAGAAGGAAACACAAACAAGAAAGAGCATTTCAGTACCCTGCACCACTTACACATTGGACCATACACAAGCCTGAAACTTGACACTTTTTGAAATATGAATATAATACATTTAATTAACAATTTCTTTACCCAATACATGACTATAGAACCCAATGACTTCTCATAGGACTATAATAACAAACAATATCCTCAATGTTTTTATTCTTAAAAGCAAACTGTTCAGCCTGAAATCAGGTACTGAAATTCAATAAAACAGCCCTGCATACAATACTGCTTGTAAAAAGTTACTGAAAGAAATGACTGACCTGCAAACCAGCGTCCGTGCAGGGCGTTCACGGCGGCCATGGCAGCAGGGATAGTTGGACACTTGACATACACATTGCCCTGGAAAGGAAAATTAAATGAATGAAAAACTGTTTCATGGGTGAATAACAAACAAAACATGGGGGTGTGTTGCAAAATACTGCCTGCTCAAAGTTTACTAGCTGGTAATAAATAGAGATTTGGGACTGAAGTTAGACTATGGGCAAGAGACACAAGTGGAGCCTTTTCTTGAATAATACCATAAAACCTCCAAGCATTGATTTGATTAACCCTATGCACCCAGCCCGGACCAACTTTGATGTTGTATAATTTGAGATTCATGTTTTCCACCATAAATCATGCCTCACTCTGAAGTTTTCAATACCGTTTCAAGATATTGCCGTCAATTCAAAAAAAGCGAAACATCCATGTTAGGACCGCAGACATTCTACCACTGGGCTATTTATTTTCACAAGTGGACGGGTTTAGCGAATGAAACAATACACAATTCCCAAACCCTGCTCAAATCCCATTTGCCTTTGAAACGGTGATTTGGACAGCGGTCATTTGTAAAGGCAAAGCGACAGTACCAAGGTAAAAGATAATGACAGGAGGGATACGTGTGTTTTGCGACCACCGTTTCATCAGCTGTTCACTCCGACTGGTGCCTCGGAAAGTTTTGCCGCTAACTAGCCGTTTGAATTAGCGTGCTGATTGGTCAATGCTTCCCCCAACACAGTTGCCGGCCAATGGGAAAGGCAGGCAGAGGCAGACCAAGAGAAGATCAATAGAATGTCGCTCAACCGTAATGTCTGTAAAACTAGCGATTCTATGAGAAGTATTACCGTATCCAGTCTATCTACACGATTCACGTACGTGACCTATTTTGAGATCAAAACGGCGAATTTCGCCGAAAGGTGACAAGTTTGCAGGTATGATAAATAGTACATTTTATGATGAAGTACTAGTTGATGAAGGATATATGTATTGAGGATAGCAAACGAGAAAATATTACAGATTAGAGTTTGGAAAAACGTAAGTACAGGTAAATGTGGTACAGACAACTGGACCAAACTCGGATATTTCATGTAAAACCACGTCTCAGGTTTGACCCTCACCTGAGTTGAGTTCTTGTCCACATATATGTGAACTACTCCTCCATGTTTGTTGCACTCCTCGATGACGTCATCCTGGATCTCTCTATCCCAGCCAGGTTCATTTTCACTGGGGGGGGGGGGAGATTACAGGATAAACAACAGAACACTCTTGACACCTACTTAGCCAGGTGAAAATATGAGTTACACGTTTAATTCTTAAAATGTCCTCTGAAAAATCATGGTCTTGACTAATTAATAGTTGTGGAAGTGGTCTAGCTAACCAGTTCTTCTCAGAAATTGTGCCAACCACATTTTTTCTGGATTGACGCAAAGGCTGTTCAAGCACTACTGAATAAAGCAGAAAGGCAAAATGTGGAAGACATATTCAAGCTAAGCATGGAATGGAAAAGGAAACAAATATCATTAAATCACTTATTAAATTAATGATATTCCAGCACACAATTTTCCATCCGTTTCTAACTGCATGGTATCGTGAGCCATAACTCCCACATCTTGTTTAATTAAATAAACTACAATGTATTGCAATGTTTGAGCAATTCTAATATTGCCTTTATCTAAAACTCTGGGCCATTGTCCAGCCTGTAAGCAAAACTGGTAACCATTAATCTCAGGGCCTGACCCCATCTGACCTGCCATAACATGGGTTTGATAAGTTGTCTGGTTCAAGTCTGAACTGACTAACCAAGGTAAAACCGCTTCCATTCAAAACCTGACTGATGTCCCAGGAAGGCCTAGTAAACCCAGATAGGTTTATTCTGAGTATGGTAAAATGCCACACTGAAGAGTTAGGTGGCGATTTGTTGTTTCATTCCACGAGCAAAACCGGTCTTTGATACTATAGCAACAGGACGTGTACCACTCACTTACTGAGCTAAAAGCACCTTTCTCTAAAACCCCAGTCCAGTGTATGTTTGTGGATGCAGACACAAAGAAAAAGAAGAAGTGGGTGCAGGAATGTCAAACAAAAGATGCACAGTAAGTGTCACTCACCCCTGTGGGCTGAACATGTTGGAGAGCTGAAGGCAGTGAGTGGCCAGGGGCTGCGTGGGCAAGTTCATGGCCTGGTTCATGCTGGGTAAGTTGAGTGCTGGGGCCGCTGCGGCTGCTGAAGAACAAACACAAACAAAAACCATGAATACAAAAGCTTCACTGCCAGCTGAACCCACACACAATTAAGTCCAGACAAACCACACTCTGGCTGGACAGTGCCTCTAAACACTCACAGCACAATTCCTTCAGTCTCACTGGACAACATCTTCAGGGATTTTTATGGGGTTTTAAAGAGGGTATTTCTCACTTCAGTTTAACACATTTGTAGTGAAATATTAACTCTCTTTAAATTGACAGAGTGAAAGACTGTTTTGGTTATCTTTTCCTGTGAAACAATGATGGTGTAACCCTTTCCACAGGATTTATGAGCTCTGCCAATACTTCTTGGAGGCACCATCTCAAAATGGTAACACTGGGGGGCAAAAATATTCAGCAACATCCTGGCATCCTCTGGCTTACACCAAGTTAGTAATGAACTGGCACAGTTCTAGCCCATATAATTCTTTCTGGATAAATTACCAGATCATGTCGTCTTTTAGCACTTCAGCTACAGTAAGACTTGTTATGTTAAAGGACCAGTTCAGTCAATTTCAATATGCTGTTTTATTGCTCACGCTACCCTTGACTTGTCAGTACCCGGTGATGCCACATTTTTCGGCTAAGCCCTTTCCGAGATACGAGTTATTATAATGGGGGCAGCATTTGTTTATTATTTTTTTAAATTAACATAGGCCTACTCCAAATATTTTCCTAAAAGGTACAACTGTTTGCTAGTTGTCTGCTGATGTTGTGTAACCTTTTGGATGTTTTTGGGAATTAATTAAAAAAAATGTTTTTTTTAATTTTTTTTATTAAATGTAAACAAAGCGCTGCCCCCATTACAATGACCAAGATCTCGGAAAAGGCTGAAGAAAAAAAGAAAAAAAGAAAAAAAAAAACTCAGGTACTGACAAGTCCAGGGTAGTGTGATCATTACAACCGCATGTTGAAATTGACTGAACTGGTCCTTCAAGAGTGCAATAGGTTCAGGAGTTTTTTTTTTTTTTTTAATCATAATCCATAGTATTTATCTCGTCATGTTCAGAATACATCTCTCTTGTGTACATTACACTTCGTTGTTACTTTGGCATGTATGAAATATATTAAAACTTTGGCATTTGACCCACTATTGTAAATAGAAAAGACAAAAACAAGGCATCCATTTAATTCCCAGCAGACTTTGTTCTGCATTGATGGAAGAGTTGTCTTTAAAGAGAAGAGGGTAGCAAGAACTGTTTTCTTTTGCAAGAAAGGTTGCCATTTTGCTGGTTTGGCAGAAAGGTTGTTTGGTTAGTGAGTGTGTAGTTGTGCAACAGTAGCATTTAGTTTTCGAAGACCAGGACTAGGGGAAAAACTGGAAAGGAAAATGGTGTCCAACTTCAAGATTCATTTGAGAAGTGGAACAGATGTGTTTAAAAAACTTAAACAATAGTGGGGACAGCACTTAAGTATTGCATAAAAACATATCAAATTCCAGTCACTTTCAATTCACCAGCAAAGTCATATTGCATAATGCCACAATTGAACATTAATATGACTGGGCACAGAGAAATATGTATTGTAGAACTCTGTGAACTGTGCAACACAAAGAAAGTAACAAAAATGATGGCAACACAAGAGAATATGTGCATCTTAAATTTAAAAAAAACAAAATTCACCTTCTGGGGGCTGTATCAACATGGCTTGTAAATCTAAAAGATCAGAAGAAGAGAGATTACAGCACGTGCTTAACCAGCAGCGAGCACACAAGACGAAACACTCAACGATGACAAGGTGGAAGACACATGGATCATGACCACAAACACATGCACAAGGGAGAGGGGGGGGGGGGACTAATCTGCAATGCAGCCTGTGTGGTGTCATCACTGGGCCTAAAAAAGACAAGTTGGGTGGGTGCCCTTGCCCTGTCACCATGACGAATTGCTGTTACATTAGAATGGGTGCCTAGTCTCTTCCTGTTTACTGCAGGCTAGCAGTCTCTGTTTGCGGCTTCAAACAAAAGACTGGCGTGTTCGGTCTCCTGAAGACCTATTAATTCCCAACAGAACTGAAACTAAAAGTAAGTTTCAATTCCTCAATATCACTTAAAATTACTGATGTACCTTAACTGTGACCTCACTGATGTGCTTTGATGACCTTGACTGACCAACTGACCATACAAGGTTGTATGCGTAGCTCAAATTAACACAGAAAAGCATGCTGCTTGCATCTCTAAAATACATTTAGCCATAGTTTAAAACACTCATTTAGAACACCCCTTCACTTCTACTAAGTTTCATTTAATGATCAACAGAACAGATCCATGAGGAACAGTAGACTACCTAGTCTAAGTATGTGCAGTACACAACTTAGCCTTAGTGTGTTATCGAGAATCAACTTATCGTTTAATGTCTCTGCAAGAGGGTTATGTCCATTGTTGTCATACTACGAGAGCCAATGTTTGCAGAAGGTACTGAATAGAACAAAATGCCTGATCTAGTTACACAAGTTAGTGTATTAATGGCTTACTTGAAAATGAATGAGTCTCGATTATACCATCTCCCACATGAGACACACAGCACACACATGCACAAATGACATCTATGAGATGAGACGGCACAAGTGTCTATTATTGTGAGTAGACAGCTGCCAACCAACATTCCATGCAGTGAAGTGAAGTGACGGAGAGGCAGGTTTGAAGAAGAATTGTGTGGGTGAGTTAAGGAAAGGAGAGTGAGAATGGAGAGGGGTCAGTATGTGAGGAGGAGGGTTGAGCACTGAGCAGGCCTGTATGGGATGAACAGACTCGCCTTGGACTGCGGCGAGGTTTCCGAATGGGATGGACCCGCTCATCTGCAGGGCCTGCTGTGCGGCAGGAGGGATTTGAAGACCTGTGCCTGAGGACACACGCAGACACACACAGTCATCTTATCTGACAGATCACATAAATCGTCAAACAAAAACGTCTTCAATTGTGTTCCCCCATCTTCCACATATTTTGTCTCCATACTTCCTAACGTCAGACAGTGTCATGAAATATTAGACTGCCAGACACAGAACACACATTCTGTACCTTCTGCAAGGCGAGCCATGAGTTGCAGGCGTCCAGTGGTGCCCAGATCGATGCCTGTGCGCTCAAGCTCGTCGTTGTCCAGGAACGAGCTGGCAGTGGACGCGTCCGTCCTCTCAGTAACGTGACCCACCTTCATGGGCCGACCAGCAAGCTCAAAGCCATTCAGCTGATCCAGAGCCTTCTTGGCGCACTCCGCATCTGCAAACTAACACCAAACATGCCAAAGTGTCAACAGCCAAGCCAAGGTGGACACATAAATGACATGTGAGTGAAATTTGAATATTAATAACAGATTCAGCTTGAAGTCTCAGGAGAGACAAAAGGCACGTACAGAGATGAACCCGTATCCTTTGGAGCGGCCAGTCTCGCTGTCCATCATCAGCTGGATGCTCTCAATCTGAAATGGAACACGGGACACGTCAGCTTTGACCAAGCACAAGCATTTCTGCACAGTTTGACATGGAACAGACACGCCTGGTTGGTTTGGAGCAGGCGGAACAAATATCAGCGCCTTTGTTTCTCATTAATATTGGCATAAAAGTCAAAAACAAAAACATCGATGTGCTATGGTCCTGTGGAAACAGTTAGTTTTTTTTGTTTGTTTCCTTTCCCTTCTCATTTCGCACATTAAGAGTTTTCATACACATTTAATGTTCTTCAAAGTGAGAGTCCAAAAGCACGGTCATCTTAATTGGACAGGTGACAATGAGTATAAGAAAGGTGCCAATGGGTAATAGCTCTGCAACTATCAGGATGGCATGAGATCAGGATGAGGAGATGAAGATGGCAGCCAGCGTACCCTTCCGAAAGGCTCGAAGATTCCCCTCAGCATGTCCTCTGTGATGTTGAAGTGGAGGGAGCCCACATAGAGGCGCATGGGCCCGGCGCTGCCCTTCTGCAGGTTATTGGCAGCAGCAGCAGCCCTGTTTTTCTCTGCCTACACAAAATGAATAACATAGAAGTTGGCTTATTAGAAGTCGTGTGCAAACACTGGCTGTCAATATATAGCAAAACATGCTCTAAAAGTAGTCTTGCCAAACACAAGCACGCGCGCACACACACACACACACTGCTTACCTGAGAGGCCTGCACAATGATGGGCACACCCAGTAGTCTCTGGCCGGTCAGCCCAATAGCGAGTGGTACTGAGGTGGAGTCCAGGAACTCAACATAGGCGATGCCCTTAGACCGGCGGGAGTTCCTGTCTGAGATCATCCTCACGTCTCTAACCTGGAAGAGCATTTTTGAGGAAAAGATCTCCATTAAATACACATGGCAACTAGGGGTGGTACGGTTCACAAATGTCACGGTTCGGTCCATATCACGGTTTCAAGGTCACGGTTTTCGGTTTTGTACGGTTCTGTTTTTTTGTTTTTCTGTTTTTTAATAAAATGTATTATATAAAAATTTGAATGAAAATGTAAGCTTATCATGGGTATGTTGAATTTGACTTCATTTAACCCAACTGAAAGAGGAAAGATATCAATGATTTTAACATGCTTCCATTTATTTCACAAAAAGGGAGAACTAAGTCCTAACTTTTAAGTTGACAAATATTCAAATATTACATGCTATAACACATTTGACGTGTAAAAATAAAACAGCTACACTCCTGTAGGTAATGGGACCATTAGGTCAGTGTAGTATGACTATTTTGGTTAATGACACACTGAGAACGAATTGGACTTTTATTTTGATACCGCTTTCTGCGAGTTTTGCGCTTATGAATCAGTTGCTTCCTATCATGAAACTGCCGGCCGTGAGAAGCATAGAAGTAAAATCAGAAGTCAAATTCAATTTTAAGTGAACAAGTGATAGGGTTATGTTATGTTAAAATGTGAAAGTTAAGGTAACAAATAATTTTAAAAGATCGTTTTTTTTAGAAGTGTATGCACAAGAATGTTTCACAAAACTCCTGTGAAGCTGAGCCTTTTAAAACAGTCAAATTTTATTTTTGTTATAGTGTTAAACATCAATGTTAACTAGGCAACAGCACAAAGTCCCCTTCCGTCCATCAGAGTTTAACTAGCTACATATAATTAGGCCTACAGTTGATTGCAGTTAAGGACAGCACAGTGAATCTGATGGATATGTTCAATTATCTCACATTTTGCCGTCCGGAACCCCTATTCAATGCCACGTGGATATATAGCCTACACTAGGCTACTGTAACGTAAGTCATAGTCTACTTTGTTCTGCTAATCTGTCATTGTTTGTAAATTCATGTTCATTTAATTTAAAATGGTCAGCATAAAGGCTGGGAACAGTCACTTGCGCTAACGTGGAGAGAGAGGGGGGAGAGGGTGACGTTGCTGACCGACCTGCACTTGCTTGTAGGCTACTGTAGCCTAGTCAGCTGGCGCATGCTGTTACATTATGTCTTTCAGTTGGCTGATAGAAATCAGTCTTTCCACACTCAATATCCTATGTAGTCTTTGTGTTTTATGCTTGTAAAAGTAGTAGGATTTTAATAACGTCGTCCGCCGGTGGTCACTCTATTTTTATTTATTTTTTTTAACCGTGGGCACCGTGCGGTTGCCCACTACCCCGTTCCGTGACATGCAAACCGTACGGTCTCGGTTTGCAACGCAAACCGTACCATGCCTAATGGCAACAAATAAAACACTACCTAGACATAAAGCAATAGTGAGTGTACATCCCTTTCCTTTAACCTCTTTCTTAGCCAAAGCAAATCAAACAGATATGCACAAGACAAATGATAAAAAGAAAACAATCATCTTATTATGAAATGAGCAAAGTACATTACAAAAATGGTTCAATATTTAATTGGCCTACAGATGCTAATGTGCACACTTATGCACTCTGCCCATAACCAGCTGTTCAACCATCATGTACTTTGCAGCACCACCACCACGAGTAAAGTGCATGGTGTGAAAACATGGTTGAATATTTGACCAGTCCTCTGCACAGAAAAACGCCTATTGAATGTCTAAGCCCTTTTTGGGAAACGATGCCCTCTGCCTATTAAAACCTAAATATATGACCCTCCAAAGCACATGGAAACATGAAATAAGTTGCATTTAAAAGGTAGGACCCTAATTTTGCATTAGAATGTGTTCATTCAGCTCTAACATACCCACATTTTCATTTTTTTAAAACTTAAATCTCAAGAGCCTGAATGCAGCATATATGTCTCTCCAGGCACCTAAGTATATGCAGCATCAGGCTAAAATGGGTTAAATGAAATGTGCATTGACAAGAATACAGAACTTGCAAACTGTTGCACATTGCACAGGTACTGTGAATTGTTACCCTCTTTAAGGTCAATATATAATAATAGACTAAAATACAACACCATTTGTCAGTGACTTCATCAGCCATTTAAGAATTGCCAAAAAGAGTTTAAGACGGCAACTTCTGATGATAAAAGTCTAGCTAAAGCAAAACCCAGTCTAGTTAATAACATTTTTGCTGTTGTGTGTAGGATCAGCCAGTAGTTCATGCAGCTTAGAAGATCTTGCAGGCCTTTGAGCCATGGCTAAAGGAATGTTGTTTGAATGCTTTATTTCCTCTTCCTTTATTCCTTTTTAATGTCGGTTTAGGTGAGCTGTTGCCCAACTAAGAATTTCCAAAAAGTTTCACTGGGCACAAAGTAGCAAGACCACACAACATGAAGATAATGACGGTCTTCTAAGAATTCAGATCAACAACACCGAACATTATTGCTTTTTTATGGTGGGCGACTACCTGTCCTGCATTTCATCTAACCAGAACTTTACCACAGATTCATCCATGTGAATGGTCCTAAATGAGCATTAATACCCGAGACTAACAGACAAATATAAGAGAACACCTAGCCAAATAGTCTGCCAGGCTACATTAAAGCTCAAATGAGCAGCAACAGAGGGGGCAGGAGAGGTGGGACAATGGAGCAGATTTGTCTGGTGTCATACTTTGCCAACAGCAGAAAAGAAGTCTTCCAAGTCCCTGGGACGTATGCGTGCTGCCAACTGCATGCAGAAGACGGTGCGAGCATCTCTCTCCTCTGGCGACAGGTTGTCTATCGGTTGCCTGCGAACAACAACACAGCAAAATTGAGTTACATATAACTGCATTTGAACTGCAAGTAAAAAGGAAATGAATTGCTGACTGCAACTTCAATTCCATTTTGTTATACAATATGTTCTACTAAAATGTTTTTAATTGTTGTCCGATATATCAGTAGTTGCTGCAAATGCCAAGAGGAAAAATCCCCATCTCTTGTGTGCTGGTGAGGGGTAGAAATGTAGAAAAGCAAATCGTACCTGATGGGACTTTTGTCTTTCTTGAAAGGGCTTTTGCTTCGTGAGCGTCTGCGACTGCAAAGAGAGACACATTGAAGATGCAGAGCGTGAGGCTTTACCGAGGTTCTGCGTGTATGTGTTGGGCGTGAGTGAGTTATGTAGACATTGTTACATGTAGCAAGGCATTCATCAGGCAACCACTCAGACACTCAGGCGTGAGGAAGAGGGTGATAAAAACCTTTGCTTGCCATGTGGTGGGCCGCTCTTCCCTCCGGGACCACCGTTAAATTTCGCCCCAAAGCTGTGATATAAAACAAGTTTTTTTTTTTTTGGGCAGCATTCACCACTCCACAACAACTTAACTACTTTAGAAGGACAGCAGACACTGTCGGAAACTGAGGGACCCATACTGACTTTCTTTTGATTTGAGGACTTCAAAAAAAACTATGGGCCGTTTTTGAAACAAACAAACAAAAGACAAAAGAAGGACACAACACCCCAAGGCCACAGCCGCCTGTTGGCACACAAAAACTTAACTATTTGTAACATGTGATCTACAAAATCAGAGGAGAGGGGACAGCTTGCCACATACTACAAGATCACCGGTTAAGAGTTACTTAAACACCTCTTTCTAGGAATAGAACCTCAGACAAGAACACCAAAAAGTCCCATTACACAGTTTAAGTTCAAGGTGGACATATGCTCTCCTGCAAGGGGATCTCAGGAAGTTAAAACCACAAACCGGCCTTCACTTGATAAGCGTGTTAGTAAGTAAGAACATCCAAGAAGAGAAAGCCAAATGCCCCTAAACAAGGTGCACACGGAAGCATGTTAGTAAAAACTCAAAATAAAGTTTCTGAAAAGTGTTAGCCTTTCAAATGCACAATACCAACAAATGGGGTAAGACAAATAAAGAAAAGTACTCCATACTTCATTTGCATCCCATGCTGACTCTGCAAAGCATGTCCATCTCAAAAAATCCAATTCTTTCAGCAACTCATCAGAATTTGATTCAACTATTGTCAGTCTCAATACACATAAAACTCTATAATTTTAAAGCTTCAGCTTCAAATCTTAGCCGACACAGTGGTGCTTTACGACTAGTTTATACAGTATAACAATCAAAGACTTTGCTAAGAATCACAATATAGTTTTTTTGTCTCTTAAACTCTAGAAGTTGTGTCATACATTTACAAGATAGGTTCATGATATAAGGTAGTTCCTACTGCACGTACAAGGGGCTCCGGCGTGCGCGGTAGCGTCCGGGGCGCTCTCGGCTGCGTGAACGGCGCTTGTCCTTGCTGCGGGACCGCCGGCGGTCACGGCTGCGGCTCCTCTTCTTCTTGCGGTCGCGGCTGCGACTCCGGCGCCGCTCGTGGCTGCCACTTCTGCTCCTGCTCCGGTGCTTCCTGCACATGGATAGACAGACACACAGGTACGGCTTTGAAGGGCTTTTTGAATTTGGAAATCTATCTAGTGAGAATCCAGTAATATTGATTATTTAGTTTCTTTTTGGACACCACTGAGCTTTTTTCTCAGAGTGTATAAAATATTTGGAATATAGAATATTATTATTTTTAACGAATTATTGTATGTGTGCCTGTGTGTATCTACCTGCATTTAAATGTGTTTCCTTTCTAAAGACAGAGCATGAGTTATACCAAAAGATATATAAAATGTGCCTTAAATCCACTCACTTCTTGCTACGCTCCTCGTGTCCATTTGCACTAGAGGACTTGACGTCATCCTAAGCGGGGTTGATAGAAGAACATCATGAGGACGTAGAGGAAACAGAGCAAGTCGTCAGGGGAACAGGGGAGGAGGGGAAGAGAGAATACAGAATATCATCATTTAGTGAGTTTACTCTTACAGAAAATAATGGAGACTGTTCTCTCTCTGTACTACATACTACAAGCGGGATTCTCATAATGAAATGCTTGGTCCTCCGACCCAATGCTTTATCAAATGACTTTCTTTTTCTCTGTTTTGCATATTCATTTTAGTAACAGTGAATCAAAATGTGTCTCCAATCTGATACACTAATTCTACAGTAGAGTTTTTCCACTATGGCATGCTATACAAAGTAAGTCCATGTTGTTGTTAAGTAACCGGTCCTCTTGTCTGATGAAATCCAATGCCCCCCCTCACATTGTCACATTAACCTAGAGCCCCACTGTAGCCATGCTAAGAGTTTCCTGTGGACGCTGAGAATCCGTGAGATCTTCACCCATTTTCGCTGTTGGACTGTTAGAGCTCGAGGGCACCTCTGTCACATCTCGCCCTGAAGCAAACAGGGATTCACACTGCTTTAGTAAGATCGACTCCCAAACAGAAGCCGAATCAAAGTGAAAATTACTTATTTCTTTGTAAAATTTCAAAACAAAAAAAGGCATAAATGAATGAAAAAGAAAGCCACCAGAGGAAATAACTTTTTAAGTTGAGAAAAGTCAAGACAAGGAAAATAAAACTTGAGGAAATCGATGTTTAAAGTCAACGTATTCCTCGTAAGGACAGAGTGATCCTAGTGATCCTGATCATTCTCTGTGTTTCACTTGGAAAGGTTGCAGAAACAAAACAAAACTCAGTTGATGGTCAGCTGTGCTTATGATGTCATATGAATAATGTGGGTTGTATCCTTCAGTCACAAAAAAACTAACTTTTGGAAACATCGCTAATGTTAAAAAGGCATGCAAAGTAGATGCTGTAGACTCTTACGAATTGAAAACTATAACAGACTTGCATAGAGACAGTATTCATATTTAGATGATGGCATTATATCTGTGGCAAGTGGAGAGAACATCTGCAATGATGTTGCAGTGCACTGACATCACGACAAAAGACCCACATTTAGCACAACAATAATAGTTCATAGGTGACAAGATTAACAGGAAAAAAAGTTCTCGTGTTAAAGCCATGCCAACAGAAAATTTGAATACTGTCTCTGTGGCATGTCAGGTTTAAATGCGCTGTGACATCCATGGGCATCCACCTTGTTTTGACAGAACAGGTGATTGGATGTTCTAAGGATGAGGCTGTTTTTATAACCTAAGGGGATCACAGTACATCAATACAATTTGCGCAATTTACTACCTTACTTTTTTTCATAGTTCACACTGGAATCAAAGGTGAATTCAGGGGAGTAGAGGTGAGATATCATTAGGCAAGTCTACAAAGAGAGATAGATGGGCATTTATTCATGTTTCTGGATATGTTTGTCTGAAGCATTTACACCACACACACACAAACAAACACACACACACACAAAACTCATACTGACACATGCACACATTCATACTTTAAACAAAGAATTTAAAATAGCTAAGAGCAGCCTAGCGCACATTCAGCAGATTCAATCAAATGTGTGCATTAACACCTGCCCTCTTATAATGTCAAAACGAAAGGGCTCACCTTCCTGTAAGGGGCTTCCAGCATGGCCTCTATATCAAAGTCGTCTGCCATTATGTTCCAAGTGACACTGGACTCTACAGAGAAAAGCAGAAAACATCATTAGATTGTCATCCACGGTCATCAACAAGACCATACTTTCTGAGGACATAAATATATTTTAAAAGAGATGGGGGGGTTGGCAAGTACCTAGCCATGAAACATACCTTAAGATCTTTATTGCTCAACCCACACACAGTTTACCAGCTTACAGATAGGTATGACACCTGACAGTGCAGCCATGGCCTAATGGAGCTGATCATAAGATCAGAGCGGGTTGCAGGTTCGAATCCAACCCTTAGCCTACCTCCCCCTAGCCTGGTTCTCACCGACGGTCCATGTGGGCACCTACAACTCCATCCATAACTCAAGCGCCCTTGAGCAAGGCATCTAACCCCACAGTGCTCCAGGGACTGTAACCAATATCCTGTAAATAACTGTAGGTCGCTTTCGATAAGAGCATCACCTTAGTCTAATGTTTGTTTTTTAAAGTGAGGCATAATAATAATAATAGTATAATAGCTGAAGTAAAATATTCTCTGCCTGTGGCTATTAGACACGTTATGTTCATCAATGGAAGGAAGAAATTATCCCTATCCACAGAATTCAAGCCTCTTTGAGTTTGAATGAATGTCAAACATCTTCACCAACAAAGCACAGGACAATGCAATAACACTGTTGGTGCCGTGAGGAAGAGAGCACAGGGAAATGTTCAGACCCTCAGCATAACGCCGACGATGCCACTGAGAAAAACTCCCGTAAGTTCAAGTCAGTCATTGGTCTATTTGGGAGGCCGACAGCTGAGGAATGAGGGGGAAATATTTCTCGCGCCGGAAAGTAGTAGCGAGAATTGAACAGAAATGAAGGCCTATTATAGATAACAACAGGGGCAGTCGTTTTATCATGATTCAACGTCTAATAATCAATGATATTGCTATCATGGCCGTGATAAAGCACGGATCCTGTCAATTAAGAGGTAAAGTTACCCCTTGAAATGATCAGCAAGTGTCTGTGGCCTGCTGATGTGCTGCTGAACAGCACAAAGTAACCGTGAGAATTCTCGACATAACTGATGGCGCGATGGTAATGCTTATTCAAAGGCTTATCAACACTATCTTAACCACCCGACGCCATTCTTCGCGTTATGTCTCGGATGCGACAAGAGTAATTCTGTATCTGTTTTGGAGGCGATTTCCTCACTGCCACGCGCAGCAGACATAACTTTTTTTGGTTAACGTCTGGCTCATTTCGTGCACACGAAAACTGCTTAGCAGACAATGCTAATATTAGCAGTCTTCAGTTCGGGGATTTGCTATGACTGGCTAGAACTTGTTTTACACTTTATATGTCGGTGACAAACAAATATATCAGTTGTCAAGCTGTATATTTAACCAAATGCGATTCTTTAATTCACCCCTGATCAGCTACGTTTAGCCAAGTGGTTATTCATTTATCTGAGGTAGGTTAGCATAAAAGTCACAGCAAGATAGCTATGATAGGGTAAGGGGATGGAGACTCCCAACTGAGATCGCTCCCGGACGTGCGGTCCCAGGTGTTTCTATCACTCCCGGACGTGCGGTCCCACCCGATTATATTTCACGTATTATCATATACTGCCACATACAAGCAATTTAGGGTTAGGTTTAGGGTTAAGGTTAGAAACAAAAAACTAACATCAACAAGATAACTGGCTCCGTCATATGGCGGTGGTACCGATAGTCTGGCTAGTGGGAGCGAGATGAAATGGGAGCGTCCTGAGTTGGGAGCGTCAATCAGGGAATCCTATGATAGCTAGCAAGCTAATAAACCACTCTTGTGGGGAATATTGGTCCGTGAAAACTAGCCTACAAGTGACACTGCATATCAGCTAATGTAGTATAACTCACCGTTTTCAACAGCGTCCCAAAATCCTTAAGTCCTTCAGTGTGGCCTGCTAGCTCACCAGTTAATTTTTTACTTGAGTTTGCTAATGTTTACTAGCTGCGTAGCTTGACCTGGCAGGACAAGTTTCGATTTGGAAGTCTCCTCAACGTCCCGGGGTCAGTTTGAAATAAACGCGTTGAGTTCTTCAGCTGCCCGATGTTCGAGATGTCTTCTGTTGTAATAAAATGTCAATAGTTTTCCAATGTGCCAGATATTTTGAAGTATATTGTCTGGTCTTGTTAGTTAATGGCTGCAACTTCTGTTTCAGGCAAGGCAATCGACTTCCTGGGCTCACAACGCTAGCGGAGAAGGCTAGCGTTGACGACAGAGAAGGGGTTTCATGGGCGACAAAGCAGGGGTTTGGTGACGGCCCTGCCGTCTTGTTTCTATGCGTCTGGTAGCACAGAAAGCTGTCGAAGTCCCATCCCATCATTTAATTGGCCATGTACGTACTGGTAGTAAACTAGTACCTTTTTAAAAGTGTGCCCTCCCTAGTAGGCCAGTCAATCTGTCGTTTGACCCGGGACAAATTGCAATAGTAATCATTCTAAAAAAAATGTAATGTGTCTAAATAACATTAAAAATCTACAGCTTCATTTTTAGTAGAACGTACTTTTTTCAGTTGGAGTTGGAGATTTCCCATTCATTTCCCCATAGGGAGACAATAAAGGAGATATTTGGCGAAATCTTTAAACAATGAGATATTAATTTGAAAGTTTCACAGTTATTTACTCAAGCAAAGACAAAGATTTTTTTGCATTGCAAGTCGTCTGAAATATGATAATTAAATATGCAAATGAGAGCACATCTAATTAATAAATTATGCAACAACGGGCAAAACATAAAACAAATGGCAAAAGTAATGATTCACACTTTTTATTGATACTTTATCCACCCTACATCACATATGAAAAATCTACCTTCATCACTTTAGTGGAACAGACTTTTTTGAAGGTCAGAAGTAGCAGATTTCCAATGCATTTTGCTATTCAGTGACTAAAGTCGGATACTTTTGACCTTGGGAAAAGTATGTTCCACTGAATTGATGAAAGTAGATTTTTAATGTGTGATGCAGAGGGGTTGAAGGATCAATATAATGTATTAACCATTACTATTACAATTTGTTTTATGCTTGGTCTTACCACAGATTTTATCACATATTTCAGTACATATGACCTCATTTGCATATTTCATCATAATTTTTCCGAAAACTTGCAATACAAAAATTGTTTGCCTGAATGTGAGTTACCAACTGTGAAAGTTTCAAATGAATTTGTTATAGTTTAAAATTTTACCCTATTCACCTTGTATCTCCTATAACGTCTCCCTATGGAGAAATGAATGGGAAATCTGCTAACTTTGACCTTGAAAAAAAGTATGTTCCACTAAATATAAAGCTGTAGATTTGTAATATGTGATACAAGGGGGTTTAAGGATCACTTAAAAGTAGGAACCATTACTATTGCAATTTGTCCCGGGTTTGGGCCTTTTTAGAGCTAAATTGACTGACCTATAGCCTTTAGGGAAACCCTTTAACATAAGGTGATGGCTGACTTTTTAATTTATACTATTGGGACCAATGCAGAAATGTTTGATTATAGCACTGCGCACTTGCACAGTCAGCATATGGGATTATAGGCCTACTATGGGAATCAATGCAGAAATGTTTTATTATAGCACTGTGCACTTGCACAATCACCCGTATTATTATTATTATTATTGTTATTATTATTATTATTTACCTCTGAGAGTGACTAACCTGGAATCAAAGTTATTCTAGCTGTCTGAAATGGCATGTCTTAAAGGCTCAATTGGCGATTGGCTTCTTACCGCTGCATAGATGCATGTATTTTACCGTCATAGATTCATTCTTAAAATGCATTCATGGGCAAAAATGCCATTTCTCAAACCCCACAGATAGGCTGATAACAGGATCTCTTTAGAGCATTTTTATTTATATGATTCACTTTGTCAGAGAAATAGATAATATATCTCTGAAACATAACAACACAATGTGTCCTCACACTGGATTACGGCTTGTTAAAAAAGATAAGCACGTGGTAGATGAATAAATATAAAATGGTCACCATAACATAAGACCTAATCTGCAATACCTTCAAAAAGATATGTTTACCAGAGCTGTTTCAACAAAGCATGGTGATACAAAAAATGGTCCGAAGAAGTAAAGAAAGCAACATTATAATTACTTTTATAGATTTAAGTACATTAAAATTGCAACTTGTTAAAAAGCAGAAGTAAAAAAAATAAAAACTATTCTCATCTTCAATATTGTTAACATTACAGTAAAATAATGTGTCACACACTATTAGTTATTATAGCACTACACCTTACCTGACTCCATCCATCTGGTATTGACATCAAATGTTGCAAGTGCATAACCATTTTCATTCTTTCTGTGTGCTGCTGTAGTGTAGTATGAAGATTTTTTAAGTGCCCTAAATATTTACAATAAAGAAACTAGAACTTGGACCAGGTCAATGATCAATAACCAGTATTTTCCCAGTCATTGAAGTATGTGGTATTTGAAAAATAGGTTTGATTTCTTCTTAGTATGTCATACAGACTGCAACACTAAATGGTAGCTGTCCCCCTCATACAGTACTCGCCTCAAGCAAGTGTGCACGGCTCACACAGTCGAATGTCCTTGTTTGCCCTCGGTATTTGCACACAACAAGCCACCCTGGGCAGCCATGCAGTCGTAGTCTGGAGGCACATCAAAGAAGAGCTCGTCATCAAAGCAGGACTCGTCGTCCGGCGCAGCCAGATAAGGCAGCCTCAGCACCAGGCCGGTCAGCAGCCCCCCTACGGCGGACACCGCCATCGTGCCAAATACGGCCGCCACCTGGAAGAGCGCCTGCTCTCGCGCGCTGCGGCCCAGCCCTGGCCGAATCCCCGGGATCAATTTCTGCAGCTCCCCAAGCCGGGGGTCGCCTTCCAGGGGCGCTCGGTAGCAGAAGATCTCGTAAAGGCTGGGGCCGTAGGTTTCCTCGCTGGCGAGTAGTATGGCCACGATGCCCGCAGTGCTGGAGATGAGTCCCGTCAGGCCGTGGAGGTTGTGGATGCCGCACTGGTCCTGGATCCTCAGGTGCTTGGACAGGAACGGGCTGAGGTAGCGGTATCCCAGCATGCACGCGGTGCATCCCATCATCCCCAGCACGTAGGCTGCGGCCGGGCTGATCATCATGTCCACGGACGCCCCCACCGTCACTCCGCCTGCCAGCGTCACATTCTGGACGTCTGCCATGGTGATTTTTCCGTTCTTGTTGAGCATGGCAGACAGGGCAAAGGCCGTGAGGGTGGAGGCGGAGAGCCCAATGAAAGTATGGAGCACTGCCCGGTGCTGGTCATCGCCCTTCAGGGTGAGGGCAGAGTTGAACGAGGGCCAGAAAACCCACAGGAACAGCGTTCCCATCACGGATAAAATGTCCGACTGGTAGCTTGTCACCTCCTTGGCATGACCCTGCTTGAGACTGGGCCTGTACAGGGCAAAGGTCACACCCAGTCCAAAGTAGCAGGCAAAGAGGTGGATGAGGATGGAGCCACCTGCGTCGTTGATCTTCAGATACGTGAGCACGGCCCACTCTGTGATTGCAAACACCGGCACCTCCAGCAGGGCCATGACCAGGAGCTGCACGGGGCTGGTCTTGCCCAGCACAGCTCCGAAGGAGATGAGCACCACGGCACAGGCGAACTCCGCGTTGATCAGGTTCACCACGCCGAGGTGGATCTTGCCCTCCCTGAAGAACTGGAAGTATCCCTGGATGAGAATGGCCCACTGGATAGCGAACGTGGCCGTCAGGAAGTTAAAGACCATGCCGCCAAATCCATACAGGCGGAAGAACGCCAGGAGGCACCCGAAGCCAAGGAAGATCATGACCTGGATGTCGGCAAAGACGGGGTAGTCGCGGTAGAGGGCGTTCTCCATAGGCTTGGTGACGTTGCTCTGGTGTTTGGCATTGGCGTCGTCATCGTAGGTGACAAAGAAGGTGTAAAGTGTCACGATGACGACCTCGAAAACGAGGAGAAGTGCAGGGAGGCGCACCCGCAGGCTGGTGGATGTTCTTTTCATATTTGCAGCTTTTCTGCCAAAAAAACTGGTGACATGTGCCCCGCTCTGTTGCTGTCTCTCAGCCTCAGCCTCCTCTTATCCTCTCCTGCAGGGAAGCCGACAGAGGGGGTAAAAAGGAGACAGTTGTCCCGGGCCCAGTGAGAGAGGGAGCCCAGAATTGGGTCCTCATTACAATGTGTGTTTTGGATGAGGGTGCCCTTTCAGATGGCTTTGTCCTGGGCCCGGCCAAAGCTGTCACTGGCCCCGCTCTCCTGGGTGATATCAACCGTGCACATCATTGGCTGAGGTCACAGACATTCCATGCCCCCCTTCCCTGCCCTTTGTCCACTCACCATACTACATGGGCTTTTGCTGGATGTCAGCATTTTCCTCTCTTTGTTATGAGAAGTTTGAGTCAATAAAGTGATTAAGTTATCACATGCTATAGTCCTCACCTGCTACAAAAGAATGATCTTTTATGTGTTATGGTTTTAACAGGTGGTGTTTTCAACTTCACCTGTTAAAGGATTCCATGTATTGCAATCTGGTGTTCTTAGCACACAAGTTTGTGCTCTATCACTGAAACTGTTCTGATAAACTGCCTGTTCGATTCCTTTGAACTCTGATGGAAATGTACCCTGTGGCCCCGAGTATTGATTTGTCACTTCGCACAAATTGTAAACAGTCATTGCCATTGAGTGAGAGTGAGCAGGTAATTAGATATATTCCTGACGCTATTGATGTGGATGATGTTTACAAACATGCCACACTGATAACAACAAGAAGTTAAAAAAAATAACTTTCAAATTAACTAATTAAGATGAACTTTCCTGAGACTCAGAGTTGATATTAGCCAAATGGGTCTGTTCAGCTACACACACAGAGATCAAGCACTGGTTTAACCCCAGAGAGTCCTAGCTCATGTCTGGCAATGAATTATCTCTCTGAATAAAACACTTCACCTCTCTAATGTCCCTACAGTTATACGGAAAACACAGCAGGGACAATGATCTACAGAAATGAGTAATTCACATGAACTTCAAAAATGTGTAGTGTTTAAATTCTGTTTCCTTTACCTAGTCTTGTATTCTGAGAAGTTCTCCAACTTACCAACATATTCCCTGGGCCATATTGCATCCACGGCTACTTTATATTAACATATTGATTGAAATTAGTGAAGGGCTGCACTTTGCATAGATCGTTTTCATTAGGAGTGGCTATGTTGTAACAAGTGTTACAACATAACCACTCTTCTGGTATTGTGTGCTGCCTAGACAAATACTGTAAGGCAGACATTTCCCAAAACCTCAGTCCAGCTTCTTAGACACATTGTTCTCCGTGTTATATGTGCCTTTGTTACTGAGTGGCTGCAGTAGAATCACCACCTTCATTATGAAACAGTCTTCCTGACGATTTGCTCGCTATTTATTTGCTGTGTTACCTCTTAAAGGAGCACTCCTGCCAATTTCAATATGCTGTTGTATTGCTCACACTATGCTTGACATGTCAGTAGGCCTACTGATGCTGCATTGTTTGTCTCAGCCCTTTCCGATATATGAGCTATTCTAATGGGGTCAGCTTTTGTTTACATTTTTAAAATATCTTAACATAGGTCTACTCCAAATATTTTTCCAAAAGGTATCGCTGTTTGCCAGTTGTCTGCTGATGTTGCATAACCTTTTGAATGTTTTGGGAATACATCAAGATGTTTTTTTGAAATGTAAACAAACAACTGCCCCCATTACAATAACCAGGATCTCAGAAAAGGCTGAAGAAGAAAAACAATCTCAGGTTCTGACAAGTCCATGGTAGTGTGAGCATTACGACATGTTGAAATTGTCTGAAGTTACCCTTTAAGCAAGGAGAGGTATGCAGATTTATTGTGTAGCCTACAGTGAGTTTAGCATGTCATCAAGAGACATCGGAGATTTCATCTTTTTAATCTACTAGCCTTGTGGACATGGTGGTAATTTATAAATAAATAATGAGACGTAGCTTGTGAGTGCGGATTTTTTTTCTTCAAGTTGATACCTTTTATCGTGCACCCAAAGTCATTCATTTTTTCCCCAGAAGTTGAGCTCGCCCTCTGACAAACTTGAATTTCTTGGTGCTCTCATCATCTGAAAAGGCCTTGGCGTATCACTTAAACCACGTAAATATATTATAAATACTTGGTCACCCCTCAAGGCTTTAGAACTGATTGGATTGGCTATAAGTCATAGATGTGTTTTGATATGTCGGTTTTTGAGCTGTTGAGAAACATGCCACACAAGACACTTTTACAACTGACCCCCCTTTATAGAGTTAAAGAGTGATAAACTAAAACCAGAAACATTTGCTCAGGTCATGCAAATGGTTGCCATAGTCAAAAGCAGGGCACCAGTCTGAAGTAAGGGCTACACAGTGGACTTTAGACACCCTAGCTGAAAGGAAGAAAACATAGAGTAAACAAGATTTAGATTCACTCAATCATTTCTTTTAGAAAATCTGCTTTGAAATATTACACACATATTGACACCTTTATATTGTGTTTATTTTGTTTGTATGACTCTGTTATGTGGATAAGTTGTTTTATGTAGTAAAATGCACATCGTATGGACAGTGTGCTTGAATAAAAGTGGTATGACTGCGTACAAATGAATCTGAGTCATTGATTTTGACTGATATGCTACAAGGTGTTTTACCTGAGGGGAAAAATAGACAAGCATTCATATCTAGGCAGGTTTACTTTAAAGGATAACCTCAGTCAATTTCAACATGTAGTTGTAATGATCACACTACCCCGGACCTCAGTACCTGAGGTTTTTTTTTGTTTTTCTTCAGCCTTTTCCGAGATCCTGGTCATTGTAATGGGGCCGCGGTTTGTTTACATTTAAAAATATATATATTTTTAATTTATTCCCAAAAACATCCAAAAGGTTATGCAACATCAGCAGACCACTAGCAAACAGCGGTAGGCCTACATTTTGAGAAAATATTTGGAGTAGGCCTATGTTAATTAAAATATATATATAAACAAACGCTGCCCCCATTAGAATAGCTCATATCTCGGAAAGGGCTGAGCCGAAAAATGTGGCATCACCGGGTACTGACAAGTCAAGGGTAGCGTGAGCAATACAACAGCATATTGAAATTGACTGAAGTGGTCCTTTAAGATTATTATTGGGTCAAAGTTTAAATGTTGTGTGTGAAACTACTGAGAATATACCTAGTTGTCTCTGAAGATTCTCAGCACAATAAAATATGATCAGGTTGGCTTTAAAGCTTGGTTAGATGTACAGTACACTGTCGCAGTAAAAACACACCCACACGTAAATGTAATAAAATGACTTTAATTTATTGCATTTTGTGCAGACAAATCTATAAAATGGTCTTAGAAACCATTGGCCATATATGTAGAAGCATTTGACAAGGTAAAACAATAACTTTTCAATCTTTCCTTTAAATATATTAACACAATAGAGAATACATATTTTCTATTTTTTAAATACTAAACTTGCATGGACACACAAAGTAAACAGCTAAGCTATTCTATAACTTGTATGATACTTAATTTATTTACAAAAGAGCCTCCAATCTTAAACCTTCTGTATTCCAATAGAATCTTTATATGCTTGCACCTCTCTCACTCTTTCACACTCTCTCACACAAACATGCATTCACACATACATGCATACCCAACAACTAACGTGCACATGATCTCTCTGTCTCTCTCACAGACACACACGCACACACACACAAACGCACGCACGCACCTACAGACAGTGACAGGCACTCACAAACACTGTTGATCAGACTTTTTTTGCCTCAAGAAGAGGAAAGTTTTAAAATAAAACACCTAACTGGCTTATAATTACATTTACATCTACAGATCTAAGTCTACATTACAAAATATGATACTTTGTCCCTACAGGTAATACAGAAATACTGTGAGTTTGTAACGCTAGCTAGTTTACCCAAGCTGACATCTGGTGCTCACATATCAAAGAGGATGGTAGCGCATTCAGTGTGTTAATGAGGTTTCGTAGCATTTTCTTTTTTCATCTTTTTTTTTTTGTCCCAGAGGCGGCGTGACTCCTTCGAAACGGTGAAGTGGCAAAGATGAGGCAATTTGTGAACAACAACAACAACAACATGCAAATCATGTGAGTTAATGTCTGCCTGACGTAAAATGACTGATGCAAGCACTCCCCTCTCTGACCAAAAAACCCCCACACGTCAAGACAAAAGCCCGTCAAAATCGCCTTTCTGTAACACATACGCACAACACAACAGTGGCTGACCATGCGAGAATGCACTAACCTTCCTGTGTTAGAGCTGAAGTGAATGGGACTGACTGAAAATAATAATAACAACAACAACAACGACAACACCAAGACACTTCCCACCAGAGCGAGCATGATGAATCACAGTCAGAACACCTCTGCTAAGCTGACACCACCAAGACAGAACCTACGCAGGGACAGGTGTCAGTGACTGAACCGAGCAGCTCAGGAACGCAATGTGAAACATCCACATGTTTCCATGCATTTATCCCACATTTGTCCACGCTCAAATGAAGTAGCTCAGTCAGAGTCTCTCAGACATACTGATTCAGGACCTAATGTGCCTTTCACAGAGTCATTTTTCCTATTCGAAGAAAGGAAAGTCTACACAATGTCATTGAGTCGTGCTCTCCAATGTGATCAACTGCAGTCAAGGTCAAAGGTACATCCCAAGCATCAATCAAAAAGCACAATCGTTTTTTTAAGTATCCTAAATACACACAAATTTCATTCATTCTCAAAGTTCGAAGGGAAAAAACCTCTCCATGTCTTGCACTCATACATTTTATGGTAGCACCTTTTGTAGTACAAAAATGGTTTATAGTGCCTCAGACTTCAGCACTGGAAATGTGTCATTTTGTAATTTTTACTAATTCACTTTGTTCTATACGTAAGGTAGCAAATTGCATTTAGTTTAGTGTAACTGGCCCATGAACATTTAATATCTGCCCATGCATGATGATCAGTGACTGATTTAAGAAATGTAAGCCATTACACAACAGTGTCTGTAGTGCTGAGCTCCATTATCAGGTAGGTTAATTTGGTTACGCCTGTTTTTTCTTGGTTTTGCTTGGTTGTATTTTTTTTATTTTTTAACTGCGCAGAGCATTTCAGCACGATCTGAGTTGATTATGGTACAATAAACTTTTTTTGCTGTCTCTTTGCCCTGTGATTAGGCTATGTTTTTTTCTGTGCATTTGAAGCAACTGCGCCATGATGTTAAGGTGCCTTTTGTTTCTTTGTGATCAGTTGTTGTCTCACCTGAGCCAGGTTTGTAACTTAAGAAGCTAAAGTGATTCAGCATCAGCTTTAGAGCCCTTAGCAGTCCATTTCTTCTTGTGCTGTGCTGGGAGATACGTATACGTAGTTGTTGTTGGGAGAGCAGTAGACTAGGCCTAATTCTTTCATAAAAATGTCACAATGCACCAACTTAAATGTCCTCCTTAAGGTGGTGTGGGCTGTCAATTAGTAATAACGTCACCCATGAGTGCTCTGGAAGATCTTAAAAGAAAAAAAAACACACAGAGCCCACTGTGAGTCCATGACAATAGTGAGTTTTCACATCGACACACAGCTACGGATAAGAAAATAAAGCAAATGTTGAGCTGTTTGATGAAAAGGACTGGGAGCAACTGAGAGGGTTAGGCAGCCAAGACCAATTAGATATATCTTTTTTTTGCTTGCAGCATAAGTATGCCATTCCAAAGGCTGACTAGAGGAAACACATGGACTAATAGCTGATCTTGCATAGGTTTCCAAAGGCTGTACAACACCTCAGCTGTTGATCTCAGAGCAAATCTCAAGATGTTTTTTTTCAATGAGAAACGGTGCTTTTGTGGATGAATGACAATTTGGTTTGTGTGCATGCCCTGTCTGTTTTGAACCTCGAGATTGTCTGTTTGGAACTGTATTGCAGGATCGTAGTTAGTTACTGGAGGAATCAGACTACGTAATTTGGATTGTTTAAAAAAAAGCATAGGCAAACATATATTAAGGACATACCCAATCTTGCCTATGTGATAATCACTCAATTACAACAAACCTAAATGCAGCAGTGCAACTAAAAATATAACTTGTCTGTGCTAACTAAACATAATTTTGAAATATGTGTTGAGGCAAGGAAAGGACCTCTTAATTTAAATAAACCATAATCTCCATTTAGCCACACAACTGTTACTCTTCTAATCATGTTGATCATCAGTGGAAAACAACTAAAGAAGGTGAAATGACTTTGCAGAATTCTATCATTGATTTGCAATGTTTTGCCATCTCCAGTAGGTGGCAATGTTCCACATGCTTTTCTCTTTTCTCAACCTGCTTCTGCACTTTACAAAAGGAAACCCTGTTATTTGCCATCAGCTAAGCTGGCACACTTCTCTGAGATGCTTCGTTCACCTTAATTACTTTTATACATTTTCATTTTTTTTGTTTCTGTTTTAGCTCAGCATACACACAGTTTGTAGCAGCGTTTTCCACTGAATTAAACAAAATATCACTCTTATAACCTTGTTACAGAATTACACAAGACACCAAAAAGAGGTTCCTTTTTTCAGGCTACTGAATAAACATATTCACTGAAGAGATAATTCTTTTGAAAAACAGTACCATACAAAAAATATTTGAAATATTTAATAAGATAAAACGTATAATATATATACTATTTCTACCACAAGTGACCATATTGCAACGGCATCCAGTTCCAAAGCAAATCATTTGTAACATATTTGCAGCAGAGGCTCATGTATATTTTATGTGTACATACATTTATATATTTATATATTTATGTATTATTTTTTTTCCTGAAATATAAAAATAAATGCCACACACATGTTGAGTCTAGGGCTAATATCTCTAATGTTATCCAACAAAAATATCAACTGATTGGATGAGTACTCGATGCTGGGATTGACGTTCATTTCATTCAGTCAGGGTAAGTCAAATCAGTACACCCATCTCTGGAAAACAGTGAATTGGATATGCTATGATTTGCAGACCGTGTTTCATTTTCTTTTAGCCAATTTAGAATGGATGTCCGTGATCATTTTTATGATAAATTATAGGCTACCATACCTAAATATTTATGGAAAAATATGGAATATAAATCTGAAGTATTTATATGAATGATCTTCTCAAAATAATAGATTTTTTCATCTGTATGGCACACATTGTACCCTGTGGATTTTGGCAAGGATTCAAGAGTGAGTATAAATGGCAGTCTGCTAAAAATGAATAGGATGGAAAATAAAGGTTTTTTTTTCTCTATAAATGAATAGATTATACATATATAAAATATTTATCTTTTTTTGAATTAGATGCTGAGCATTCTGTGCATGCATTAGAACACACTGTATCGCAGTTAGTTTTTTTGAAGGGGATTTTTGTCATGAATTGAAAACTCACAATTTTACTTGGCTACACCCACACATGATTCACATATACAGTATATATATACTGGACCCCTATATATATATTTATATATATATTTATATATACTCTTTTTTTCTAAATATTCAGTTATGCACCCAAAATTGTCATCAATAAAGGGCATACATAGTGATAAAAAAATAAATGGGGCTTTGAAGTAACTATCAAAAAGCCCTGGCGTGAGGAAGTGCATTTTACTGCAGGTAGCTGATGATAACAGATTGCTAGTATTGACCCAGATAGCGTCAAGACTCCAGCACTATAGTACAGCCGTGCTCCGAGCGAGCCGCATCAGGGATAGACTCCACTGTGGTCGGACGGGGAAAACAATTTGGAGAACGCAAACGCTATTTACAAACTGAAGAAGGGGCTGGGGTGGATAGGGGATCGGGGGTGGGGGTTGGGTTGTGGGGACAGGTGGCGCTATAGGCGCTTCACAGTTTCTCAGGCCCAAGTCAGATCAATTGAGACAACGCATTCCCTCGACCCACGCCATGCCTACCCATCTAACTGTCATACCTCCATGTCTGGAGAGATTAACCATCATCCCTCCTCACATTTCCTCGACCCACACCATTCCTCCCCATCTAACCATCCATTGGAATGGCTCCATTCCTCGCCATTCCTCCCCATCTAAGCAGCATTCCTCCATGTCTGCACTAAGACCTCCGCACTTCCCTGCAGTACTGAGAACAATCTCTCAGTTCTCCAGCTCCCATCTGGGTCTGTCTCAGTCCGTGCCTGCGCCCATCTAAACGTCACACCTCCTCAGACAGGCAGATGTGGGTCAGAACTTCTTCTTTTCTCCTTCTTCTCCTCCTTTTCACCCCTCTTTCTTTCCTTCTCTCTTCCCTCTCGCTCACAGTATCCAATCTTAAAAGTGACACCTTGCCCTCATACAGGCAGATGTGGGCTAGAACCTCTTTTCCGGCCCACCCCCTCTCTTTCTTTCTTTCTTTCTTTCTTTCTTTATTTCTCTCTCTATCTCTCTCACTATCTTTATCTCTCTATCTCTCTCTCTCTCTGCTCGCCTATCTTTGGCACTGTGCTAGAGCACAACAGCTGCAGAAGAAGCTGCTCTCAGTCTGGTCTCCTGACACATATACACAACGACACACACTGGATGATGCTCACACACGCATATGGATGTATACACAGACGTAGACTTGCACGCAAACACACGGTAGCACACAAGCACATGAACACACGCACGCACCCACGCACCCACACACACACACACACTTGCGCAAACACACTGGCTCATCTGGTTTGGACACTTGGCCAAAATGTCCATCACTAGGGGCGGAAGGGAATGACTACTAACACACTGTTAATCTAGCACACCATAGCAAAAACAATCAGGTCATTGTAAGTACAGTTAACACACAACCTATTAGCCTCAACATGCAAGTGATGGAGGTGGCTATTGAGAGTAAGAAAAGCCAATGATTACGCCGACAGGAACTCTATAGAAAAGCGGAGACACACGGATCAGGTGCCTGCTGTTGTTCCACCCACTCACACTTTTTTTGTGCCTTTTTTGGCATCCACCACAACTCTGCTCTCAATTTCCACAGCATTCTAAATATATACTCAGAAACACACTCCTGGGTTGGAGGAGAGGAGAGGAGAGGTGGTGGGGGCCCGGACATGGATGTCTTCCACAATTTCCGTGAGAGGAGAGGTGGGCGGAGGTGGTGGTTCGCCCGCTTGCCCAATGATGACGAATGTGGTAGTATATAGGGCAATGTGCAGTGTGTGTGTGTGTGTGTGTGTCTGTGTGTGTGGGCCAGATGGAGGCAAAGTGATATGAGTCTCACACTTGAGCGCGGCGCGTATTGTATGTGGCAAGCTGGCAGCCCGGTGACATTGTATTGTATTGTATTGTATTGTATTGTATTGTATGTATTAGCGGTGAAACCCATAAGATACAGTCCACTGTAGCTTCATCTTCACCCCACCGCCACCACCATCAGTTCGTCAGCGTTCCTGCGGTGCCAATTCACACTGTGTGTGTACCCCCCCCCCCACCCCCCAAATAGTCAGTCTGGGACAGGCCGGATCTCCAAGTACCCCTCCCAGACCTCCAATGGAAGACATCTTGATCAGCAGATAAAACATTCTCTTAACCTCATTCAGTTTAACTTTGAAAACATTTTCACAAACGCCCCAATGGATTCATGGACGTCTCGCTTTGTTTTAAATTCAAAAAAAGAAAGAAAGGGAGAAAGAAATGTTCACATAGCCTAATAATAGTTACACATCAGCAGTGAAAAGCTATTCAGTTGTTCTTCAGAGGGTATAAGAGTGAAAGGGGAAAAAGAGAGAAAGAGAGAAAGAGAAAAAAAGAGAGAGTGAAAAAGAAGAGAGTTTGGTTCATTTTTTTGTCTTTGGGATTACAGTATTTCCCCAGTGATGAGGGAGCAAATGAGCAAGACCTCTCAGGCAAACCAGCAGTCTACTGAGGGAACAAAATACAGCTAAATACACGAAAATATGCTGAGTACACAGACCACTAAACAGAATAACAAAACCAGAGATTACAGCTCTTTTTTTCCTGTAAAAAGTAAAATATCCTTAAAGTTTTAAAGAGAGAAAGGAAGTGATAGACAGAAAGAGAGAGAGAGAGAGAAAGAGGACGAGAAATAGAAAGAGAAAGATTGAGGAGACACTGGTTACAGTGCAGTATGAGTGCAGGTATACAGTATGCCAAGCAGATGGGTGATGGGGAGTTTACCTGACGATGTAGTGCAACATGATTTGATATGTGGATAGAGTAGTAGAGTATTGCTCATGGTAGGACGTGAGGTCTTTACATTACAGGTGCTGGATTGGCATGTGGAGTAGTATACTTGGGGTAAAGTCCATTGTAGACATGAGGGGGGGTGCTGGGGTGGAGAGAGAAGGGTTTGTTTTTTTTGTGGGTGGGGGGTGGGGTGGGGGGCGCAATCAGCTTCTCAGGAGTAGATGGTGATCACTTCACGACCACCGCCACGCACAAGGAGGACCCGATTGAGACCCTCTGTCAAAACCTCCATGAATTCCATATCTGAGAAAGATGATGAGTTACGGATAATTATGACAGTGATATAATTAATATTGTGAAATTGAATCAAATGCATCAATAGCTATTGCATAAGACTATATGTATTATGCATAGCACACAACCTGACGGCTGTTGCTAGAATTGTATAATGCACAATAGGTATAGTGGCAATAAATAATACATCTATGTTGTGCATATGAGGATACAATTATTCATCTATCGTAATATTGCTTGTAAATAACAAAAATTACAATATTAATATACATGCTTACATAAATGTAAGTAAATGTAAATGTCATATTAATAATACCAGAAAAGAACAGCAGCATATAGCCTATGATGTTGACAAGATACTAAAAATGACCATCATGACCAGTTTTTGTTAAGTCAGTCCAAAGGCAATTCATGCCGTTCCACAGTTACAGTACTTCTGGATTATTTCTTTTCTACTTAGATCACCAAGTCTTCACTAATCCTAATCTTATGCAGTTCTTTTTTTGGTTCCATAAAGGATACAGTTCTCATCTCCCATGCGGTTCCTGGGGGGTCCGGGCATGTTCAGCAGGACAAGCTTGGCCTCGGATGACTTCTTCACAATGATGTCGTTGAGCTTCTGCGCGTGATGCATGCGCCTCACGTTGGATTGATTCCTGACAGACGGACAGACAGAACAAAAACATAAAGGCAAAGGGAGGGGCAGACAAAGTGCGTTATGGGAAACTCTGCAGTCACAAATGTATTGTTGCTGTTGTGAGTCGGTGTAGTTTTGAAAAATTGCATGCTGACAAAAGCACCACGGAGGGTTTTTCCCCCTTCTATTGTTACTTCAATATCCACCGGCTTGTTTACAGCACCAGTGAGAGAATTAACACAAAAAAGTCGAAAAGAAACTCATGAAAAAATAATGTGCAGTTGAAAACTGGTAGCTATGCCATAAAAAAAACGATCCAATTTGAAAACAACAATGTCAAGGATATCCGTACAGAGAATGATAAAGAAAAAAATATTTCAAAAAAAGTTTAAAGAAGCATAAAAAATGCATGAGAGCATGAGCCAGAACATAACGAGATACTCACAGATTCTCCCACTCACTGTGGCATGGGTAGGAGGGAATGATACACAAAGCACAGAGGTTTTAACACAGCACAAAGAGAGAGACACACACATCAACACCTGCAACTCACAGCTTTGGAGAGTTTGGCTGTTTATTTCGCTGCTGAGGATAGTACCATTGTACATAATGTATGCTGTCAGCTTTCTTGTCATCGTAAAGTGTCCTTGAGATTAAGAGATGCTGCGTATGCGAGACTTTGAAATTGAAGAACTGAACATTGAAATATCTTACAATCCCACTCTTTTTGGGAGACAACAACAGAGATTATAAATGCAAAAATACCTCAAACTTATTTATTAACTCCATCTATCCGTTTTGTGTCCAGCTACTGTTTACTGTTTTTTTTTTTTTTACTTTTTAAGTGCCCTTGAGTGTTTTGAAAAGAGACTAAAACAAAATGTCTTATTATTGGTAGTGCTACTGTGAAACACAACAACAATTGCATGAAAGAGAGAGAGAGAGGGAGGAGGGGGAGAAAGAGAGAGGACAAGACGTCCTAGCCCCCATCTGCCAGCATGAGGGCGAAGTGTTACTTTTCAGATTTGATACAGGGGGCGGGGGGGGTGGATATAAGGATGAAAAGGAGGAGAAGAAAGAGGAGAGAATGCATAAAAGGTATGGAGAATGAGAGAGACTGTAAACTCACGGCTTCATGTTGAACATGTCCTTGACGTTGTCTGGGTTGGCCCTGGCCGGGCTCTTGCCCTTGTCCACGTCGTCCGTCCAGGTCATCTGCGTCTCCTCGCCGGGGGTGATGCTGCCCGGGGTGGTGGTGGAGGAGGAGGTGGGGGAGGTGGGGGTGGGTGCGGCGTTCTTACCCTGCAGGAGCTGAACCTGTCGTGCACGGGAGACACGGAGAGACTGAGAGAAGGTGGAGAGGGTGCGAGATTGAGCCGGAGAGTGAGTTGGAAGGGGAAACCCGAGGAGAGGAGGAGGAAACGAAAACCAAGTCATTCCCACAGGCATGCAAAAGAAATGAGAGAAAACTATAAGAATGTAAAATCATTCAATTGTGGAAAGGGTTTAAAACTGCAATGGCCACATGGAAAGCCAAACCAAATGTTGCAGGGAACTTCAGATGATCATTACATTGAATGTCCATCTGCAAATGCAATGAGAGAGAGACAGAGACAAAGACAAAGAGAAGAGAAGAGAAAAAAGAAAAACACAAATAGGTAGACAGAGAGAAGCCAAAACAAAAAAGTGACAGCAAGAGCGATGGCATGCGGGGTAAGGTACTGCAGTCCCTTTCCGTCTCGGCAAGAGGAAACCACCTGCGCCAAACAGCCGGAGAGCTGGCAAGATGCGAGCCAGAACCAGCCGGAGACAAATAATCAGGGAGGGAGGGAGAAAGGGGAGTGGTGTTTATGGTGTGTGTGTGTGTGTGTGTGTGTGTGTGTGTGTGTGTGTGTGTGTGTGTGTGTGTGTGTGTGTGTGTGTGTGTGTGTGTGTGTGTGTGTGTTTGTGTGTGTGAAAGAGAGAGAGCGACAGAGAGAGAGACAGAGAGAGAGAGACAGGTGAGGGTATTGGCAGTGGGAAAGGCTGTGCCTCCTCCTCTCAGGCCAGCCAGAGACAAAACGGGAGGACAATGCGTGGGACGTGGGGCTGCCATGAGCGACTATACAATAATATAGGCAGTCCATGGGTGGCGTGTTGGGTTAATGGAGGCACGTGACAGCACAGGTAGTGGGCAGGGAGGGCAGGGGCAGGGAGGGGCGGCAGGAAGGAAAAAGTGATGCGCCCTCCGCTCAAAGGGGAGGGTGGGGTGGGGCAGTGAGAGACAAACAGGGAAGGGTGTGAATGGTTTGTGAGGTGTGACTGGGGAGAGAGAGGCAGGTGAAAGCAGCATGGCAGAGAGCATGCAGTAGAGTAGGCAGATAGGCAAGTAGGGGAGTGAGAAGGGAGTGAGTGGTGCTGTGCAGCGGGAGACAAGCAGGGAGAGATGTGTGTACTCGTTGTATGTGCGTTTGTGGGGGATAGAGACAATTGAGAGCAGCGGTAATGAGCAAGTGAGTACGGTTTTTATGTACACTATGGTGTATGGATGTGAGTAGCGTACCTCCTTCCCTAAGAAAAAGGGTGTGTGGAAGGGAGGAGTACTAATGTGACGTGTGTACAGTATGGTGCACGGGTGGAGAGACCAGTGAGAGAGAGCAGCGGCAGTAAGCGAGTGAGTGGGGAGGGCTTTTTTGAAGGTTTTTATGTATGGTGTATGGATGGAGAGACAGGTTGGGGAGCAGCGGCAGTACAGTAAGCGAGTGAATACCTCCTCCTCCGGTCTCCCCTCTCCGCTGGCGGAGGCTGTCTCCTCGCTCTGTTGGCTTCGCACGCCACCGCTGGGGTGCTTCCGGCGGATGGAGCCGCGGGACACGTCTGTGATGCTCTGGATCTGTGGACCGACAGATGGACAGATGAGACAGGTGGTACAGACAATCAGACGGATGGACAGAGTTTCTATGCTCACCCAACACAAAACAGTTCTGCCATTGCCTGGCTCACTGTCAAGCTCATCATATTGACGGCTGTGTACAAGCTACCCTTCACAACGTGAGCTAGCAGTAGCATATGGTACAGGTTGTACGTGTCTATAAAGCTCAACTGCTGTCACATTAGAATATTTTGCCAATTTCTCTTAAAGCGATGGTTCGGAGTAGAATCACCCTAATGCCATTTGAACCGTGACACCCATCCACCTTTACACCCGAAGTGTTTTCTGCCGCAGGCTTACATCAACAGAGTTGCCGTGTTATTCGATGTTTATTCCGGATAGCTTGACTCAAGCGCATATGGATCCTGGGCACCGTCTCCAAACTTTCCCCACAAAAATAACATGTCATGACACCAAACTTCTACAGTATAACAAATGTGGTTTGTACTCACAAAAAGATGAATTTGAAACTGTGTACATAGTCCAGGAGTTTATTAGTAACAACACACGAGACGATTAGCTTTTCTGCTGCTAAACATCCGTCGACGTCACTTCCTCCAGCTGGGACTGTCCACTTATTGTAAGGTTTGTGTTTTAGTCCACAGCCAGGATATATGCACGAGTGTGGCATCGTCTTCTATTTATTAAACGTGGTAAAAATTAAATCCGAAGTGGTTAATTTCTAGTTGTAGCGCAAGCTGTCTTTTTGAGTTTTCCGCTTTCCGGACTCACGTGTATTTGTTTCCATCAACAAAGTCCCAGCTGAAGGAAGTGACGTTGACGGATGTTTAGCAGCAGAAAAGCTAATCGTCTCGTGATGCAATAATGATGCAATGCAATGCGTCTGCTGCTGTGCAGTTGCAGTACCTCTCTCTCGCGCTCGTTCTTGGTGAGGTGCATCTCCTTGAGGATCTGGGACCTCTGTTCCATCACTAGGGTCTTCTCGTAGGTGTAGGCAGAGATATCGCTGTCTTGCTGCAGGGCAGAACAGAAGGGGGTTTTCAGAATGGGGCTTTCAAAACATGACTTGTCATTCTCAAGAAATTGTGTTTGCTCTGCACATTTAAAATAGCACTTCCTGTCCCTATCTTCTTTACTTTATGTGTTGTTTATGCAATATGCTTTCATATCCCTACATTCATATCCCTAAATTATTTTCATTGATATTTTTTTGTATCTCCAGTACAGGCTCATTCTACCTTTATAGCTGTAGGCTGAAATATTGCTGTCTTGCAGTAGACAGAAGGTGAAACAGAGTTTTCAAATGGTGTTTGAAAAACATGTCATTTTGGGAGATGATTGTAAGGGTTTTGCTCTGCACACATACAATTCTTCGGTTCTTTATATCATTTTTCATAGAAAGGTATTCTCTGCATCTCTGAAAATCCACTACCAGTACTTTTGTGGACGGTAATTGAAAATCAATTGCTCTTCTTTCATATCCCTGTGTCTGCTATATTATCTTTTATCTCCAGTGGGTACAATAGCTATTTAATTACGGCACATTACTGTCCCTTTATATGCAATGCAGGGGGAGGGACACCAGAGAGACATACATTAGAAAGGGGCAGGGAGGCTGTCAGCTTTAACCAGGCCTGTGACTAAATCATCTGAAAGGGCCCCCCCTCAACACATACAATGCAATGATGCTCCAATTGTGGGTTCCCCCTTTGACCCATTTGTTCCACCCAGTCAGCGGGCCTGCAAAGGGAGTTCCGAGCGGTGACAGAAGGTGGCCGATGGGGGTGTTTGGGGAGGGTTGGAGAGGGGATTGGCATATGCTCTGATGCTACTGTATGCTTACCAGTGGCAGAACAAGTGCACACAAGGTCCCTGGAAAAAAACAATGTTTGGGCCCCCTATTCAGCCTCCCAAGGTCATAATAGGGCTCCCCATCATCAAAACGGGAGTGCCCTGGCCCCAGGGCCCAATGCCCTGCTTGCCCCCCTGTATTAGCTCCAGCCCAGATGCTTACCAGCTCCACCACCTCGACCTCGGCGTCCAGGCGCAGGTGGTAGAGGAAGGTCATCAGGTCCTTCTTCATCTGGATGCTGTTGTCGTCCATCTGGGCCACCGTGAAGATGCGCATCTTACACTTCCTCCACACCTGACAGGTGTTACAGAATAAAACGCAACACAATACTCCAGTCAGGCACTACACGGACATCTTCAAACAGACATGTACTGTACCACACTACAAGCTTTGTGATGCTGCTAGCCAAAGGGATGAGAGTGCCAGATTAGAAATATGTTTTCTTTCAACTATTGAAGAAGATCCCTCCTTCCAATTTACAAAAGGACACTAGTTATGGGTAGTTGGTTGCATCGTAAGTAAATCATTTGGAGGCTCAGATGACTATAAGGCATTGCTCATAGTAGCTTTAGATCAGAGACAGGAGCAATATACAGTACAAGAAAATAACCTCACAATTTGAGCAATTTCGAAGTGATTAACTTTTAGCAGGACTTCTTATTCATCACCTCTCTCTTGCATGCTGCTCAGGTGAATACTAGTACCTTGTGCCATCAGAGTAGGAGAGGCATCAGCATGACTTTATCATCAAGCACAGTACAGTAGGTTACTAATCTGGTCATACTTCAAGCATTTTTCTAAGTAAATGATTTCATCATGACTGACTTACTCAACCTCCATACTCTACCCAGGTGAACAGTACAGCACCTTGTTTTTCTCTTGTTTAGAACAATAAAGGCAGCAGCATCAGCAGGCCTCCTTCATGCATGATAATATGGCACTGTTTTAAGCAGCTAATTCGGTGGCCCAAGTGACAATAATTATTGCTTCCTTAGCTGCGCTAGTCCCAGGTCGGCAGCAAACGAGTTTCAGTGCCTTGCTCAACATGATTTCACGTGGGTTCAGCACAGCTAGGCAAGGCCAATTCAACATTATTGGGGGAAAATGGACGAATGACAGAATTTATTTTCATCAAAAGCAATTTCGGTAATACCATGTACCAACTCTAACCCTAACCCTAGATGTATGGTAAGTACAAAATTGGTACATGGTGTACCAACTCTAACCCTAACCCTAGATGTATGGTAAGTACAAAATTGGTACATGGTGTTACACTGGTAATACATGGTGTTAAATATTGTTACACTGGTTATTACACTGTACCTAATGTGGTAGATCCACTGTAAGAGTGAACCATTCCAATAAAGTGTAACCGCAATTTCACAAAGTAATTCATTTAATCATTGCTTCCTCTGCCCAGGTGAACAGTACAGTACCTTGTGCTGGCGGAGGAGGAAGGGCAGCAGCATCAGCATGCCTCCATCATGCACGATCCACCAGACGTCAATGTGGCCCTCGGTGAAGCGCTCTCCGTTGGACGGGTAAGCAGAGATGTTCTTGGGCACTATGAGGGCCAGGCTGCCTGCAGTGGTCTCCCTGACAATCTCTGTTAACACACAAACACAAACGGGCCAGTACACAGTGAGTAAAGCATTTTTGATTTATGAGTTACAGCACATATGGCTACAGGTGGGTGATTTGTATTATGTTTCGAAAATTGGAAATACATTTAGAAAATTGGTTTGGAATATTCCTGTCAAATTGTTGAAAGCACAATACAACTGTAATATTTTCAATGTTTTCAATTTTGAATTAATGGTGCAAAATGTCCAGTAGATTATCAACATTTTTGAAAAGACAGAAAACGTGTGCACAGTATTGCAGGTACTGGACAAAACAGGCAAAACTGAAAAAAAAGACAACTGTGTACAATGAGAGTTAGGTACTCCAAAATGTCCAGGCATTTATCTTTTGGAAGCGTTTATCAGTGTTCTGGACCTTCTTTAGTATGATCTTTTCTCATAAATAATGTCTGACCGATAAAGTTCTTCATGCGATGGTGCTCCTCGCCCTGCTTCCAATTGCGTGGCCAGCTGACCAGGACGGAGTTGTGCTTGAGGCCGCCCAGCCCACTGGCCTGGATCAGGTGCGAGGTGGCGTCACGCAGGTTGGAGGAGATCACCACCTGGCAGAAGCCCTTCACCTTCTCGCTCTCCATCAGCTTCTTCACCGACTGCAGAGCAAAAGACAAGTATTACCAAAAAAGTTTGGCAAACAAAAAAAGGCATAGAGCTACTGGACAGTAGATAACAACAAGCATGGGGTTTACAGTGTAACAGAAAGCGGGGAAAAGGCAGAGAGTAACTGAGAGAGAGAAGAGGGAGAGGGAGCAAGAGAAAGACAAGAGATCATCTCTTGAAGATAATCTACATGTACCATTGCAACACAAGCATGGGGTTAACCGAAAGGCAGAGAGAGAGAGAGAGAGAGAGAGAGAGAGAGAGGAGAGAGGAGAGGGATGATAGACACAGGCAGTGAAGAGAAGAGGCAAGTCACATCCAATTAGACTGAGGTTCAGCGTCATTTAATTCAATTGGAATGCGCTCTTGGAGACAATTTAGTAAAATGTGATTGATAAGAGCATGTCCGTGGGCTCGCTCCCAAATCTGGTACAGGCGAAGTGGGCACCGGGGGAGTCTTTATCTCGGATGAATCTTAACTCCCTCTTTCATCGTTTTCTGCTAATGTGGAGCTAATGTGGACAAAGGAATAGTGAAGGGCTCAGGCAAGAGCTCAGGCTCAAGGAGATGGGGCTCGCTAGCGAACACCACCTAGCACTGAGCTGGGCTTGTTTCCATTCCAGTTTGTCAGAGGACGCGCTCAGCTTCTGGGAACCAAATGATTGACTTTGGGTGTGCGATAAAAGGTATCAACTTCGAAGAAAAATCGGCACAACGCACTAATGGTGCCACGCACTGATGATGTTACCACGCACTGATGATGTTGGTACCACGCACGCACTGATGATGGCTTAAGAGCCGAAAAGCGTCTGCTTGTGGACATGGTAGGAATTTATAAATAAATAATGAGACGTAGCTTGCAAGTGCAGATTTTTCTTCTTGTTTCCGTTCCACTCACCTGCTCGGCCTTCTGGGCCTGGAGGTGGTTGTTCAGGTAGGTGCCCTCCACTGACGTGCCCACGATGGTCAGGCCCTTCCCGGCCTTCAGCTGGTTAGTCAGAGACAGCAGACGAGGCTGCTCCACGTTCTGCTCTGCGTCCAAGTTGACCAGAACAAGTATCTGGGGCCTGGGGAGAGACACATAGTAAATATCAATAGAAGCATGGAGGCAAGTAGGCTACTTATTATGCTGTAATGTGTCAAATGTAAACTGTATACAATAAGTGGTATGGAAATTAAAATTAAAATTAAAAGTGAGAGTTGAATTTAGACCACAAATATTGCTGTGTAGCAGTACAGGCATATGAATAATCAGGAACATGAAAAATAGGAATAGTATCAAATAGGCATAGTAGTATCACATCTTCCAAGTTACTCTCCCAATTAACTGAAATATCAGCTTTATTCATACCTCAAATCTTACATCAAACAAATACATTCCATTCTATTAGTATCTGCATTTTGTGGATGCCTATTTTTCCAGCAAACTGTTCATATGTAAAAGACGTTGTTGTTGTTGTTGTTGTTGTTGTTGTTGTTGTACTTGTTGTTGGAGCATAATATAGTCACCTCCAGTTCTTGGTGTGTGGCGGTCCCTCCTCC